>NC_090445.1:1505534354-1505837384 GCF_031143425.1 Pleurodeles waltl | reverse complement strand
ATGAGATCCAGTGGAGGGCTTTATCTTGGATGCCGGCTTCCTGGAGGCGGGTCAGTAGGGTGCGGTGGCAGACTGTGTCAAAAGCGGCTGATAGGTCGAGGAGGATGAGGGCTGAGGTTTCGCCGTTGTCCATTTGATGTCTGATGTCATCTGTGGCGGCGAGGAGAGCAGTCTCAGTGCTGTGGTTTCGTCTGAATCTGGATTGTGAGGGGTCCAGGATGGAATTGTCTTCGAGGAAGTGGGTGAGTTGAGTGTTGACGATCTTCTCGATGACTTTAGCTGGAAAAGGGAGGAGAGAGATCGGACGGAAGTTTTTGAGATCGTTGGGGTCGGCTTTGGGTTTCTTGAGGAGGGGTTGGATTTCTGCGTGTTTCCAGCTGTCCGGGAAAGTGGCGGAAGTGAAGGAGAGGTTGATGATCTTGCGGAGTTCGGGGGCGATGGTGGCGTTGGCTGAGTTGAATACGTGATGAGGGCAAGGGTCCGTAGGGGAGCCTGAGTGGATGGTGTTCATGGTTGTTATGGTTTCTGCATCATCCACGTGGGTCCAGGCGGTGAGGCGGCAGTCGTGGGAGGAGACGTCGGGGATGGGGTCTGGCGGTGGACCGGTGTTGAAGCTGTCGTGGATGGTGGCGATTTTCTGGTGGAAGAAGGTGGAGAGGTCGTCGCAGAGTTTCTGGGAGGGCGGGATGTCGTTGGAGTTGGCTTTTGGGTTGGAGAGTTCCTTCACGATGCCGAAGAGTTCTTTGCAGTCGTGGGCGTTGTTGTTGATGCGTTCGGTGAAGTGGGCGCGCTTGGCGAGGCGGATCCGTTGGTGGTGTTCACGGTTGGCGTTTTTGAGGGTGGCGAGGTTGTCGGGTGTGCGTTCTTGGATCCATTTCTTTTTGAGCTTCTGGCAGATGCTTTTGGAGGTGGTTAGATCGTCTGTGAACCAGGCTGTTTTTTTCTTTCCTTGGATTGCAGTGGGTTTCTTGAGTGGGGCAAGGGTGTTGGCGCAGTCGAGGATCCATTGATGGAGATTGATGGCGGCTGTGCTCGGGTCGGTTGCGTCGGGTGGAGGGTTGTTGATGAGGGTGCTGTTCAGTTGGTCTTGGGTGACTTTGCCCCAGCGGCGGTGAGGAGGTAGCTGGATGCGGTGTTGCTCTGTGATTTTCTTATAGGTGAAATGGACGCAGTGATGGTCGGTCCAGTGGAGTTCGGAGGTGTGGCTGAAAGAGATGTGGTTGCTTGAGGTGAAGAGGGGGTCAAGGGTGTGTCCGGCGATGTGGGTGGGAGTGTTGACTAGCTGGTGGAGTCCGAGGTTGAGGAGGTTGGAGGTCAGTGATGCGGTGTTGGCGTCGTTGGCGTTTTCCAGATGGTAGTTTAGATCTCCCAGGAGGATGTAATCAGTGGAGGCGAGGGCATGGGTGCTTGCGAGGTCAGCGATGGTGTCGCTGAAGGGGGCTCTTGGTCCTGGAGGGCGGTATATGAGGGTTCCTCTGAGGGTCGTGTTGGGGTCCGTGTGGATCTGGAAGTGGAGGTGTTCGGCTGTCTTGAGGGTGTCGTCCGAGTGGGTGTGGATTTTGAGGGTAGCTTTGTGAGCGATGGCTATTCCGCCTCCGATGGTTCGATCTCTTCTGATGATTTTGTAGCCGTCCGGTATGGCGATGGCGATGTCCGGAGCCGAGGAGTCGTTTCACCAGGTTTCGGTCAGGAAAGCCACGTCAGGAGCAGTGGTGTCGAGCAAATCCCAGAGCTCGATGGCGTGTTTTCGTGCGGAGCGGGTGTTGATGAGGATGCAGTTCAGGTGGTTGGGGTTGAATATTTTAGTAGTTGGATTAGTCGTTCTGATGCAGGAGAAGTTGCGGGTGCGGCAGGAAAAAGGTCCTTTAGTGTGCTTCGGGACGCCCGGAAGCATTCAGTGGAGGGGCCGGGGTTGAGATCGCGGAGTTCGTTGGATGAGTAGCGGATGCGGGGGGCGCGGGGGCCAGGGGGGGTGGCGCTGGACGCGGTCCAGGCGCGGACGGGCGCAGACGGGCTTGCCTCTGGCGCGCCTCTGGCGCGCCAGCGGCGCGGACGCGCAGCGCCAGCCATTAAGAAGGGAGGGGGGAGGGAGGAGCAGCTGGGAGGCGGGAGTCGGGAGGGAGCGGCAAATGGGGGGCGCGAGGGGGGCGGGCCGCAGGGAGGCAGCGGCAGGGAACGGGGAGCGCACAAGGGGCAAAAAAACTGAAAACCAGCAAAAATACAAGCAGTTACAATAAGAAAAGCACACAATCAGAAATACAATAATGGCACAATACACGATCGGGGAGACAGCAATTCAGGGGGGCACAAAGGGGGCAGAAGCGCCGGCGGCGAGGCGCTGAAAAAGCGAAAAAGCCAAAAAACAACTTACAGGACGGCGGAAGCGGCACACGGGTCAAGTGAGCCCACTAGCCACCAGGGATGAGGCGCAGGAGGATGCCTGTGGGTGGAGGAGGGCCTCGAACACGCAAACGGCAGCGTGCTCGTGGGACAGAGGCAGAGGGCAGCAGGTTGGTGCTGCGGTCGTGGGGGGCGAGCTCAGGACCTGAAACAGGTCAGAGTTCGCTCACTCGCGACGCGCAGCGCCAGCCATTAAGAAGGGAGGGGGGAGGGAGGAGCAGCTGGGAGGCGGGAGGGAGCGGCAAATGGGGGCGCGAGGGGGGCGGGGCCCCAGGGAGGCAGCGGCAGGGAACGGGGAGCGCACAAGGGGCAAAAATACTGAAAACGAGCAAAAATACAAGCAGTTACAGTAAGAAAAGCACACAATCAGAAATACAATAATGGCACAATACACGATCGGGGAGACAGCAATTCAGGGGGGCACAAAGGGGGCAGAAGCGCCGGCGGCGAGGCGCTGAAAAAGCGAAAAAGCCAAAAAACAACTTACAGGACGGCGGAAGCGGCACACGGGTCAAGTGAGCCCACTAGCCACCAGGGATGAGGCGCAGGAGGATGCCTGCGGGTGGAGGAGGGCCTCGAACACGCAAACGGCAGCGTGCTCGTGGGACAGAGGCAGAGGGCAGCAGGTTGGTGCTGCGGTCGTGGGGGGCGAGCTCAGGACCTGAAACAGGTCAGAGTTCGCTCACTCGCGACGCGCAGCGCCAGCCATTAAGAAGGGAGGGGGAGGGAGGAGCAGCTGGGAGGCGGGAGGGAGCGGCAAATGGGGGCGCGAGGGGGGCGGGGCCGCAGGGAGGCAGTGGCAGGGAACGGGGAGCGCACAAGGGGCAAAAACACTGAAAACGAGCAAAAATACAAGCAGTTACAGTAAGAAAAGCACACAATCAGAAATACAATAATGGCACAATACACGATCGGGGAGACAGCAATTCAGGGGGGCACAAAGGGGGCAGAAGCGCCGGCGGCGAGGCGCTGAAAAAGCGAAAAAGCCAAAAAACAACTTACAGGACGGCGGAAGCGGCACACGGGTCAAGTGAGCCCACTAGCCACCAGGGATGAGGCGCAGGAGGATGCCTGTGGGTGGAGGAGGGCCTCGAACACGCAAACGGCAGCGTGCTCGTGGGACAGAGGCAGAGGGCAGCAGTTTGGTGCTGCGGTCGTGGGGGGCGAGCTCAGGACCTGAAACAGGTCAGAGTTCGCTCACTCGCGACGCGCAGCGCCAGCCATTAAGAAGGGAGGGGGGAGGGAGGAGCAGCTGGGAGGCGGGAGGCGGGAGGGAGCGGCAAATGGGGGCGCGAGGGGGGCGGGGCCGCAGGGAGGCAGCGGCAGGGAACGGGGAGCGCACAAGGGGCAAAAACACTGAAAACGAGCAAAAATACAAGCAGTTACAGTAAGAAAAGCACACAATCAGAAATACAATAATGGCACAATACACGATCGGGGAGACAGCAATTCAGGGGGGCACAAAGGGGGCAGAAGCGCCGGCGGCGAGGCGCTGAAAAAGCGAAAAAGCCAAAAAACAACTTACAGGACGGCGGAAGCGGCACACGGGTCAAGTGAGCCCACTAGCCACCAGGGATGAGGCGCAGGAGGATGCCTGCGGGTGGAGGAGGGCCTCGAACACGCAAACGGCAGCGTGCTCGTGGGACAGAGGCAGAGGGCAGCAGGTTGGTGCTGCGGTCGTGGGGGGCGAGCTCAGGACCTGAAACAGGTCAGAGTTCGCTCACTCGCGACGCGCAGCGCCAGCCATTAAGAAGGGAGGGGGGAGGGAGGAGCAGCTGGGAGGCGGGAGGCGGGAGGGAGCGGCAAATGGGGGCGCGAGGGGGGCGGGCCACAGGGAGGCAGCGGCAGGGAACGGGGAGCGCACAAGGGGCAAAAACACTGAAGACGAGCAAAAATACAAGCAGTTACAGTAAGAAAAGCACACAATCAGAAATACAATAATGGCACAATACACGATCGGGGAGACAGCAATTCAGGGGGGCACAAAGGGGGCAGAAGCGCCGGCGGCGAGGCGCTGAAAAAGCCAAAAAGCCAAAAAACTACTTACAGGACGGCGGAAGCGGCACACGGGTCAAGTGAGCCCACTAGCCACCAGGGATGAGGCGCAGGAGGATGCCTGCGGGTGGAGGAGGGCCTCGAACACGCAAACGGCAGCGTGCTCGTGGGACAGAGGCAGAGGGCAGCAGGTTGGTGCTGCGGTCGTGGGGGGCGAGCTCAGGACCTGAAACAGGTCAGAGTTCGCTCACTCGCGACGCGCAGCGCCAGCCATTATGAAGGGAGGGGGGAGGGAGGAGCAGCTGGGAGGCGGGAGGCGGGAGGGAGCGGCAAATGGGGGCGCGAGGGGGGCGGGGCCACAGGGAGGCAGCGGCAGGGAACGGGGAGCGCACAAGGGGCAAAAACACTGAAAACGAGCAAAAATACAAGCAGTTACAGTAAGAAAAGCACACAATCAGAAATACAATAATGGCACAATACACGATCAGGGAGACAGCAATTCAGGGGGGCACAAAGGGGGCAGAAGCGCCGGCGGCGAGGCGCTGAAAAAGCCAAAAAGCCAAAAAACAACTTACAGGACGGCGGAAGCGGCACACGGGTCAAGTGAGCCCACTAGCCACCAGGGATGAGGCGCAGGAGGATGCCTGCGGGTGGAGGAGGGCCTCGAACACGCAAACGGCAGCGTGCTCGTGGGACAGAGGCAGAGGGCAGCAGGTTGGTGCTGCGGTCGTGGGGGGCGAGCTCAGGACCTGAAACAGGTCAGAGTTCGCTCACTCGCGACGCGCAGCGCCAGCCATTAAGAAGGGAGGGGGGAGGGAGGAGCAGCTGGGAGGCGGGAGGCGGGAGGGAGCGGCAAATGGGGGCGCGAGGGGGGGGCGGGGCCGCAGGGAGGCAGCAGCAGGGAACGCGGAGCGCACAAGGGGCAAAAACACTGAAAACGAGCAAAAATACAAGCAGTTACAGTAAGAAAAGCACACAATCAGAAATACAATAATGGCACAATACACGATCGGGGAGACAGCAATTCACTACGCACACATCAGACATCTGCATACACAACACACATTTTACTACCACGCAAAATCCACAACGACCACCGCCCACTCACATCACCGCACCTGCACCTCACCATTTACCTTTTTCTCCAGTCTGTTCCTTTAAACACTACCACGCCATCTTCCCCACCACTACCATGTCCCCAGAAAAAAAAAAACATTTCACGGATCATGGTGGAATTTTCAGGGTAGAGCCACACCTGTTTGGAGCACAGGTTCAGCAAACATCACTTGCCAGGAAATGGAGTTGTGGCAAAGAATAGTCAACAGGGTCAATTCTGTAGGCAGCTATCCATGCACAAGGGAGGACATCAGGAAGAGGTGAAACGATCTCAGGGGAAAGGTATGTTCCATCGCATCCAGGCACCAGCTGACGGTACTCAAGACTGGCGGTGAGCCCCCACCTCCTCCCCCTGCTTTCACATCGTGGGAGGAGAAGGTCTTGGACATACTGCATCCTGAGGGCCTGACTCGTATACCTGGGGGATTGGAGTCTAGTAAGTCCCCACAAAATCCATATCACCCAATTGCCATGTCCTGCATGCTCCCTCACCACCTTAACCCATGCCAATTCACATAGCACCCAGTACACCTCTGTCCAAATGTTCCAATCTCTGGTATGCCACATGTCCACTAAACTCACCTGGCTCCAAAGCCCTTGGAAATGGCACTTGAAGTACTGGCAACTTAGAGCACTACTATTCTCAGAATGCAATATCCCACCATTGTGAAAATCTGAACAGCACACTAAATGTGAGATATCATGCTTCTGAAATTAACTATCAATCTAACCCATCTTCATTGTGCAAGTGTGAAAGTTAATGCCAATTACAGCAATGCAATGGCCCACTCTACTATCATCACAAGCAAAACACAGCTATAGCTGAGTGCCCAATCACACGGCCCTTAGAATAAAGATTCCTAAGATTGAAATATATCCACCTGGGGTGGAAATCTAGATGCCAAAGTGGATGCACATGCAGTACATTCAGTTACAGGTCAATGTCTATTGCTTACTCCCATACTGTGTCACTACTCTGACACTATTGTGCATTATACAACTCTTTTTGTGCCATGTATCATGTCAGACACTTCAGTAGACAACTAAGATGAATACCCATGTCAATAATCAGACAACATAAGGTGGTATCAGCAGTCCAATCACTACCAGCATAGTTTAACAGCTACAAGCATGGTGTATGATATTGAATTTACAGAGTCTCATGTCGTACAAAGCAAGATTGTGCACCAGCTGTCATTGTCATTTCTGGTGATCATGTTAAGGCACTGTCTGCATCTCACACAAGATCAATAGTACCCTAAATGTAACAGAAACTCTGTGTTCCACTTCTCCCACATGTAACCTTGCCACTGTCACCATGCTCAGGATACCTGAGACTGCCACAACGCCTCTGGATGAAGGCCCCAGTGAGGACAACACCCCTGGATGTGTGAACACTGTAGAGGAAGCCGGCCCATCAGGGACACCTAGTCAGTCAACAACTGTCAGCCTCACCCGCCCACATCGACTCCTCCCAGCCCTGTTGCATCTACATCACAGGCAACCATTCACCCCCAAACCTGTGTCCCAAGGACTGTATCACCACTTATGTGCCCCACAGTAGAGGTGCCTGAGTCTCCTCTTGTCACCCCTGACAATGATGGCCCTACCACCACTGGGAGTTGGCATACTGTGCCGGGGCACAGACACATGGAGGTAAGGTGCGTGGGAGGGATGGTGTGGGCCAGAGGATGGGGGCTCAAAGGGACAATACTGACCAGGAAACCATCTCCCAAGTCATGGGAGCCTTTCAAAATTCCCAAGGCATGATGGACCAGGTAATCACCATGATGGGGAAATCCAACAGCTGCAGAGGGACCACCACCACCAGGAAGGTGTGCAACAGTGTCAGGTAGGAAATGCCTGTCTGGCTTCAATTGCTGTAGGGGGCTGAGATACATCAACACTACCCTGAATAGGTCTGCAGCACAACATCAGGCCTTTTCCACTAGTAATTAATCTTCAGGCCCTTCAACATCTACAACTTCTAGTGGAATTGAGGCTCTGCCAGGGGAAGCACATGCCTCAGACACTCTACCCTCTGTAGCAGGAGAACCCCCCCTGCAAACCTGGACGGCCACCCATACCTCTGGGAGAAGCAGATGCCAAGGCCAAGCCCACTGCCAGGAAGTGAATCTCTCCTGACTTTCTCCCATTGTGTGCCACAGATACGTCCTGTTGACTGTTCTGAAACCAATCTCCATTTTCCCATGGTACATGGGCGCACTGGACTTGTGTATTCTAATGATGTATCCTAATGGTGTAGCAGCTACCCTCATGATTCCAGCCATCATGACTGAACCCTCCACTGTTTATATTGTTTTTTTGTAAGTTACTAGTCACACATATTGTTTTACTGTTCACAATAAATCACACTTGAACACAGGTCCTGTGTATGTGTCATTTATCAACCATGTACAACTGTTATGCATGGCAACTCTGCTATCAATATGTCTCTCTGTATTGTTCAACCTATGTTATGGACATCATACGTGGACTCTATCGGCAGGAGACTCATTACATTAGGATTCCAACATTGATAGATTCAAAAACAGTTGTATGCTACATCTACGCACATTTATTGGTAGACATGCAAACAGAACATAGAGTATAACTGATAGTAACTTCAGGATGTTGCTAAGGTGTCAGACACTGCTAAACCACAGAATACAGAAGTATCAGTCTTCCTACAAGCCAGAAGGCATACAGATTGGTCAGTTGTATCACCTGGTAAAGCATTATAGCATAACCATACCTTAGCTTCCTAATATGCACACCCCATGGAACAGACATATATCAGTACTGTTGTCTCCAGTCCAGGGATGTTTCACTTACATTGGTCACATACCTGTAGGCTTGCCACTCACCTATGTCAGTCCACAGAGACATGCATATTGGTCTGCAAAGTGGGAACACACTGACAGCTAGGTCCACTGTAGGTTACATGCAACAAAAATCATTGTGATGGTAGAGGCTATGGTTCTACATTTTCACATGTGCCTGACACATATGGACACATAAATGAGACCATTTGACCACCTCCAGTACTCTACAGGTTATCTTGATGGGAAAACACAATTCCACCACAGTGTCCTGACAGTCTGGCCATGTTAGTTACACTCCAGGAAGCACACGCAGTGTAGGTGTTGTCCTGTGGAAAGCCAGGAATCAACCGAGGTTATAGACAGAAAATGGTGGTCAGGTTTGCGGCGGTGTACACCGTTACCACCGCCGGTGATCCCTATTGGACACTGTACTCTATAGAGCTCCATTTTAGCCAATGAGGAATAGCACGGCAGTGCAAGACCGCTTTCCGTCATGACCCCCAACCCCGGCGGAGTTACATCACTTCCACCTGTCTTTACTTACAGGACAGGCGCTCGCCATTTTATGGTGGTGGACAACAATCAGGAATTGGAACTGCATGATTGCTGTAAATTGTACATACATACAGTTACACTGAGGTGGTGGTTCCATTGTTCAGTTTGTGACACCGTTCTCACTCTTGTGTCCTTTAGATACCTTCCACTGCAGAGGAATAGGAGGAGGAGACAACCCCCCGTGTACAGACCCCTTGAGAACTTGGCTACACTGGAAGACAGGCACATAATACTGACCTACAGACTGGACAGGGCCACAATCACAGAGTTGTGTACTCAATTGGAGTCTGATCTGATATCAGCCACTGGGATCCCCCCTCTTGTGCAAATTCTATCAGTCCTCCATTACCTAGCAACTGGTTCTTTCCAAGTGACAGTTGGCTTGGTAGCAGGAATGTCACAGACAATGTTCTCAATAGTGCTGGCAAGGGTTTTGTCTGCCTTGCTCAAACACATGTGCAGCTACATAGCGTTCCCCCAAGTGGAAAATGTTGCCACTGTGAGGGCTGAATTTTATGCAATGGGACATATTCCTTACATTATTTGGGCGATTGACGGAACACATATTGCATTTGTCTCCCCCGGCACAATGAACAGGTATTCAGGAATCTGAAGAGTTTCCACTCACTCAATGTGCAAATGGTGTGCCTGGCGGACCAGTACATCTCCCACATCACTGCCAAGTATCCTGGGTCGGTGTATGACACCTTCATCCCCAGGAATAGCAACATCCCAAATGTGATGGCACAACTACAGAGGCACAGAGTGTGGATAATAGGTGAGCCTGAGTCCCCATCCAATGTATGTCAGTGCATGCCTTCAGGAGTCATCTCCCATACCATTGTGTAAGGCTAATGTTTTGTCCCTCAATTCTTGCAGGTGACTCTGGCTATCCAAACCTGTTGTGCCTCCTGACCCCTGGGAAGAATGCCTGGACAGGGGCCGAGAATCGCTATAATGATGCACATGGGTGAACCAGGCGGATAATAGAACGAACCTTTGGCCTCCTGAAGGTCAGATTCAGATTCCTCCATCTGACAGGTAGATCCCTGTGCTACTCCCCTGAGAAGGTCTGCCAGATAGTTTTAGTATGCTGCATGTTGCACAACCTGGCCCTCGCACGACATGTGCCTTATCTACAGGAGGAGGAGATTGGAAATGCCCCTCTGGCAGCAGTGGACCCTGAGGACAGTGAGGATGAGGAGGCAGAGGATGAGGATGTGGTCAACAGAACATCACTAATATGGCAGTACTTCCAATGACACACAGGTAAGACAGTGGAACTGAACATTGCTCTGATTATTTGTGTTTTCAGTGTGGCTGTAGCAGGATGGCAGTCACTTCCTTTGCATCTCAACTGACTGTCACCTATGCCTTCCCATTTTGCAGATGCTGGCGTTATTACAACTGTGTACTGATGTGATGACGACAGACAGCTAAAGGTCATTATTTGTATGCTATCACAAAGTTCAGGTCAATTGCACAAGATGTAACTGTTAACATTATTGCACATTTTCATCACATAAAGCACTATCACTTAGGTTGTGTTCAATGGTGTTTATTGTAGTGATATTTATGGAAGGAATAGTGCAATGGAATGGGGTGATGGTAGAGGTAAGTCCAGGGTATTGGCCCAGTCAGCTTGTACCACAGGTAAAGTGTCAAAGGAGCCATAGGAAGGGGAGCAGTGGCAGTTCAAAGTGGACAAGGTGACTGAGTGGAACACAAGGGGGACATTCAGGAGGGTTTCATTTCCTGGTGGTGATCTTGGTCTTGGCAAGTGTCTCTGGCATCTGTCTGGGTTGCAGGGAACGTTTGCAGGGTAGTTCACCTTCTGCAGGGGGATCGGTGCTGGTGGACTGTGGGTCCTGTGGCAGGGCCTCTTGTCCACTAGCTGCAGCAGATGTGGTGGGCTGTTCAGTTGACTGGCTAGTGGAAGGGGCCCGCTGGTGTGCTGTATATTCCCTCATGATGTTGACGATATCAGCCAGCACCCCTGCTATGGAGACCATGATAGTGTTGAGAGCCTGCAAATCTTTTCGGATGTCCTGATAGTGTTCCTCCTGCAGCCGCTAGTTCTCCTGCATGATGTTAAGAATCTTGCCCATCTTGACCTGGGATATTGTTGGCAAGCCCCCAGGACATTAGTGAGTGCCTCCTGGGCAGTTGCTTCCCTGGGCCTGTCCTCCCCCTGGCGCACAGCAGTCCTCCGAGTGTCCCTCTCCCCCTGTTCCTGTGTCCCCTGAACAGTGTGCCCACTGCCAATGACCCTAGGACCCCAATTGTCTTAGCTGTGAGGTGTAGACTGGGGTCCCTGTACAGGTGGGCACACTG
The DNA here is from genome assembly GCF_031143425.1 of Pleurodeles waltl. NCBI lineage: Eukaryota > Metazoa > Chordata > Amphibia > Caudata > Salamandridae > Pleurodeles > Pleurodeles waltl. The sequence continues at coordinate 1,505,826,159 of NC_090445.1, read as the reverse complement.
CTGATTGATGTGTCCTGGGGACAGAGGTGTGAGGACGTTGGGTGGGTGCTGTGGTGATGGATACTGAGGCGGGAGGCTCTGTGGTGGACTGGGAGTTGGCTGGGGTGGCCGAATGACCAGTGGTCCCTGATGGGCCAGGAAGTGCATCCAGATCCAGAAGTCCTGAGTTACTGTCATCACTGGGGGCATCTTCTGTTGGGGGACTGGATAGTCGTGGCACCTTCTCGCCGCTGAGATTGGCTGGGGCATCTGTGGGGATGTAAGTGATGTATTATGCTTCATGTCTGTGACATATTTTACATCCCTAGCTTCCCCTTTATCGTTGCTGTTGCCCTGCCACTTTTGTTTGCGTATGGTGACGTATTGTGGGATTGTTGTTCTCCGTGCTGTGCATGCATTGGTGGTGGGTGTACATGCAGGGCTGGCATGCAGGGCTTGGCATTGGGGTTAGTCAAATGTGTAGGTTCACTGTGTGGGATGGAGTGGAGTGATGGGAGGCAGGACGAGGGGGTGAGATGGCATGCAGGTATGGTGGGGTGATAGGTTAATATTGACTCACCAGTGTCCAGTCCTCCGGCAACTCCAGTGAGTCCCTCAGGATGCATTATTGCCAAGACTTTCTCCTCCCATGCTGTCAGCTGTGGGGGAGGAGGTGGGGGTCCACCGTCAGTCCTCTGGATAGCAAGCTGGTGCCTTGCTGCCATGGAGCGTACCTTCCCCCATAGGTCGTTCCACTTCATCCTGATGTCGTCCCTTGTTCTTGGATGCTGTCCCATGGCGTTCACCCTGTCCATGATTCTCCGCCATAGCTCCATCTTCCTTGCAATGGTGATTTGCTGTACCTGTGCTCCAAACAGCTGTGGCTCTACCCTGACTACTTCTTCCACCATGGATTCATGGTTCATTATGTGGAGGACGTTGTTTTGCTGGCGTGACAGTATGGGTGTTCCTATCGACACTTTACCACTTACCTTTGGACTGGTGGATATGTGTTTGTGGCAGTATTCTGTTGGTTTAGTGCGTGTGTGTCATAATATGGCGAACCAATGTTTGCCGCCGGGACGGTATGTTGGAGGCCATCACCGCAGCGGTAAGTGGCATTTACCGCCAATGTCATTATGACCCCTAAATGTTCTCTAGTGCATAGAAATCAAAAGTGCTAATCTGGACATCTGGTCGCACTCAACCGGGACAAAGTAAAAATTTGAGGCCGACTGCGATGGAGCCCTGCACAGCTACAGTGAGCGGGAGGCCTCGGTTAAAGTTTTACCTTCGGACTTAGGCTTTTTTTGGAAGATTTTCTGGACACGGAGTGAGTCACCTGTTGAAGCCAATCTCACTGGAGCCCTCTTCGGATACGCGTCGCAGGAAACTTCGGTCAAGGATTCTACGTTCGGACTTTTCGGGGGCGAAAATCTTCAACCGGGACCAAGTTGAAATTGAAGCGGACCTCTCTGGAGCCCTCCTCAGATCCACTGCGTGGGAAGCCTCAGTCAACTTTTTACGTTCGGACTTGGACACTTTTGTTGGAGCTTTTTCTCACGGACGTCGGACAACCCTCCACAGCAAGTCGATTTCAATTCAACATCATCGGATTGCCTTTCCACGAGCCCCCGTAGAAACACTGGAAGTCTTAGGTTCCACAGCTTTTCAGCGGGACGACCTGCAAGTTAGTCTGGGTCACGGTCGACGTAAGCCGGCTTGACTCACGACGTCGGGTGGGTCCACTTATGGAGCTTATTTCCAAAGTTGCTCCAAACATCTGGATCTTCTTCCAGAAGTTCTTCTAAGGTTCTTTAGGAGCCCACAACTCACCCCAAGGTTCCAGAAGCTCTGAGTTGCTCCTTGAGGGTTAGGACTTCAAGTACCAGAATGCACCTAGTTCAAACCCAAAAATGACCACTGGTCACTGGTCAGCCGGTCAATTTCTTCAGGGTTTGATGCAGGGGACTCTGGTCAGCTATTTTCTACTTGTAGCATACAGGGAGTTCCTTCTTGAAGCATAGAAGCCAGGCAAAGTCCTTTTTGTGGTGGAGTCCAAGTGTGCAGCTGGTGCAGTCCTTCTGAGTGCAGTGTCCAGGTGCAGACCAGGGGTCCAGCAGGGCTGTCATTCTTCTTCTTGTCTTGTTCCTGTAGGGATCTGAGGTGGGGTGCAGTTCTGCCAATTTTATCCTTGCTCCTGGAGCGGAAAGCAGTGGGGGCTCTGCCCAATCATGTGCAGGCCACCACCCTCTTGAGTGACCACTTCCTGGGAAGTGTGGCAAAAATCAATCCCAGGGAGCAACATTCCTCCAAAATCCAAGATGGCAAAACTTCAATCTTAGAGTTTAGGTGTGGCTGAGCCCACCCACTGGTGTGGCTAAGTTTCCCTTAACAAACCCCTTCCTTAATCTAATCAGGGGCCACCTGGTTGTCTGGGGCTGCAGGAAATGGGGGAGGTACAGCGGCTGTCCCAAATGTCCTTCCCTCCTTTGAAGACCAGTTTGGCTGTTCTCCCCCATCCTGTTCTACCATCTGCTGAAGCAGATCTCCTCACACCAGATGTTTCCTTTGTGTCAGCCCAGGCCATTTCGCACTTCATCAATGCAGCCTGGCTCAGGCTGCCAGAGGCTGACCAATCAGAGCAGGGCACTTCAGGGCTGAAACTGCTAACTTTTAATAAGAGTTCTAAAACTCTTCCTAGGTACTATTTATATTACCTTCAACAGTGGCAAGTGGTTGGATTTATTATAACTTTTAATTTGATGCTAAACAAGCCAAATTTAGCTCCCTCCTATGGAAAATAAGACTTTATTATTTTAAAATAAAATCTCTCCATGTTAGCTGATGGAGCCCATTCACTACATTGGGGAAAAACACGTTTAGCTATTTTTACCTCACCAGGACTTATAAAACATCTTTTATAAAATTCCTGCTTATAGTTACACTGCACCCATCCCTGGTGCATTGAGGGCACTCCTTAGGGGTGACTCATATGTAAAAATAAGGTAGCTTAGAACTTTGGAAGTACTTTTAATTCTGAAGTCGAATTTGGGGTTAAATTTAACCTAAAGGCAGCCAGCAAGGCAGGCCTGTCTTAAGAATGACACTGGGCACAATAGCAGTGCACCTACTGGTGTACTACCCATGCTGGGGTCCCTAAACCTGCATGCTCTACCATATACTAAATGGTATAGCCAATTACAATAAGCCTAATTTGCATATCCATTTTAATCAGAGCACAGGCCCTGGGACTGTTTCACAGTGCCCAGGGCACCAATAGAGTCAGAAAAACACCAGCATAAGTGAAAAATGGGGGCAAAAAGTTAGGGGGCTTCTGCAATCAGTCCAGTTTTTCCACATCCCACTCCAGTCTTTGCAACAGTAGGAAAAGCACTGGACTTAGAAGAGGTAAGATTTACTATTCCCACTCAAGTCTGTGTAGCTGTAGGGAAAGCACTGGACTTCCGAGGGTCAATATTTACTAGTCTCACTCCAGTCTGTGCAACAGTAAGGAAAGTCTTGGTCTTCGGAGGGGTAAAATGTACTATTCCCATGTCAGTTTGTGCAACAGTAGGGAAAGTGCTGGACTTTGAAGGGGTAAAATTCACTATTCCCACTGCAGTCTAAGCAACAGTAGGTAAACTACTTCCCTTCAAACACATTGCATGCTTGATTAACCCTATTAATTTAGAAAAAAATATAAAACTTTAGATATATGCAGTATTACGTAACATAAAATATATATGAAAATTCAGAAAAAATAAACAGCTATTATCCAATTTACAAAATTCATAAACAATGTAATAATTTTCAATAATAAAAATAATGCTTATTTAATTATTACTTAATTATCTTTCCACCCTATACCCCCACAAACCTAGCAACCCACACCTAAAATATAGTGAAATAAATAAGTATAACACAATTTACATAATTGATAAACAATTACATAATTTGTTGTTAATTATTACTTAATGAACTTCCCACTCTATAAACCTACAAATCCAGCAGCCCACACTTAAAATATAACTAAAATAAATAATGATTACACAATTTACATAATTATTAACCAAATATTTAACTATACATTAATAATTATTTTTAAATTATTATTTAATTAACTTCCCACTCAAAACTCATACAAAACAAGAAACCCACAACTAAAACATAACTAAAAAACCAATACTACACAATGTACATAATTAATAATCAATTCAATAATTAGTTTATTAATTAAAAATTGTTAATTAATCATTACTTACTCATCTTTCCACATTGTACCCCTAAAAACCTAGCAACCTGCACCTAATATATAACTAAAATATATGATTATTACACACTTGACTTAATTTATATTCAATTAAATAATTAATCATAAATTAATTGTTAATTGATTATTACCTAATTAACTTCTCACCCTATGGACTTACATGGAACTATTGTCACATCTAATGGCTTCAATTGGGATACGCTGCTAGTCTTCCCTAACTAACCATGCTAGCAGCCTACCCAAGCTATCAACATCCGCGTGTTGCATAATCAACCAACGTTTATCATTGTCATGTATTGCCTACAAAGGTGCTGGAGTGTCTTGATTCCCATCTCCCCAGCAGCCACCACCCTCTCGAAGGGGTGCATGTCTGTTTCCACTGAAGTTAGTTCGTCCTGTAGTACCCATCGGACTCCCCAAGTGGCTCCCATGCAGTAACCCCGTACCACTACTTTATGTGAACCCCATTCTGTAGCTCAAAAAGGGGTAGAGTCCTTATTGAGATCAAAGTACTCTGTGGTGCATGTAGAGAGATCCTCGTGGAACGGGGGTGTAAAAGTGCTTTCGTCTGAAGGCACCAAGTACGGATTTGCAGGCGTGGTCTGTCCCACTGTAGCATTACCTGAAGAGGGCAATGATCCGAAAGAGGACAGGCTAGGTATTCTGAACGGTGGATCAGTGGACCCAGTTGGTCAGTCCCAAGAATCAGACTGATCCTGGTGTGAAGGTCACGAACCGCTGAGTTATAGGAATACTCATGGTCCATTGGGTGACCAAGTCGCCATAAATCATGTAGGCGCCTTTGTGTCAGCCAGTTGCGGAAGTATTTTGTCGTTCGGACACCTGCTGCATCCCGTAAAGGAGGAATAGAATGGTCCCAGTCCACATCTGGTGCGCAATTATTATCACCACCCCAGACGCATGGTGCAGCTGGATCTCGGAAGAGGTCAGGAGTGAGTGCATCAAAGAATTCCGATTGATTGGAATTTGGGACATATATCCGTCAACAGCAAATTGCAGCATGACCTTTGGGCTCTGGTGGATATTCGCTGTGACGTTCCAAAGTCTCCTGTGTTAGATCCATTCTTTGAGAGATAGTGGGCCTCCAACGGTGCAAAGGGATTTGTGTTGTGTTGTGTTGCGAGGCCTCCTGCAGCACCCTAGCCCACTCCTCCGCTGCCTGATTGTTAGAGGAGCTGGATCATGTGGATATTTGTCTGTGCCGGCGCGGTCAGGGTGTCTGCCATTCTCCTGCACTGCAATTCTCCAGAGAGGGTTGAGTCATGCCTTTGGCATGCAACCAGGTCCAAACATCTTCAAGGGTGGAGAAGATATGAGACGTCTCTCCATCCACCACATGGACTTTCGCTGGAAACAAAAGGCTGTTCTGATCCGTTCTCTGAGACGTTGTTTGACATTAGCATAGAATCTATGCAGGTGCTGCACCTCTGCTATGAAGTCCAGATATGCAGTTATAGAAGTGCCATCATATCGCCAGGGGCCTTTTGTCTGGAAACACTGAAGCACCAGGTCCCTGCCTCTAAAATTGAGATTTGGGGCAATAATGGGTCAGGATGGAGCTCCTGGGGGGTAGGGGGAGACCTACCTATTCAATGTGCCCTGTCTACCGAGAAGAACTTAGGTATCTTGTCGGCCAACACCGTGTCCATCAACCACTGTTCGACAAAGCACTCTGTACTAGGGCCTTCTGATCGTTCAGAAAATCCTCGGAGGTGAATGTTATTGTACCTAAATCGTCCCTCAGGGTCCTTTGATCTGCAATGCAGGGAAGCCACTTCCATACTCAGGGATTTCATTTGGTCCTGCAGTTCCTGCATCGTAGGCCTCATGGTGGACAAGGAGGACTCAGTTTCATCCACCCGGTCGGACAGTTTGCGATGATTAACCCGGAGCAGGTAGACACTAAAAGGTCACTTCTAGCGACTTTTTAGTGTCCGGAATCACTTGTTTAAAATTCGCAAATTTGTTGGAGTGTGTCCGCAAGGTGGCCTCCAGTTGGCTCAGTGCATCAGAGGATCGATCCGCAGAAGCAATAGAGGGTATTGGATCAATGACACCTTGCGACAGAAATTTGGTGGCTTTGGTTTTCACCATCATGATATGGCACAGTGAGGCCCATGATGTAGGTGGGGAGGAGGATTAGTGGGCGTTACAGTGATTTAATTCCCACAGTGGGGAACATTTCCATTTGCGTGACGAGGGAGCAGACAGTTGGCTGCCATCAGTTTTGAACAAGACAGATGCGTTAGTCCTTAGGTATCAATCGACAGCAGCACGCCCAACAATGGGAAAAGCGGAAGACATCTCCCATCTTCTGGTGGAAGCGGAGCTCAGTAATGGGTGGCCTCCAGGACCCACAGTGATGTACAATGTGTTAGGGCCTGTTCCCCGGTGGACTGTGTCAGACCTACTACCCCATGCTCGGCATAAGCGGGAGTTCAGTCACCCCAAGGGAGGAAGGCAGTCTCAAGGGTAGAACGAAAAGGGAGCACATCCCAGGTCAAAAACTCCAGCAGTAAAAGGGCCAGATCCAACAAGCAGTGCATGTTTGCTGATCTATATAGTCCATGCGTGAAGCCCTCCAGGTACAACAAGGTTCAAGGGGACTGTCCATCGGTGAAGACAAGGCATCAATGGGGCAGATGGAACACAGAAGAAAGTAGACCTGTAGCACCAATGCAGTCACTCTGCTGGTGGGCGCCGGGAGGCCAACCCTAGAGCGCACATGGGTGGTAACTTCATCCACACAACACCCTCATTATGGGGTTCAATGATAAATGCTCACCCCATGAGGTCCAGGCAAGGGTATTGCAAGCTCAAGGTGGAACATTGGCCTGTCAGGGAGATCCCAATGGGGCTCAATGAGCATGATCTCTGATGCCAATGAGGGGAGCGCCATCAGCTGCACATTCACTCTCAGGTTACAATGCACAGTCCTCCAATAGATATCAGCCAATGTCCCTCAAGGTGCAACCAAGGGTTTGGAGGGGGCAGTGCAGTTGCTGCATTAACAAGCTGGTCTCCCGATGCTTCCCGTTGGAGAAGAGAGTGGCCACCAGTAGTTTCACGCCTCATACCCTCAAGATAAGTCAGTTGGCAGTTGGCCAGCAAAGCAGGCCCAGCCGGCTTGCACTTACCCCGGTCTTTGTGGCCCCTCGTGGTCCCCAGCCGTGAACTAAGGGGCAGCCATTGGCACCACTGCGACCCCGTACCACGGTCCAAAACAAGTTCGGGTGAGGCAGGGGGCACTCACAGTGAGTATGGCGACGCCTTAGTGATGGCATTGGGAGGCAGTAACCAGAGTCCCACTGCTGCACCCCTGTAGTGGCATGAATGTTAGAGGCCTCGCTCACGGCTATTCCAAGGCTGGTGGCACTTCAGGCACATGGTCGATCCTCCTGCACCCATACTCGCTTCAGGTGACTCCAGCAGCCACTATTCAATGTCCAGGGGGTGGCTGCCCACACCAATTCCCCTTGTGTTGGGTACCATCCAACCCAGGAATGTTTACGGCAGAAATAGCGGTACTTCCCCAGGGGACCACTTATATTAGCAGTTGCGGGCGCAGGTCTCTACTCCGTTCAGGCACGCCTCTTAACCGGGAAAATTGAAATAAGTATTCGGCCACTTGCCCGGGGACTCGGTTCAGGCCTAGCTCATTGGGCGGTGCATCACGCTCAAGGTTGCACCGGTGCAGGAGCACTGCTCATCAGCAGTTGAATCAAATGGTGCATCTCCATTGCATGAGGCACCTGGGCAGCATTTCCAGAAAGTTCCGGGTTAGATGGGCAGGATACATGCAGGATGATGTACAGGCTCGTTGCGGAACTCTTCACAACGCATCCGATACAACCACCATCTTGGCCACGCCCACCATATTACAAACTATATTTTTAAAAATGAACAACAATTATACAAACAATACCTGTGTTAAAAGAATATACGTCCCCTCCTTTTGCCACTGACTTTTAACCATGTGAGGCCTGCTCTATTGTACCTTCAATTTTTATATAATCATACTGTTTGTTTTTATGTATCATGGTGCTTAGCAGGGGTGTCCCATTCTTCCTGATGAAATTTGCTGTACTTCTTTTTAGATGATTTTAATGAATTGTTTACTTTATGTGGTTTTCTGATTTACTGTATTAATTTGAATAAAGTAAATTTGACTGGCTGACTACAAACAATACTAACACATAAAATTAATATATAAACTAAAACTTATTAAATTAATAAAAACGACATTCTTTACAACTATATTATTGAAAACAATATTTACAATGGTATTCTTAACAAAGATATTACTTACCTGAAAAACCGATATTCTTGACAACAATATTTTTTGCATCACATTATTTTTTTCCAATATTTCTCACTCCCAATATTTACAACTCAATTTTTTGTCCAAATTCTCTTATGGCGCCCTCCTCGTCACCTACCAATAGTTATTCTGGTCAGACAACAGTTTGATTAGCTTGTCCAGCCAAGTAAAAACAATCTAATCTTTCTTCCTTCTCATAACACTGTATTCCGAGGAATTTAAACTCTTGCCCTCTCATTTGGCAACTGCTTCTGGACTAACAAGATCCCATTTGGATGCACCTTGGGAAATTCTAGTACATCTAAAAATGTTCTTGCCCCCTTGTCTACCTGCAAGCCTGATCCCATGAAGACTAATTCACGGTTCACAGATGGCCGTCAATCAAGCAATCAATCAGCTATTTTTGTAGCACATAGCTGCTTCTAAAGAGGTGTCCCTGTGCTCAAGCAGACAACTGACAGCCCGTGCATCCATTGCAAGAAATAGGAAAGGGTACACTTTTATCAAATAAAATGGTTTTCAGTTCTTTCTTAAAGATAGAGGTAGAAGCAGCTCCACACAGATTTATTGGGAGAGTATTCCACAGCTTGGCTGTTAAGAAAGTGAAAGATCTTCCTCTTTGCCTTGTCTTAACAAATTTTGGGACAAGAAGCAGCAGGAGATGATTTGATCTGAGTGCTCTATCTTGCTGATAAGGGTGCAATCTTTTTGGCAGATATGCAGGGCCCTGTCCAGAAAAAGATCTAAAAGTTAGTGTTAGAGCTTTAAATCTTATCCCATTAAAATGTAAAATCAGATCACTGGAAAGGCACATAAATAAATCACAAGTACTATCTCATGGTACCGCTTGCAGAGTGGACTCTTTTGGCTACAAACCATTTTGCACCAGTGCAAACATTGAATGCTTTCAAGTCCAGATTACTGAAGCTGGTAATATAACAAAAAATACTCTTCATACCTATAACAAGATGTTAACTCATAGTCTAATGGTAACCCTCCTGATACTGTCAAATGAGTAATGTGACAACCTCCTTGTCTTCTCCACCAATACAAATTGCTGCTCTAAGACCGAACACTTCTTCTACGAGCTCTTGGTCTGATGACCCACACCAAATAGTAATTGCCTGTTCTACCCACTTGGTAAATTCTCGTCAGAAACTGAAGATTTTAGCAAATTCTTTATATATTTCAAACAATTCTCCTTGTCGAGAATTGTTTATAGTGCAAAAGTGCTTAGACTGGGTTTTGTTGCAATGTTACCCTTCACCACCAGACTAATCAATACCATTGTGTCTAGGGGATCATTACCCAGTAGATTAACTAAACATGAGTGGGCCCGCCTGAAAACTACAAGGAGGGCCCCCCCCCCCCTTTGGACTCAGTCAGGAGCAATCAGGCCAGAGTACTGTATTAAGCCTCCTCCCCACACACCACAGGGCTTACAGGGGCCTATGTTATGCCAATGTCAATAACACAAATAAAACAATCATAACCACTATTGTAAAGGAAACTTTGGAAAGCCTAGAAAATCTCTCAAATATCAGACCTATCTCAAACGTATTCTGTATGTAAAAGGCACATTTTTAGCACCAGTCATCCATCAACTTTTGACCACGACTGGGATTAAAATGATTGACTCAGTGACTTTCAAAAAGAGCAGGGTCAACACTACCAAATGTAGAAAAGACGTACTTCATAGCTGAGACCAAGGCAAACTTTGCATCTTGAGTTTATTAGATCTCTCGGCAACATTTCCACACCACAAGTTGTCCCTTGACAGTACATCTTATTTGGTTAGCATCAGGCTAATAGTTTATAGTCAAACTTCTTTATATTTATTTTGTTCTTTTTGTAAAGCATTGCAGAAAATATTGTAGTAGCCTTATAGTGCAACGAACAAGGTACACAGAAGACTGAAAAAAAATGTAGTTCTGGTTTATAACTTTACATCTCTGATGTTCTCAACCACGTACACCAAGGCCCAGATTTAAGAGGACCTAGCGCCTCCTTGAGTGACATTAGCATCATTTTTTTACGCTAATGTGGCCCAACGAGGCCAAAATCGCCACGCCAGATTTACAAAGAGGGGCAATGCATGTATTTTGCCACTTTGTAACCCCTTGTACCACATTATGCTTCACCAGGCATAATATATGCAAGGGGGCATTTCCCCATCAGAGGGGCTGAAAAAATGGCGCACAATTATTAACAATGGGCCCCTATGTACTGTTCAGGGTTAGCGCCAAAATGTTGGCACTAACCTGGAACAGTAAATCAATAGCGTCAAAAATGTTGACGCTACTGTCCCCTACCTTGCGCCTTGGTGCGCTGTATTTTTAACACGCGGACACATGGTGGCGGTAGGGGGCACTAAGGGGTCCCTTTTCTTAAATCTGCCCCTCGGAGTGTGGGGCAGAAAGCAGTTTTAGTCACCTGACCAACAAGTCTGGGGAATGTAGGAGAACAGAGGCAGGCAGAAGGAGGGCAAGCCAGATGTCTGCTTGTAGAAATGTCAGAAGCTCGGTTTCGATTCGTAGAGACAGAGGTACAGGCCTCCACACGGCTGAGCCTTAACTTGAAAGCGTTATTCATCTGATTTTCTTGTAATATGTTCGAAGGGTTGGCAGAGAAAATTAAGATATGAAGATTAGACATCTGGTGAGGAGAAAAGGGTCAAACTAATTTGAGAGGTAGGTTGGAGCTCGGTGATATAAAACTTTGTAAAAGAGACAGATACATTTGAAATGTACTCTTTCCTTTACAGGAAGCAAGTTGAGGGCCTTCATCACAGGCGTGATGAAGTGGTCACGTTTTTTTCAGGTCTAACCAGAGATGACCAGAATGGTTCTGGAGTTTTTAGAGTTTTAATATTAATTTGTTAGGAAATCCCGTGTAAAGGCTTTTTTCTATAGTGAAGGCAATAAAATGTTTGCTAAAAAGATGGGGAACATTTACTTCCAGTAGACAAAAGCATTTTTTCCCAACATTGGTAAACACTTTTGCTATGAAAGTAAGACAATGCATATCAAATAACATATTTTTGTGTCTGGCTGAGCAACTCGTCCACCAGTGTGTCCGTGTGCAGCACTACATGACCCAACCTGCTATGCAGTTAACATCTCTGTTCTCACACTGCTGCACAGGCAATGACTACACCTTGCTTGTCCACTGGCCTCACCCATTCACATCTAGTCACTTAGAAGTTGCTGAAGCTACAAATGGGTTTTGCAGATGGGTCTTCATTGGCACACTCAGTGCCCATGTGGCCAAAGACAGGATAAAATTGGAGAGTGGGGAATGTGTGGGAAAGTATGTGTGCAGCAGGCATAGTGGGTTGGATGACAGTTTATTTATTTCCAATTTAGACCTGCGACGCCTCCCTCTGCACACCAGATAGTAAATGAGTCAACTCCTTAAATACCATGTGAGACGTCCATCTCATGCTGCTCAGAGATCCCAGAGCAACCTACTGTCGCCTGCGCAGTGCTGCCTGCTTCTGACTTCTAGTCATTATCGAAAGAAGTTGACAACACTAGCCTCACCCAACCACAATACTGGCCCACCACATCGGAACCACCCTCTGCACCCCCCCCCCCCCACCCACACACACACAGCTATGAAATGGGCACACACACTGATCTGTCAGACTGGCTGAAGTGGCACTGACAGATTGTCCTACAGGCCACTCTGACCCTGAGCATAGGTGTGGGAGATAACAGGCTCTCTCAGTGCAGTAGCCCTCTTCAGTGTTATGCCCTGAGATGTGCCTCGCATTCAGGCTCTTGGCTTTGAGCTCTGAGGACCCACAGAATGAGGCTAAACCCCCTTGAGGGACGCTAGTCGTGAAAATATAGAAGCGCCAGCACTAAGAGTACCTGTTTGCTCCTGAGAAGTGCCAGTAAGCATGGGAGAGGTGATGAGAAGTGCAGGTACTCTCCTTCTCAAATGAAAGAAGTGCAGGTACTCAGGCCCATATTTATACTTTTTTAGCGCCGCATTTGCGCCGCTTTTTGACGCAAAAGCGGCGCAAACTTACAAAATACAATTGGGGCATATTTATACTCCGTTTGCGCCGAATTAGCGTCGTTTTTTTCGATGCAAATTCGGCGCAAAACTAACGCCATATTTATACTTTGGCGTTAGACGCGTCTAGCGCCAAAGTATGAGGAAAGAGCGACATTTTTTTGCGTGAACACCTTCCTTGCGTTAATGAGATGCAATGTAGGCGTTCCGGTCTAAAAAAATGACTGCGCCGCAAATGCGTCGTATTTATACTCCCGGGCAAAAATGACGCCCGGGAGTGGGCGGGGCAAAAAACCCCGCATTTGCGCCGGATTTTAGCACCTGGGTCAGGGCAGGCGTTAAGGGACCTGTGGGCTCAAAATGAGCCCACAGCTGCCCTCCCATGCCCCCAGGGACCCCCCCTGCCACCCTTGCCCACCCCAGGAGGACACCCAAGGATGGAGGGACCCACCCCAGGGACATTCAGGTAAGTTCAGGTAAGTATAATTTTTTATTTTTTTTATTTTATTTTTTGGCATAGGGGGGCCTGATTTGTGCCCCCCTACATGCCTCAATGCCCAATGACCATGCCCAGGGGACATGGCCATTGGGCAAGGGGGCATGACTCCTGTCTTTACTAAGACAGGAGTCATGTAAATGGTGTCTGGGCGTCGTTAAAAATGGCGCAAATCGGGTGGAGGCGATTTTTTGCGTCAACCTGACTTGCACCATTTTTAAGACGCCCTAGCGCCATTTTTCCCAACGCCGGCGCTGCCTGGTGTACGTGGTTTTTTTCCACGCACACCAGGCAGCACCGGTCTGCTTGCGCCGGCTAACGCCATTCAATAAATACGGCGCCCGCATGGCGCTTCAGAATGGCGTTAGCCGGCGCAAAACTTTTTGACGCTAAACTGCGTTAGCGCAGTTTAGCGTCAAAAAGTATAAATACGGGCCAATTGTATTTTGTAAGTTTGCGCCGCTTTTGCGTCAAAAAATGGCGCAAATACGGCGCTAAAAAAGTATAAATATGGGCCTCAGTACCGGACAGTACCTGTCCATTTAAAGCACTGAACCCATCTATAGAAGCCGGAAGTGCATGGACTTTGAGAGATGGGAGATGAGTGGTGGATTGCTATTACGTTCCCCTTTGTAGTGTTGGGAGCCCCAAAATTGCACCCAAATACCCATTAAATTATGCATCACAAATGTGATGCATGAGAAAGCAGAATCTAAGCCACGGTGTCGCCGCAATCCTCAAAGTAAAAGGTTAAACTCCTGGGCTAGGACCTTGCAAGACCCGGGTCGGAGATCGTCCTCGCTTCCTTCTACTGGTTGGGAACATGCGAGTGCCCAGCCTGCATGTAACACGCATTTCCGGCATTTACCCTGCGCTGAAGTGCTACCAGTTCATAAAGGCAGGGGAACGGAGGCACGACATCCCACTGCCCCCCAGGCCATGCTTCTCGTCTGACCACACTGGTACCTGGGCGCCAACGGCCAACTTAAGGCAGCTAAAAGGTGACGTGCTGCGCGGAACAAAACACCGAAATCCATAAACACTTTAGACACAAAATGTGTGCTGCTGACACCTGCCAAGTCAGCGGCGCATCAGAAGTTTAATGCTCAAACGTGTCCCTGTCACCTGGCAATGCGTGCCACAAATCGTGTATTTTTCATCCTATGTTTCCCCCCCCTGCTTTGTTGCTTCCTGGCAGCAGCCTGCGCTTACGGTGAAGAGACTGGCTGTTACAACACGACGTGAAAAGGGCCCGGCTCAGTGAGTGACCTTGGAAAGTCAATGCATAAAGTCAAAGGAGGAATGTTCTGGAAAGAGTGAAATGCAGAGTACCGTCAGGAGCCTTTGTGTGCAGTCCCAGCTGTGCACTGTGTGTTACCTGAAGTGCTTCATTGAAACCCGCCTACGGGAGCAGGCCAGACAATGCACACTCATTAGCAACAGCAAAACAGGGGAGTTATAAATAGACGGGAACTTCACGAGAAAATATGCAGTCAACAGGGCTTGATGTAGCAGACAGCCACCTCTGCCTGCCCTCCCACACCACACCTTACATCAGTCTCCCCAAGCCTACCAATCTTTAATTAGAGGGGTAGACTGTTCTAGCCTGGCATGAGAGGTGGGAGGCCAAACCCCGAAGGCCTTTCCCTGGCACCAGCCTATCAGGAGATTCCGCGATTTCCCCTGAACCTGCCTGCAGCAACGTTATACAAATAATAAACTATGGTTGCGTGTGTGGTCCACTTTGCTCTTATACACAATCCCATAGAGGGCCCCAGTCTCCTTGAGCGGTATGTCCGTAGGTCAAAAATTGCTTATCAAAATTGTGACCTATGCTTCATGTCGCTCACCTTGTACTATACCACTACACGGCAACGGGCGTGGAATATTTGAAGAGATTTTCCACATACTCCGGGCAAACAGAGAACTCTAATTTCACCGTTTCTTAATCTCTCACAGTGGCAAACATATAGGGGATGATATTAACAAAGTCCATCCCTGCAGATTTCCTCAACATCTCGCTCCCAAACCTATGTTTGGTCAGGACTATAAACCTTAAACTAAAAATCTGAGAATGAACAAGCCATGTGATAACCAGCGTAGTGGACTGTGACCATAAGAAATACCAAACAGATTGGCAAAGCTATTTAAATGTGCCAGCAGATTGCAAACCACAAACTGCATGTCCATTTCTCGCACTTTTTCATCCATCACGCGGCTACAAACTGCGTGCCATAAAATGATAACTGCACTTCAGTTATTATAAAACATATGGAAACACTGCCTACATACAATTAAATTAATAACTGCCTCCAACCACCGATCCTACATGGTGAAGCAAGCTACCCTTCACCGCCCCACTTGGGGGCAGTGGTGTAACAAAACTGGACAGGGCCTCCTTGCAAAAGTACATAGAAAGCCCCCCTCTCCCAGGCCCACCACCCACCACTTTTGCTCGGGAGGCCCCCTGGAGGTCAGGGGCTTATGTTGCGCCATTGCTTAGGGGTAGTAATAATCTACATAGGTATTTTTATCTTTTTCCCTGACCCACCAGGTGGACTTAGGTTGGTGTTAGCTGCTTTGCAGTGCTGTTTGGGTGTCTCAAGGGTGCTTCAGCAAAGGGCACCTTACCTGAGCTTTATTCTACTCCACTCTCCTTCCCTTGTGCTCCCGGCCTCGGATGCCATTTTTACTCCTCCCCAGTTCCGTCACGGAGCCGCCATCTTGGATTACGGTCTAGTAGCTGCCCATTGCTTTATTGACACATATAAGGGTCAAGATGCAGCGGACGCGTGCAGTGGGTGCGACATTGGCACCCCAAAGGCACGCCCGTCTGCGCCCTGATGGGTCCAGGGCCCAGGGACCCTGCCCCTCCTTCCCTATAGAGAGTCACCTATTCTTCCTACCATTTGCACTCGCTCAGACCCTCCACATCGGAAGCCTGTCAGCATATTTTTTATCCTGGTTCCCAAGCTTGGTCTTGCTCCACCTGTCACTGGGCACCTCAGACTGTTTGGGCTTCTGCCTCAGGCGATTTAGGTAGCACATTTAGCCTGATTCTCCTAGCTAACTGCCGGTCTCTTTCTGCGCACAAGCTAGATATCCACCTTCTCCTGAGCGACCTTTCCCCAGAGGCTGTTTCTAACTGAGACGTGGCTTCATGAGGAATCCTCCCTGGACTTTGCCCTGGTGCTCCCCGATGGCTGCCTGATAAACAGGCTGGACAGGAGTAATGGCAGGGGTGGCCATCATTTATAAGAAAACTTTAAAATGCCTCTCGCAGCCCATATCCATCTCTGGCTGTGAAAGAATGTCCTTCTCCCTTTCACTTAACCCTATGTATACTTTCTCTGGCACCTTAATCTACCGCCCCCCTGGATCGCTTGATCTCTTAATTCAAGCACTCATTGGCCTGGTTACAGACTTTGGGGGTCATTCTGACCCTGGCGGTCATGGACCGCCAGGGCCAACGACCGCGGGAGCACCGCCAACAGGCTGGCGGTGCTCCCATGGGCATTCTGACCGCAGCGGTACAGCCGTGGTCAGAAACGGAAAACCGGCGGTGTCCCGCCGGTTTTCCGCTGCCCTGGGGAATCCTCCATGGCGGCGCTGCAGGCAGCGCCGCCATGGGGATTCCGACCCCTTACCGCCAGCCTGGTTCTGGCGGTTTTGACCGCCAGAACCTGGCTGGCGGTAACGGGTGTCGTGGGGCCCCTGGGGGCCCCACTAAGATTTTCAGTGTCTGCATAGCAGACACTGAAAATCGCGACGGGTGCAACTGCACCCGTCGCACCCTTCCCACTCCGCCGGCTCCATTCGGAGCCGGCTTCCTCGTGGGAAGGGGTTTCCCGCTGGGCGGGCGGGCGGCCTTCTGGCGGTCGCCCGCCCGGCCAGCGGGAAACTCAGAATAACCGCGGCGGACTTTTGACCGCGCAGCGGTATTCTGGCGGTTCCCGTTTGGCTGACGGCGCCCGCCGCCAGCCAAACTCAGAATGACCCCCTTTGTCTGCAACAAACCCAATTTCACCCTCCTGGGGGATTTCAGTATCCACGTAGATAAAATGAGTAATTCAGTCACCAAAAGTTTCCTCCTAGATCCTGCAGCCTTGGATCTGGTTCAACTGAACAGTGGCCCTACACACACCAAGGGTCACACCATCGACCTTGTCTTCAGTAATGTCACTGATCTGACAGCTTTACCTCCTCGCCCCTTGGACTGGTCGGATCACTTCTTAATTACTCTGAAGCTGCCCAGTTCTTCCATCTCTAAACTATCCCCCGTAACTAAACAACTTTGCCGCTGTTGGCATAAACTTTCAATTAATGACTGGTCTGTCACTCTAGAAAGCTTGAAACCGACCCCGCAGAACATACAAATCGCTTTGCAGATAAGTGCAAAAGTTGGATTTCCAACGCTCTTGACATGGTACTACCATTAGGCACCAAAACAGGAGGTCAGCGTAACAAAGGTTCCCCATGGTTTTCTCCCCACCGACATCTTCTAAAAAAGGAATGCAAACGTCTGGAGAGGAGTTGAAGAAAGACGTACGACAAGGCCTTAAAAGCTGAGTATCGGAAAGCCAAAAGACACTTTCATTTGGAAATCAGATTGGCCCAGTCATCTTACTACACTTCCAAAATTGAACAATCCCTAAATGCTCCTAAGGAAGTCTTTCAAATTCTTAAAGAGATTGTCCAGGTATCTCATAATGACCATATAGAAGCCTCTCAAGTATTTAGTAATAATCTTGCTCACTTTTCCATAACACAATTCTAGACATTTACTCAGCCTTCCCGGACAGCTCCCCCAGGTATTAGACTCTTCTTGCCATTTGATGGTGCAACATCCCACTATCGGTCTTCCCTCCTCTCACAGAAGACGCGGTCATTAACCTTCTCCACTCCTTAAAGTTGGTTTCTGCACTTGATCCAGCACCTCTGCATATTTTAGCTTTGGGGTTAGAAGTCATTGCTCCGGTTCTGACGAACCTTCTTAATTCCTCCTTAGTCATGAATCACGTCCCCTCTCAGTGGAAGCATGCCATTATCAAGCCACTTCTGAAAAAAACTATCTTGATGCAGCTCTCCTTAAAAACTACAGGCTGGTTTCCCTGCTGCCGGTGGCAGTCAAATTGATAGAAAAACATGTAAATTGGCATCTTTCAGGCTTTCCCGAGGACCACAATATTCTCCAACCTACTCAAATGGGTTTTAGGCCCCTACACATCACTGAGACTGCACTGCTCACAGTAATGGAAGCGGTCAGAATACACCTCGATCAAGGTGGTGCTGCTGCCATTCTTTTGCTTGAGCTTAGTGCAGTGTTTGACACGGTTGACCACTCCATTTTGATTCTGAGAATGGCCGAGGCTGGTATTACAGGCAGTGCATTAAAATGGCTTTCCTCCTTCTTGGAGGATCGGACTTTAAAGTCCCCGACCGATCCTATTTTTCTAACTGTCTCTCTCTCTCAATTATGGGGTACCTCAGGACTCCTCCCTGAGACCCACATTGTTTAATCTCTATATGTATCCATTAGCAGAGATCATAAAACCATACGCTCTGTCCCTGGTGTCTTACGCTAATGACACACAACTGGTCTTCTCTTTCTCTACCAAACCCAATATGGATCATTCTTCATTGACCCCCTGACTTCATGCAGTAACCAGATGGATGGCTGACTGCAAACTTAGATTAAACAAACATAAAACAGAGGTGATGCTCCAGGGACCCCAGTTGCCTATCCCAGAATGTTTGAATGCCCTGCCTCATCCTAAAGAGAACATAAAGAGCCTGGGAGTCTGGCTTGACTTGCGGCTCACTAGAACTATCAAGAAAAACAGTTGGCTGCTACTTGTTTCAGTCTTATTAGACTTTTAAGGAAAGTCTTTAATGTTCTTCCATTTCTAGCCAAAAAGCTCATATTCCAGGCCTTTATTATTTTGTACCTCGACTATGGTAATGCTCTTTATCTTAGTTCCCCTAAGTATGTGGTCAAAAGACTCCAGGTGGTCCAGAATGCTGCCGCTTGACTCCTTGTGAATATTTATATTAACACAAGAGGGACAGGGAGATAAATGGTCCAGTGTACGCACTTCCTAATACATTATCCTTATCAAGTAATCAATACAGCACGGAAACATGCTTGCAATAACCACAGAGAGGCTTTATTGACAACAGAATCAAAGACGCCAGACACTCGCTTGAAATGTGTCACGACATTCACCCCTCTCTCTAATTATTTAAAGAAATTAGTGACCAAGAGATGGTCTATTCCTGGGAGTGGTGGAATAGACATTCCTAAACCTCTATTTGCCTTTAAGAGAACAACCAATGTCAAAGATCTAGTTGTTCATACCCGCCCGACTATGCCTTGTACTACACCAAAACAGACTACAATTTGGAATACTGCTCCCAAAGTAGTACATTTCCCATGTGGGAATTGTAATGTATGTTCACTTACCAAGTGAACTGACGTTTTGGATCTTGAACCAATAGGGACTTGGCGCTTTCTGAAACACACTAACTGTAACACCCGCAATTGTATCTACATGATCACCTGTCCTTGCGACCTCAGATATATAGGAATGACCATGAGAC
Organism: Pleurodeles waltl; assembly: GCF_031143425.1. NCBI lineage: Eukaryota > Metazoa > Chordata > Amphibia > Caudata > Salamandridae > Pleurodeles > Pleurodeles waltl. The sequence goes on along the minus strand of NC_090445.1, from coordinate 1,505,806,446 downwards.
CAGTCAAATTAAGGATTAATGAACACCGCAGTAATATTATATGTGGTCGTTCTACGACCAAATTGAGCATCCACTATCTAAATGCTAAACATTCTCCTGAAGACATGTGGTGGGTGGTTCTGGACTACCCCAAATATTTACCGAAAGGCCATAAATCCCTGTTTGAGAAAGAACAGCGTTGGGTGTTCAAATTGAGCACTCATATCCACGGATTGAATGATGACATTCCGTGGACAAGTTTTCATACCAATGCTTGAACAATTGGGTCCTGCTCTGCTATCTAGTATAGACAGGGAGTTACCGAACATTTTTACAGGGCTTCTCCCTTTCTGGTAGGAACTAAGGATGTCATTCAGATTTGACTGTGCATGCTTGACTTTCAACTAGTTATGGGAATGAAGTGTGTTAAACTTTCACATACCTCCCCGTTCTTCGACGCGGGGCTATTGATTTCTGGTTCACTTTTATAGAAACCTGTCTGTCATAATATTTACTCTGCTATCAGACTTCACTTAGGCTAGCCTCCGATCTAGAGACAGTCCGTTTTCTATTTTTACTTTGATTGTAGTTCACCACGGGATATACCTTCCTTTTGTGTCCTCCACTTCCATTATGAGCCTCTGTTAATTTCACACTGATCAGATGACGGAGTGTTTTGGCCGACGTGTGATTGTGAGTCTTACTTCACTTTTTGAGATAGTCTGTGGTCTATTTTTATTTTCATTGTAGTTCACCACCAAACGTACTCTTCTTTTGTGCCCTTGACTTCCACTGTGAACCGTTGTTAATTGCACGCTGATCAAACGACGGCGTGGATTGGCTGACGCATGATCGTGCGTCTTATTTTACCTGAGAGGCGTGTTGTTCTGGCACTATCCGGGAACGCGTCCTCGGGTTAAGTTCTCAAGCCGAGCTTGAATCACCAGAATGTAAGTGCAGAGACTTTCTCCTTTTTGTTTTTTCAAGTGCAATTCTTTTTGGACTCCCTATTGTTTTGTGACTTTGTGTGTGATCGTTTCTGATATATTACATACTCCGACTGGAGTTGACGGCCGATGGTTGATTTATTTCCCAACCCCGGTCCGTATTTAGACTACTTGATTTTTTTGCCCATAATAATGGATCTTCATGTTCAAATTTTTGTGAGCCAATTGGGGGTCCCCTTGATTTTTACAAGAGAGTTTGATCATGTACACATTACCTACACCAATTATAACTGAATTTCAGCAGACCATTGTCCACAGTATTTTACACCACTCCAACTAAAATACTGACAAAAAGGACATTTCTTGATGTAGGACTACTAATGGACGACAATGATACTTATTATTTTACTTTGACAGTCATATAATGTATAGCACTGTTTTGTTGTCATTATTTATCAGCATTCTCTGGGCCTTTTTTTAACAAAATATCTAATCTCTTTGTGTATGACTTTGTTTTTCACATATTTGCATAGATGCTATAACAAGCTCAGTAGACGCTTGTTCCCATGAGGCCTTTTCCTTACTTAAGGGAGGGTAAGCAACATTTGTTCAAGTGTTTTTGTTTTTTCATCACTGAGCATGATACACACTACGTTCACTTAGTGCCACGTCACCTTTTATATTCTTGATTTTTTTAATGTTTCTGAGTTGAATTAGCAATTTCTTATGTGCCTCTCTTGTTTCCACAGACTATACCACATGCTTTGGTATAATACCATAAGTAAGTGGTTAATTCATGTTTTTGACACATTGAGGTGTCTTTAAATAGCCTTGGAGAAGTGTTTTTTCTTTTCGTTATTTAGTGTTGACGAAGCGCCACCTGATCCCTTTGGACTTTTTAGGCGTGAAACATGTTGACCCACGGTGATGGTTGAGGGTAATTTCCACTTCCTCACCTTATCCAGTTGGTAGAGTGATCGAGCATTATCTCTATTTCACTCCCCTTCGTTTTTAACCTTGACCCAGACCCTGCATGGCTCAATAAAGTGAAGTGTGTTGATGGGTTCTGGAGCCAATTTTATCTATTCCTCCTCTGCCCGGAGGATTGAATCTACTCCTCACCTACCACGGCACAGACCTCTAGTCAAGATCTCCAGCAAAGTGCACCCCTTGAGTTGGGCCCGTCAGACATTGCAGCGCTAGTCTGATGAGGAGCAAACCCTATGATGAAGCATGACATCCTTTGGGTGTGTGAGGGTATTTGCCTCTAGATAGCACAGTGCCTTGTGGGATTCTAACACATATTCCTCATTGGAACAGTGTACTCAATTATATTGTCCTTGTGAATATTCCCAGATACCAATCCGCCAAATCTGCCCTATCCTCCCTCCATTGGCTCCCAGTGGAGCAGTATAAAAAGTTCAAAACCCTTTGCCTTCTGCATAGAGCATTGCATAATAAAGGCCCTTCTTCATTAAGATCAGTTGCCTCGTTTTATACGCCTCTCTGGCCCCTCAGATCTGCGACGACCGCCCTGGTCAGGCTTTCTTTAGTTAAGAGGGCACAGTGGGGTGGTAGGTCCATGGCCTATTTAGGGGCTAAACTTTGGAACTCCCTTCCTCCTGAGCTCCGCCTGACTATTCATGAACTCCCTTTCCACAGATCTCTAAAAACGTGGTCATTCAGAATCTAATTTCTACGTTGGTTAGTCTGGATCTGTGTTTAGTGCTGGGAGGCATCCGGGTAGCATCCTCTTTCAAATAAAACAGTCTAACTGAAAGGTCAAAATTTAATTCACAGAGATTTAACAGAAGCAGGGTAAATGTGGAGAATGGGTTAGGTGTCTGCAACAGGTGGGTGGAAAAATGGGCTTACTATGGACCTGGTCTTAGTTTTAAATCTTTTTTGCCATCACTTTAAAAGAATCTTTGTAAATCGCACTTGCCTCTAACTATCACAGGAAGCAAACCCCAAGCTCTTGAGCTGGCTTAGACTGTTTGATGCTCAATGCCAATCGGGTGCTGGCAGCTCGTGCCAGCTCCACATCCCACCCCTGCTGCCACTACTTCATCTACCAGTCTACACTACTTCATCTAACAGTCCGTGCCACAGCACTTTTCACACGTCTCGTTATTTTTCACATTCAAAATGCTGCTTCTAATTCTACAAGACGTGTGTATGTCTTCAGGTGACGTGCTGTAGAAGTAGCAGCTTTCACACTTGTGTGGTTCAGCCTATATCCAAAAGCCCTCCTCTGACCTCTTAATTGCTGCTGGCCCAGGAGTGTGGCTAACAGCATTCGTCTGCACCATGCACAACCCACAGCGTGCTCCCCCAGGCTGGTATCATGGGAGGATAATGTAGGGAAAGACATGGCAATGATGTTTTGCCCACAATGGGTAATAAGGATATAGTCATGGCAGTGGTGCTTTGCATACAGAACAATAAGATAACTGGTTATCAGCAGTTTTTGTATATTAGAGTGCATGGCAATGATAAATCACATTCTGGGCATTATAATGGCACTGGCATGGAAAAGGTGCTTTGTATACCGGGTAATGAAGATCCTTGATTGGTCTGCTGTATATTCTAGAGAACCAAGGGTACTGACAGGAAAGGATGCTTGATGTGGACACTATTATGGAATGGTGCTTGGCAGACTGTACACCAATAACAATAACAGGGAGCTTCGCCTGAAATATTTTTCGCACATGAATGATGTAGTCCTCAAATGAAGTTGGTTTCAATGATGTGGGAGTCTTAAGAGGTATTTGATGGACAGCTTGTCAAAACAAGTAAATTTGTTGTTGCTTGGTCATATTGTAGACTGATTGCTGAGGTTCCCGCAACATAGATGTGGTGGTCTAATTTGCAATTTTCTCCTTGAAGAACGTCATGGTGATGCATTTCTCTTCAGACTGATGGAGAGTTGGGCCAGTCATTGTACTGACACAGAACCTGAAGGCCTTGAAGAGTTTACTGCTTTGTCAGAGGCTTCACTGATGGTGCCAGCGTAGTAGCTGCTTTAATTTCTGAGAAGTGTTTTCTGCAACAGAATGAGATTTCCACAGGGTTGTCATGTCTGCTTATAGGCATATTCAGCCGCCTTTCTTCTCTTGCTTTCTGATGGCACACTTGCTCTCTGTGTGCTCCTGATTGTAAAGTGGTGTGACTTATGTGACTTACATAGACCAAAGTCTGAGAATGTTATTGATGTCTATTGTCAGATGAAGGGTACAGTTGACATCATGGAGTATTAGATTGGTGTTAATGGCAGAGTGTGATGAAGCTGTCAGGGAGTCCAGGTTCTCAGGAGTAGGGTCCATGTGAAACTTCTTCAATGAATGGGCCTGTTGGTTGAATGGCTTTGGAGGCTCTCAGTGGGCAGGTCTGAAGTAGAGTGATTCAAAGAGAGTGGCTGAGCGGTGAGTGAGTACAAAGGAGGATCAGATGAAACTCAAGATGCTGTCCCCTATAGTGGACAGATACACATGGCTGCCTGTCTGATAATAATACTGTACCATGGGGGAGACCCAGATACTTTGATGAAGAGGATGTCATGGGTGTCTGTGGTGTTGAGTTTTGTTATATCTGCTGCATACTGAGGAGAGTGCATTGATCAGTGCTGAGAGCAGTGTCACATTGTTGACTTTGAGATGTGATGACGGTTGCAGTCTTCGTGGGTTTGTGTGACAGTTGCCATCATACTTGAAGAACTGGGAAAGATGCAGATTTTGCTTGGTGTATGAAGACGTGAGGAGTGGGGCGAGAAAGTCAAGGTTTAGTACCATAAGCACTTTCCAGACTCTTTAGTGACCAAAGTAGGTTTCCCATACCCTATTGTCTTCGTCTGTGCTTTGCCGTCTATTCCTGCATAAAGGCACTCTCAGGAATTAAAGGAAAATAAAAATATGAAAAAATTCTAGATCCTGTTTGTGTGTGCTTTCATCAAGGGAGAGTGCGGTAAGGTGCCCTCATTCCTCATCTGTCTACTTGCAGATTAGGAAAGACAGAGCTGAGCTCCTTTTAGGTCGAACAAAGCAGCACACAACTGGCACTTTTCCACCTGTTGTAATCTATTCTGTGGACTTTAACCACACCTATCTCATGACCACCACTTTCATTCGTTCCTGGGCCTGCCTTTCAAAAATCCCTTGATGTTGCTGGTAAATGTTTTACTTTTGTTCTGCCTTGAGGCTGTTTTCTAAACGCCTTGAAGACTGACCCCGTTACATGGATTATTGCACAATCGTCCAGATAGCTTGATGTCGGCCCACTATTTTTTATTTTGCGCTCACAGCGGTATGTTGTTTCTTCGTCTTCCTTGGTTTCAGGCATCTTGCTGTTTCTTTGCGAAGTCTGGAGGGTCTTTTTTATTAAATTTTTTGCAGTTTTTTGTAGCGCAAACTTGACACAACGGTATTGGAGCGCTTTAATTTATTTTATTTTTTTGCAGTTTTAATAGCGCAAACTCCATCGAAAGGTATTATAGTGCTTTAAACGAGCACTGGTTACATCACACAAGAACACAGATAATGGGAGAGAGGGTGGAGTCAGGGCAGCACAGGCAATGGGAGCAAGGGTGATAGCAGGGCAACATGGTTTAAGGAAGGAAGATGGGTAAGGTAACACAGACAACAGAATGGAGAATGGGGGTAGGGCAACACAGACATCAGGAGGTGGGCAGTACAACATAGACAAGGAGGGAGCGTGAGGGCAGGGCAACACAAACAACAGGAGGGAGGGTGGGGCAGGGCAACATGGACAACTGGAGAGAGGGTGGCAGCAGGGCAACACAGACAACAGGCGGGAGGTTGGAAATGGGGCAATACAGTCAACATGAGGGAGGGTGGGGAAGGGCAACACAGACAACGGGAGGGAAGGTAGGCGCAGGCCAACATGGACAGTGTGAGGGAGGGTGGTGGCAGGGCAACACAGACAACGGGAGGGAGGGTGGGGGCAGGACAACACAGAAAACAGGCGGAATGGTGGTGGCAGGAAACACTGAGAACAGGAGGGAGGGTAGGAGCAGGCAACACGGACAGTAGGAGGGACGGTGGTGGTAGGGCAACACCGACAATGGAAGAGAGGGTTTGGGGCAAAGCAAATCAGACAATGGGGTGAGGGCAAGGCAACACAGACAACAGGAGGAAAGGTAGGAGCAGGGCAACACAGACAACAAGAGAGAAAGTGAGCAGGGCATCCCAGATAACGGGAGGGAAGGTGGGCAAGGTAACACGGACAAATGGACCAGTGCTTATTCGTAAAAATAGAAGTGCCAGGGTTCTTGTCAGGAAGCCACTTCCGCTTCCACCCCCCATTGCTGCTGTCAGTGGTGCCACTTACAGTAACAACACAACTACTAACCATCACATTCGTACAAGTGAGACAATTCTGACTATTTCAGTCCCCTAAAGCTATAGGAATGGCCTTGGCGGAAACTATTAGTCATTTTAATGCAAATTGAATTAATAAATAACTGTTGTGCTTGTCTCTAAATAAGACAAATAGCGCCACCATGTGGCAGGCAGCCATAAGTGCCGGTGTTGACAATTACGTGCCGGTACTGAGCTCCGCAAACCACCTGTTCAAATTAAGCTCTGAAAGGGAGGGAGGGTTCAGGTAGGGCAACATGAACAACAGGAGAGAGGTGTTGACTCAAGGCAACGCAGACAACAAGAGGTGGGAGGGTGGGCAAGGGCAAGCCAAAACAGAAAGGAGAACAACACAGAGAGTGGAGTACAAGAGGGAGTCAGCCGAAAAAAGATCGCACTCTGGTAGAGTGCTTAAACGCAAAATAAAAGTTGTGCCTAAAAAAATGAGCAGTGAAAGGGCACCAGTAATGCATTCATGCTCCGGTGAGGGACAAACACTCAAAGAGAAAGGAAGTCTACACTACGTGACCAATATGAAGAAAGCAATTGACAGAGAAAATGAAGCCAACAAATGGTAAGCAATGAGGACTCTCCAGGCCCACTGGCAGTAAACAAAGGCCCATATTTATACTTTTTTAGCGCTGCATTTGCGTCATTTTTTGATGCAAAAATGGCCCAAACTTCCAAAATATAATTTTGTAAGTTTGCGCCCCTTTTGCATCAAAAAAATGACACAAATGCGGCGCTAAAAAAGTATAAATATGGGCCCATATTTTGTAAGTTTGCGCCGCTATTGCATCAAAAAATGACGCAAATGTGGTGCTAAAGTATAAATATGGGCCAAAATGTCTCAAAGAGACAGCGCATGCGCTCTCTACTTGAGACCGAAAACGAGCGTTCCTGGGACAAAAAAGATATGCCTGAATTTCACGTCGACTTACATTGAGACCGAGGGAATGTTTCGGCTGGGTAACTCATAAAATGTCATATACTTTATATATTCTGTCTCTCAAACAGAATGACTCTTAAAATGTGGAGTAGCACCAATCTAGGACACCCACAATGTATATTTTTTACCCTGATTCAAACTGTAGACTGGAATTTTGTAATATCACAGCATCTTCAAAGGCATCCGCTCTTGGATAATATCAGCTTGTCAAAAGAACAACATACCATTTCAGCAATTACCTGTGTTTAAAGCACTTAGTGCTGTATAAATAAAGACTAGTGAATCGCTCAGAATGGAGACGTGGGAACGTGTTTGCTGTAAGCAAGCAAAGTTTAGTGAACTTCCGAGGGTGACAGACAGTTCTTCCTATGTAATTGGAGGTTGTTTATTGAAGTAAAAATAACCTATTCTTGGGTTATTGCACTCTGCAATAACTCGACCTATCAGCCAAGGCAGAACAAAGTGTAAAGAAGATTTCGCACTATATTCATGCAAACTTTGAACCCCTATACTCGTCATCCACCCTTTATCCCATTATATACTTCTTGTAGGCCCAAGAATCGCTTCCCACCAAAGGGAGACTTGGCAAAATCAAAACATGAGAAGATGACAGTGACAGAAAATACACTAAGGAGAGGAATAGACAGCAAAAATACTGACAAAGTCAGTAGGTCTGGTTTTGCGTTTACGGAGAAAAAGCTTTTGTGCGTTGAGTGCTGGGATCTGAATCATGATTTAGCAGGGTATATATTTGTACAAACTAGTCAGCGTCAGTCTGGCCTATAAGACAACCAGGTAGTGCTCGATGGACTGGGCTGACAGGTCAGTGTGTGGGCCAGTTTTTGGATGGTTGTAGGACAGTTTTAAGGTGTGCTGGGCAGTGCTTAATTTGTGCTTGTTGTTTCCGGTGCTGAGCACCGGCACTTATTTGTGAGGGCCGGGGCTTATTCTTATGCCTCAAGCATTTGATGCGAGCAAAAGACACATATGTGAAAGACGGAAGAAGGAAAAACTAAAAAGCGTCATAAAGGGAGAAAGTAGAAAGTTGCAGGATGAGCTGAAGGGGCAAGGGTGGTCGTAAATGGATTGAAGAGGCCCGAGATGGCTTCAGGAATACGCTGCCTCAGTATTCAGTGCTGGCAGATTTAATTACAGCAGCCTCGTGTTTAAGAGAAGGGCTTTGAGCACCGGCACCTCTTAATTTACAAATTAAGCACTGGTGTTGGGCTGGTTTTTACTGTTGATTTCCCTGATATTAGCACAAAGCCTGCAGCAACCTCAAATCCGTGTAGACTTCCAAATCTTGAAAAACACACATACAGCAAGTCTTTACAAGTTAACAACTGCCCCAATTTGTAAATATGGCCTACTTTCTTAGCCATCTAATTCAATAATGGAGGGGCCACTTTTCTTTTGGTGACGGGGACTGTTTTCTGTCCCAGTCCGAACCTGATAATAGTATTGTATAAGCTGTATTTTTTATAGCACAGAAAAAATAGGAACATTTGTCTTTGGATAAATTGTGCCCAGAGATTTTTAATCTCGTTGATGACATTGTTTTTCAAAATCATATACAACCTTTTATATTGGAAGAGAAAAGGCAACAACTACTGAGTAGAAAAAGACTGATTAGATACTCTACCCGGATCTTGGCCTTTTGCTGCTTTTATGTTTTTTTCGATTGATTGCTCTGTTTTCCTAACAGTATTGTCTTTTTAGATCGTAGCGTACCAGACAGTGCAGCTGTCTGGTTTGCTAAAGATATCTTGGGGATATTCAGAAATCTGACCTAGAAATAGATGCCGCCCATTGCTTACCTTTGGCTTTGTGCTCTGTAGCTCACTTTTTCTGGCTTTCTATTTGCTAGCATTATTTGCTTTAGGCTGTCCAGCTTCAGTTTGTTCCTCTTGTTGCCCAAACCTTGTTTACTGTATTCTTCCACTGACTCACTTTTTGTAAACAGACCTTTAAATCTTGTTCTTGCCTTGTTAAATTTGCTATGCATTTAAAGACAGAGGTCAATCGTCAAGCTCTCTCTTCCAGGGAGCATGGTGTTTATTTTTCTTTCTCAGACTTCAAAGTGAGAAAATGTATGTGACAATCCTGCTGATTACGACTGTGAGAAAAGGGATGTTCTTTTTTTCTAGCACACAGCAAAAAAATAAAATAAACTGTGCAGATGTTTCAGAAAATATCAGAATTAGTACAAATGAAGCATGTTATTTTGTAATTCTGAAGTGTGGTGGAATAAAACATTTGAATATGATCATTACACATCAATACACTAAGTGATGACTTTTGCACACATTATCATTTGTGTGCATTAAAACCGTATTTCAGTGCAAATATAATGGTAATTTAAATTGAAGTGTTTTTCTGTAATGGCAGTGCGCTACCACACTATGCATACTTCACACTACACTACTCCACTCCACTCTGTGCCATGCCACTCTACTCTATGGCACCTCACTCCACTTTATGATATACTACTCCACTCTATGTTTCTCCACTCTAAGACACTCTATGATGCGCCACTCAACTCCACGTCACTCCAATCTATGCCAATAACTCTACACATCTCCACTCTACACCCCTCTACTGCAGACTACTTACCCCATTCCACTGTACTCCACTCTAATCTATCACACCCCAATTTACCCACCCATCCCAATCTACCTCACACCGCTCCAATCTACTCCACTTCAATCTACTCCACTCTAGCCCAATCCATCCCACTCCAACCCAATCTAACCTACTCCAACCCAATCAAATCCAATCCACTCCACTATGATACAATCTACCCCACTCCAGTCTACTCCACTCCTTTCTACCCCAATCTATTGCACTCCACTCAAATCTACCCCACCTTTCACCTATGTACTCCAACCTATGCCATTCTACACCAATCCACTCCAATAGACCCCAATCCACCCACTCCAATGCACCCAAGTCCAACCCACTCCACTTAACCTGAATCCACTCCAATCTACACAACTCAACTCAACTCCACTCCACTCTAATCTACCAAATACCAATTTACCGCATTCCATTCCAATTTACCCCATCCCACTTCACTCCAAACTCTACTGCGATCTATCCAACTCCCCTCCATTATATTCTACCCTACTCCACCACAATCTACCCCCCTCCAATTTACCACAATCTTCCCCACTCAACTTCGGTCTCCCACACTCCACTCTAATCTACCCCACTTCACCTCACCACAGTCCACACCACTCTACCCAGATCTACCCACTCCACTTCACTCCAGTCCACCACACTCCAATCTACTACAGTCCAGTCCAACATACCCCACTCCAATCTAACCAACTCCACCCAACTCCAATCTAGCCCACCCCAGTCCACTCCAATCTACCCTACCCCAATCTACTCCTATCTACCCCACTCCAATCATTCCTTTTCAAACTACCCCCTCTCCAGTCCACCCTACTCCATTCCATTTACCCTACATTAATCCACCCAATCTACCCCACTCTACCACACCCTAATATACCCCACTACACTCTACTCCGTTCTACCACACTTGACTCCACTCTTCCCCACTCTGTCTCACTCGACTCCTTTCTATCCACCTCCACTCTGTCTCACTCCACTACACCCAATCTACCCCACTCCAGTCTACCCAATCTACCACACTCCAACCTACCCACTCCAACCCACCCAATCAATCCAACTACACTCTACTCCAATCTACCACACACCATTCCACCCTACCCAATCTACCCCACTCTAAACTACCCACTCACCCACCCAATTTACTCTACTCCAATCTACCACACTCCATTTTACTCTATCCAATCTACCCACTCTACTTCACTCTAGAATACACTTGCTTCTTAAATCTATCCCACTCCACTCTAAAGTAACTCACTACACCCCAATCCACCCCACCCCAATTTACCCTACCACACCCCACCCCAAACTATTCAACTCAAATCAACCCATCTAATCCAGCCCACTCCACACTACTCCACTCCAAATTACCCCATACCATCCAATCTACCCAGCACTCTTTCCAACACCACTCAAACTTACTCCACCCCAATCTACCCCACTCCAAACTACCTCACTCCACTCCAGTCTACCCCACTCTACTCAAAGCTACCCTAATTTACTCTAATCTACCCTACCATAATCCACCAAATCTACCCCACTCCAATCTACCCCAACCAACTCCAATCCACTCCTTACCATTTCCAATCTGCCCCATTCACTCTACTGTACTCCAATCTACTGCCCTCCAATCAACTGCCCTACAATCTATTGCACACCAAGCTACTGCACACCATTCTTCTGCACTCCACTCCAATCTACCCCAATCCACTGAACCCTACCCCTCCCCAATGTAGCCCACTCACTCCAATCTACCCCAATATATCTCACTCCACTGTAACCAAATCTCCCCACTCCAATCTACCCACTCCACCTCACTCTATCCCACTCTACCCCACTCCACCCCACTCCAGTCTTCCACACCTCATCCCATTCTATTTCACACCACTGCAATCTACCCCACTCCCTGAATCTATCCCACTTCACACAACCACACTGCACTCTACCCAGATCTACCCCCTCCACTCACTTCAATGTACCACACTCTGCAAATCTAGCCCACTCTACTCCAGACTAATCCAATTCACCCCAAACTAAAGCACTCCACCCCAATTCACTCCACTCCACCCCACTCCAAACTACCCCACTTGACTCTAATCTACCTCCACACCAATCTACACCACCCCAGCCTATTCCTTCCAAATCTACTCAACTCCAATCTGCCGCACCCCAATCTACCCTACTCCAATGTACTCCACATCAATCAAACCCAATAGAATCTACTCTACCCCCATTCCTACCACACTTTACCCTGCCACGCTGCAATCTATCTCACTCCAATCTCCCCCACTCCACTCCAATCTACCTGTTAGAAATTGGGTTTCTAGTTAGTAAATGTTTGCACTCTGTCCAAGTAGGTAGCACAATCCTAGTCAGGGCAAGTAAGATACACACTAAATGTTTATCTGTGCTCACCCTCTTGGCACAGAGCAGTCAGGCAAAACTAAAGAGGCAATGTGTAAAGTATTGTGCACACACACAGTAACACAGGGAAAACACCACAAAAGGACTCCACACCAGTTTAGAAAAATAGCCAATATTTATCTGGTCAAACAAGACCAAAGCTACAAAAATGCAACGTACACAAGTCAAAGTTATACATTTTTAAAGGTTAAATCAAATGCAGTGCTTAGATGACAATAGCTCCAACTGGAGCTATCTGGTCATGCTAGACAGGGGCAAACCAAAAGTGCAGTCCAACCGCGATGGAGTGCGGGCCGGGTACAGGAGTCACGAAGACCCACTGACAGTACCTTTGTTGTGTCGATGCTAGGTGATGAGGTAGTGATCCAGAGGAGGGAGTGCATTGCCCTTGCAGGCGATACATCGTTTCTTGACCATGCAATGTTGTTAATGTGTCCAGAAACGATGAGTACTGGCTCAGATGCGTCAGTGATGTGTCAGCCAAGCTGGGGCTGCGTGGCAGTTCAGGCTGGACTGTGCCCATGAGGAACAGGGTCAAGACTGATTTGCATATGGCTGGGTCCAAACTGGGGTGGCGTGGTGAGCAAAAAAACGATGGATTAAACCCAGATCTTTGTGACTGGGGGTGAATGTTTGCATTGTTCAGCATTCCGTCCACCATCTGTTATTTTTGCATTTGTCGTCCCAAGTGGGAAGGGTATGCCCAGACGTGGATCCCGTGCTCACTGCGCCACTGGATTCAAGCTAGCCTAGCTGATGAACGGTGATACCCTGAAAGCAGTCCTAGGATGCTTGTTTCCGGTCCATGGAGGACCTGGCTTGGCAGTTCGGGCTGGACTGTACCCATGAGGAACAGGGTCAAAACTGATTTGCATTGGCTGGGTCCAAACTGGGGTGGCGTAGTGAGCAAAAAAACAATGGATTAAACCCAGATCTTTGTGACTGGGGGTGAATGTTTGCAGTGTTCAGCATACCGCCCATCATCTGTTATTTTTGCATTTGTCACCCCAAGTGGGAAGGGTATGCCCAGACGTGGGTCCCGTGCTCACTGCGCCACTGGATTCAAGCTAGCCTAGCTGATGAAGGGTGACATTCTAAAACCGGTCCTAGTATGCTTGTTTCCGGTCCAGGGAGGCCCTGGCTTGGCAGTTCGGGCTGGACTGTGCCCATGAGGAACAGGGTCAAGACTGATCTGCATATGGCTGGGTCCAAACTGGGGTGGCTTGGTGAGCAAAACAACGATGGATTAAACCCAGATCTTTGTGACTGGAGGTGAATGTTTGCATTGTTCAGCATTCCGTCCATCATCTGGTTTTTTTGCATTTGTCGCCCCAAGTGGTAAATGTATGCCCAGACGTGGGTCCCATGCTCACTGCGCCACTGGATTCAAGCTAGCCTAGCTGATGAAGGGTGATACCCTGAAACCGGTCCTAGGATGCTTTTGTCTGGTCCAGGAAGGACCTGGCTTGGCAGTGTGGGCTGGACTGTGCCAATGAGGAACAGGGTCAGGACTGATTTGCATATGGCTGGGTCCAAACTGGGGTGGCGGGTGAGCAAAAAAACGGTGGATTAAACCCAGATTTTTGTGACTGGGGGTGAATGTTTGCATTGTTCAGCATTCCGTCCGCCATCTGTTATTTTTGCATTTGTCGCCCCAAGTGGGAAGGGTATGCCCAGACGTGGGTCCCATGCTCACTGCGCCACTGGATTCAAGCTAGCCTAGCTGATGAAGGGTGATACTCTGAAACTGGTCCTAGGATGCTTGTGTCTTGTCCAGGGAGGACCTGGCTTGGCAGTGTGGGCTGAACTGTGCCCATGAGGAACAAGGTCAAGACTGATTTGCATATGGCTGGGTCCAAACTGGGGTGGCGTGGTGAGCAAAAAAATGATGGATTAAACCCAGATCTTTGTGACTGGGGGTGAATGTTTGCATTGTTCAGCCTTCCGTCCATCATCTGTTATTTTTGCATTTGGCGCCCCAAGTGGGAAGGGTATGCCCAGACGTGGGTCCCTTGCTCACTGCACCACTGGATTCAAGCTAGCCTAGCTGATGAAGGATGATACCCTGAAACGCGGGCTGGACTGTGCCCATGAGGAACAGGGTCAAGACTGATTTGCATATGGCTGGGTCCAAACTGAGGTGGCGTGGTGAGAAAGAAAACGATGGATTAAACCCAGATCTTTGTGACTGGTGGTGAATGTTTGCATTGTTCAGCATTTCGTCCATCATCTCTTATTTTTGCGTAAGCCGGATCTGTTGCATCGCAGAGTCGAGGAGTGGTGTCCACGGCTTTGGTGGAGGCAACAGCAAAGCAGTATTTATGCAGTGGGATGCATCAGTTCCAAGTGACGCACTGGTGTTGTTGCGTCAGTTCTTGTGTTGCAGCACCACACTTACCTCTAAGGGCCCAGGATTGGATTTGGCACAACTAGGCAGAGTAGGACTTATAGCAGAGGAGCCCAAGTGCTGATCGCAAGATGCAGGTAAAGTCTTTGATATCCCTGAGACTTTAGGAACGGAAGGCAAGCTTAGTCAGGCCCTTGGAGAAAATTTAGATTGCAGGATGTAGAGATATGGACCAAGTCTTCTCACTCCCTGGAAAGAAGCAGCAGGCAGCAGGCCTAAACAGCAGAGCAAACAGCTAAGTGGCAGTCTCTCCTGACAGCACCATGGTCCTTCTTCCTCGTAGAATATCCTCAGTACAGAAGTGTTACGTATATTGTGTCAGAGGCCGAGGTCTTATACCCAAAATGGCCTTTGATGTAGGGGTAACTTCAAAAGTATTCACTGAAGTGCACAAGGATCCCTTTCAACCCAGACTACCAGAAGTGGGTAATCAGCCCTTTGTGTGAGGGCAGGATACAGCCTATTTAGATGTAAGTGTGAACTTCCTCTCCCTTCTCCCTGCCCAGGATGACTATCACTATGCAGATGTATCTCCTGTCACACCCAGCCCTTCCTGTTTGTGGCTGTCTGGAGAGAATGCACACAACTAGCTGTCAACTAAACCCAGACGTGTGTTCTGAGACAGGCTAAGGCACAGAATGGTTAAAGTAGGAAAATGCCATCTTTCCAAAAGTGGCATTTTCAGACCTGCAATTTAAAAACCATCTTTACCAAAATATATATTTTTAATTGTAAGTTAAAAAACACGAAAATAATTTTTTTATCTTTTCCCAATTGGAAATTACAGTTAGACAATGTTCCAAGGTAACCCCAACATTAGCCTATGGGAGAGATAGTCCTGGCAGTAGTGAAAAACGAATTTAAGAGTTTTTCACTACATGGAGATGTTTAACTTAAAAGTGCATGTCCAACTTTTTAAATCCACTGCACCCAACAGTGGAGCTAACCAGGGTCTACCTTAGGAGTGACTTACATGTAATAAAAAAGAAGGTTTGGGCCTGACAAATGGGTACACTTGCCACGTCAAAATGGCAGTTTAAACTGTGCACACAGGCTATACAGTGGCAGACCTAAGACATGTTTGAAAAACTACAGTAGTGGGAGGCACAATCAGTGCCGATGGCCCACTAGTAGCATTTGAATTACAGCCCCTGGGCACACATAGTGCAATTTTCTATGGGCTTACCAGTAAATCCAATATGCAAATCATGAAAAAGCCAATGTTACCATGTTTTAGACAGAGATCACATGCACTTTAGCACTGGTCAGCAGTGAAAAAGTGCACAGAGCCCTAAGCCAGCAAAAAAGTTCAGCTCAGTCAAAACAGGAGAAAAGCAAAACGTCAGGGGGAACCATGGCAAAAGATGGCAGGTCTAACACTACCCCTTTCCAAACTATCCAACACCAATCATCCCTCTTCAATCAACCCCACTCAACCCAATCTACCTTACTCTAGTCCACTCAATCTACCCCACTCCACCCTAATCTACCCCACTACACTATACTCATCCCCAAACTAACTCCACTCCAATCTGTCCAACTCCACTCCAATCTGTCCCACTCCACTCTATCCCAATCTACCTCACTCCAATCTACCCACTCCACTCTACCCCAATCTATCACACTCCATTCTACTTGACCCAATCTACACCACTCCACTTCAATACAAACTAGCAGCTGCCACTCAAACCTACCCCACACCAGTCCAGTCTAATACACCTTACCCAAATCAAATCCACTCCAATCTACCCCAGCCCAACCCAAACTACCCTACTCCAATCTAACCCATACAATCCACCATACTCCAGTCTACCCCAATCTACTCCACTCCCATCTACTTGACTCTATTCCAAACCCATCCACTGTAACCCAATCAACCCCACTCCAATGTATACCACCCCATCCCAATCTACCCAACCCCACTCTATAAAATTCCACTACAACTTTCTCTGCTCCTTTTTACCCTCATTCCACTTCACGCTGACCACTCCTGTCCAATCTAACCCACTCCACTCAACCTAACCCAATTAACCCCACCCACTCCAAACCTATCCCACTCCACCCTATTCTAATCCACTCCACTCAAATCTACTCAACTCTGCTCGTATCTATCCAGTTTACCGCACTCCATACCAATACACTCCAAACTACCCCACTCCAATCTACCCACAATTTTCCCTACTCCACTCCATTCTACCCGACTCCACCGCACTACAGTTCCCTCTACTCTACGCAGATCCACTCCACTTCACTCCGATCTACCCCACTCCCCTCCAATTTAATCCACTCCATCCAACTCCAATCTACCCCACCCTACCCCAGTCCGCTCCAATCTACCCCATTGACTCCACTCCAATCTATCGTACTCTACCCTATTTCACCACCACTCTACCACAATCAACCCCACCCAACTCTACCCCACTCCAATATCCCCCACTCTAGTCTACTCCACTCCAATATACCCCACACCAAGCCAACCAACTCCAAACTAACCCACTCCAATAATCCCTCTTCAATCTACTCCACTCCAATCTACCCCACTCCAAACTATCATCTACAATCACCTCTCTTCAATCTACCCCACTCCAATCTACCTCATTCCAATCTATCTCACTCGATTCCAGTTTACCTAACCAGATTGGGGTACAGTGGAATGGGGTAGATTGGGTGGATTGGAGTGAGTTGGATTGGGTAGAGTGGAATGGAGTGTGGTAGACCGGGGTAGAGTGGGGGGGCAATTGGGTGGATTGGAGTGGGAAGACTGGAGTTTATAGATTGGGTTAGAGTGGGGTGGGATAGATTGGGTGGAGTGGGGTCAGACAGAGTGGAAGTAAACAGATTAGAGTGGAGTGAGATAGATTAGGGAAGAGTGGAGTTGAGTGAGGTACACTAGAGTGTAGTGTAGTGGGGTAGTTTAGGGTGAGGTAGAGTGTGGTAGATTAGATGGATTGAGTAGAGTACATTGGAATGGAGTGAGGTAGATTGTAGTAGGGCATATTGAAGTGGAGTAGATTGGGGTAGATTAGAGTGGGGTAGATTTGAGTGAAGTGGGACAGATTGGAGTTGGGGAAGAGTGGAGCACAGTGGATTAGAATACATTGGAGTGGGGTAGATTGGAGCGAAGTAGGGTAGCTTGGAGTGGAGTGTGATAGATTGGAGGGGAGTGGGATAGACTGATGTGGAGTGGGGTAGTTTAGAGTGGAGTAGGGTAGAGCGGACTGGAGTGGGGTAGATTGGAGTAGAGTGGGATAGACTGATGTGGAGTGGGGTAGTTTAGAGTGGTGTGGGGTAGATTGGGATAGATTAAAGTGGGGTAGATTGGGTTATGGTGGGATAGATTAGAGTAGAGTGAAGTTGATTGGCATGGAGTAGATTGGGGGTAGACAGGGGCGGGGTGACCTGGATGAGAAAAATTGGATTAGGGTAGTTTGGGGTGGGAGGGCAGATTGGAGTGGGGTGGAATTGGCTGAACTGAGTTAGATTGGACAGATATTTAGGTAGATTTGCGTGGCATGTGGTAGTTTTGAGTAAAGTGGAGTGCAGTAGATTGGGTCAAGTAGAATTTGGTGTGGGTGATTGAGGTAGAGTAAAGTGGGATAGAGTGGGTGGAGTGGAGTGGGTAGATTGGAGTGGGATAGATTGGGGTAGAGTGGAGTGGGGTAGATTGGAGTGGGGTAGATTGGAGTGGAATGGGGAAGATTGGAGTGTGATAGATTGCAGTGGTGTGGGGTGGACTGGGGTGAAGTAGAGTAGAATGAGTTAGAGTAGTTTGGAGAGGAGTAGTTTGGAGTGGGGTAGGTTGGAGTAGGGTAGATTGCGTGGGATAAATGGGATGGGATAAACTGGGATGGTGTAGATTGGAGTGGATGTAGATTAGGGTGGTGCAGACTGGAGTATGGTGGAGTGGTGTGGATTGGGGTGGAGGGTGTTAGTTTGGAGTGGAGTAGATTTGCATGAAGTGTAGTAGATTGGTTTGACGTAGAGTGGGGTAGATTTGTGTAGAATGCAGTGTGGTACAATTGAGTGGGATAGATTCAGAGAGTGGGGTAGGTTGGAGTGGTGTGGTGTAGATTGGAATGGAGTGGGGTGGACTGGGGTAGTCTACCGCAATCCACCCCACTCCAATATACCCCAATCAACCCTAAACCACTTTAACCCAGTCCACCCCACTTCAATCTTTCCCACCTCATTCCGCACCGCTTTTAGCCATGCTGAACAGTAGCCACACTGGCGTACAACATGGCTAAAACACAATCGCACAGGCGAGACCTATTAGCCTTGCCGTTGCTTGTTTTTGCACAAAAAACAAGCAGCAAACTGTTGGATGGACAACATGATCCAGCAATCCATCCGCGCCAAATTGAGTGACCTATTCTCATTTCATTCTTTTGACATACTGTCTTGGACTGCAAGGGGGAAGCTACCTGTAACCACACTTACGCACTGGCAAAGCTATTAGTTGTGGCATCGAATCCTGACTTTTCGATTTTTCCAACGCTTTTTCTCCTGAATAGCTTTTGGTTGAAGGCAAGCAGTGTATGAGAACAAACATTACTCAGAAGCCAATACAAATATATTTTCATATGTTAATGCAGACATTGCACCAGTAGGGTTTGGCATAGAATGTGACTACTTAGTGTGTGGAAGTGCACATTGTGCAAGAGCAGAATGCTGTCATTTACATTCAGGTAAGCCAATTGCTGAAAAGGACTGGCCTTGTACCCATTCTTTACGCTGTTGTGGGCAGAAGCAAAATTTGAATAACATTGCAGGAGACCAATGGATGAGAAGGGCTGACTGGATGCCCTTGTAAGTGTGTATAGTATACATATTTTTAATAAAACCAAAAGGTCTTGTCTAATGCAGAGCTAAAACAATCTTGAACTAGGCTCGAAAACACTAATTATGTACAGCATTCCTGATTTCCTGATTTCCAAAACCTGGAACTCCGTTTCTGGGAGATGTACTCGAAGATGTATGTTTGCCAAGTGTGTTGTGGTAGGGGAAGAAAAGGACTCCACTAACACCAAGTAGGGGTTTTGTAGATTTATTGAGACCAGTCTTCCTGCATGTGATTCCCTCTATCCAGCCAGCCAGGAACTCACTTATGGCATTAACAAACAAGCCCTGGCAAAGCCAATAGGTCTCACCTATACAAGGGCTATTGACTTTGGCAATGTGTTTTGTCATGTTGTTTACTAGTGTGGCTGCTGTTCAGCATGGCTAAAAGTTAGCAGTATGGAGTGTCCGAGTGGAGTAGGGGAGCAGAGTGTCGTATAGTGGATTTTTTGGGGTATGTCGTAGAGTGGAGTAGGGGGAGTAGAGTGTCGTAGAGTTCAGAGGTGCAGCAGCACAGAGTGTTGTAGAGTGGAGTGGAGTGGAGTAGGGAGGAAAAGGGCAGAGTGGATTGGAGTGGATTGAGATAGTGGAGTGAAGTGGATTGGATTGAAGTAGAGTGGATTGGATTGGGGTAGAGTGGGGAGGATTGAGTGGAGTGGGGTGGATTGGATTGGAGTGTGGTGGATTGAAACAGGGTGAGGTGCATTGGATGGGGTGGATTTGAGTGGGGTGTATTAGACTGGATTGGAGTGGGTGATTTGGATTAGAGTGATAGGGCTGGGGTGGGGTGGATTGGATTGAACTGGGGTGGATTTGATTGGACTGGAGAGGGTGGATTGGATTGGAGTGGGTTGAATTGGATTCACTGGAATGGAGTGGGGTGGGGTGGGTTGGATTGGACTGGAGTGGGGTTGATTGGATTAGAGTGGGGTGGGCTGGATGCATTGGTTTGAGTGGGGTGGACTGAACTGGGATGGGGTGGGGTGGACTGGACTTGCCTGGGATAGAGTAGGGTGGATTGAAATGCGGTGGATTGGGGTGTGGTGGGCTGCAGTGAGCTGGGTTGGATTGGAGTGGGATTGGGTGGATTGGAGTGGAGTGTGTTGGATTCGATTGGGGTAGATTGGATTGGGGTAGATTGTATTGCAGTGGGGTGGGGTGAATAGATTGGATTGGAGTGGGGTAGACTGAACTGCGATGAGGTGTGGTGGATTGGATTGGCGTGGGGTGGATTTTAGTGAGGTGAATTGGATTGGCATGGGGTAGATTGGATTGGATTGAGGTGGATTGGATTGGAGTGGGGTGGATTGGAAAGGGGTAGATGGGAGTGGAGTAGGCTGGATGGATTGGATTGAAGTGCAGTGGACTGAACTGGGATAGGTGGGGTGGACTGATATGCGGTAGAGTGGGGTGGACTGTGGTAGAGAATGCTGTGGAGTGGGGTGGAGTTAATTGAAATGAGGTGGGGTGGATTAGCGTGAGGTGGGCTGGAAGGGTGGATTCGATTGGAGTAGGGTAGATTGGATTGTGATGGGGTGGGTTAGAATGGGTGGGCTGAGTGGTGTGGATTGCATTGAGGTGAGGTGGATTGGATTGAAGAGGGGTGAGGTGAATTGGATTTAGTGTGGTGAACTGGACTGAGTGGGATCGATTGGAGTGGGGTGGACTGGTGTAGGATGTCCTGGAGTAGGGTGAATCAGACTGGGGTGGTTTGGGTGGAGTGGATTGGAGTGAGGTGTACTGGATTAAGTGAGGTGGATTAGGGTGGGGTAGGATGGGGTGTGGTGGATTAGGATGTGGTGGGGTGGACTGGAGTGAGTGAATTGGATTTCGGTGGAATAAACTGGATTGGATTGGGGTGCCGTGGGGTGGATTGGGGTGGGGTGGATTGGGGTGGGGTGGATGGGAGTGAGGTGGGGTGGATTGAAGTGGAGTGGATTGTGGTGGATTGGAGTGGAGTGGGTTGGATTGGAGTAGGGTGAATTGATTGGTGTGAGCTGGATTGGATTGGTGAGGGGTGGATGGATTGGAGAAGGGTAGACGATTGGAGTGGGGCAGATCAAAGTGGTTTGGAGTAGAGTGAATTGGATTAGAGTATGTTGGATTAATGTGGACTGGATTTGACTGCAGTGATGTGGATTAAACTAGATTGTATTGGAAAGGGATGGATTCGGGTAGTGTGGGGGGACTGGATTGGAGTGAGGTGGATTGGGTAGCAGTGAACTTGATTAGAGTATGGTGGATTGCAGTGTGTCCATTGGGTTGGGTTAGATTAGAGTGGGGTTGGTTGGATGGAAATAGGTTGGATAGGACTGGAGTGGTGTGGATCGGACTGGAGTGGGGTGGATTGGACTGGAGTGGATAGGGGTGGGGTGGATTGGATTGGGGTGAGGTGTATAGGTTTGGAGTGGTGTAAATTGACTGGGCTGGATTGAGGTGGATTGGATTGGTGTGGGGTGGATTCGGTTCCATGGGGTGGACTGGATTGTAGTGGGGTGGATTGTGGTGGATTGAAGTGGGGTTAATTGGGATGGAGTGGGGTGGATTGCATTGGAGTGTGACAGATTGTTTTGGATTGGAGTGAGTTGTTTGGGATTGGAGCGGGGCAGATTGGAATGGGGCAGGTTGGAGTGGAGCAGGTCGAAGGGGCAGATTGTTTTGGACTAAAGTGGGGCAGATTGAAATGGATTGGAGTGGGGCAGGTTGTTTTGGATTGAAGTGGGGCAGATTGGAATGGGGCAGATTGTTTTGGATCAGTGTAGAACAGTCTATTTTGGATTAGAGTGGGGTGGATTTGAGTGGGACAGCTTGGAGTGGGGTGGATTGGATTGTAATAGTATGGATTAGATTGCAGTGGGGCAGGGTGGATTGGAGAGGGGTGGGGTGGGGTGAACTGGGGTGTAGTAGGGTGTATTAGATTAAGGTGAGGTGGTTTGGATAGGAATGGGTGCATTGTTTTGGATTGGAGTGGGGCAGATTGGAGTTGGGAGGACTGGAGTGGGACAGATTGTTTTGGATTGGAGTGGGTGGACTGCAGTGGGGCAAATTATTTTGGACTGGAGTGGAGCCGATTGGAGTGGGGCAGATTTGAGTGGGACAGATTGTTTTGGATTGGAGTGGGGCCTATTGTTTTGGATTAAAGAGGGGCAGATTGAAGTGAGGCAGATTGGAGTGGGGTAGACTGGTTTAGATTGGAGCACATTGTTTTGGATGCAGTGGGGGAGAATGTTTTGGATTGGAGTGAAACAGACTGCAGTGGGGCAGATTGGTTTGGATTGGGGCCGATTGGAGTGTGGAAGATTGTTTTGGATTGGAGTGGGGTGAACTGGAGTGCAGTGGTTTGGGATGAGTGGTTTTGATTGGAGTGGGGTGAATTGGTGTGAGGTGAGGTGGGGTGGACTGGGGTGGATTGTAGTGGGATGGATTGGGGTGGGGCAGATTGAAATGACAGTGATTATTTTGGATTGGAGTGGGACGGATTGAAGTGGGGCAGATTGCTTTGGAATGGAGTGGGGCAGATTGGAGTGGGGCGGACTTGAGTGAAACAGATTGTTTTGGATTGGAGTGGGGAAGATTGTTTTGGATTAAAGTAGGGGAGATTGGTGTGAGGCGTATTGGATTGGGGTGAGTGGTTTAGATTGGAGTGGGTCTGGATTGGATTGGATTGGGGTGGGGTGGACTGGAGTGGGGTGGATTGGAGTGGGGTGGATTGGAGTGGGATGGAGTGGATTGAAGTGGAGTGGGGTGGATTGGAGCAGATGGGCTGGAGTATGTGGATTGGATTGGAGTGGAGTGGTTTGGATTGTGGTTGGGTGGGTTGGATTGAGGTGGGTTGGAGGAGGGTGGATTAGTTTGAGATGAGGTGAGGAGGATTGGATCGGTGTGGGATGAATTGGATTGTGTGGGGTAAATTGGATTGAGTGGGGTGGATTGGAGTGGGGTGAATCGCATTGTGGTTGACTGGATTAGGGTGGACTGGGTGGAGTGGATTGGAGTGAGATGGACTAGATTGAGTGGGGTGAATTGTATTGAGTGTACTGGATTAGATTAAAGTGGATTAAATTAGGGTGGGATGGAGTGGATTGGGGTGGGTGGTTTGGAGTGGGGTGGATTGCAGTGGAGTGGATTATGGTGGATTGTGTTGGATTGGAGTAGAGTAAATTGGATTGGAGTGAGGTGGACTGGATTGGTGTGGGGTGGACTGGATTGGTGTGGGGTGGATAGATTGGAGAGGGGTGGACTGAATTGGCATGGGGAGATTAAGTTGGTTTGGAGTGGGGTGGATTGGACTGGAGTAGGGTGGATTACCGTGGATAGGATTTGACTGGAGTGGAGTGGATTAAAGTGGATTGTAATGGAGTGATATTGGAGTGGAATTGATTGGGGTGGTATGGGTGGATAGGATTGGAGTGAGGTGGATTGAGTAGCAGTGGACTTTATTGGAATAGGGTGGATTGGAGTGGGTGGTTTGGGTTTAGTTGGGTTGAAGTGAGATGGGATGATTGGAGTGGGGTAGGTTGGGTTGGATTGGATTGAGTTAGATCTGACTGCAGTGGAGTGGATTGGACTGAAGTGAATTGGGGTGGGGTGGATTGTGTTGGGGTGAGGTGAGGTGTATAGGATTGGAGTGGTGTAGATTGGTCCAGAATGGATTGGATGGGTGTGGGTGGATTGGATTGGTGTGAGGTGTAGTGTATTGGAGTGGAGATGATTGGACTGGGAGAGATGGGGTGGATTGGATCGGTGTGGGTGGGTGGGTGGGCTGGATTGTGGTAGATTGGATTGGGGTGAATTGGGATGGAGTAGGTGGATTGGAGTGGGGAAGATTGTTTTGGATTGGAGTGGGTTGTTTGGGATTGGAGTGGGTCACGGTGAAGTGGAGCAGGTTGGAGTGGGGTAAATTGTAAATTGTTTGGGATTAAAGTAACCAGATTGAAATGGACTGGCGATGGGCAGGACTTGAGTGGGACAGATTGTTTTGGATTGGAGTGCGGCAGATCGTTTTGGATTGGAGAAGGGCAGATTGAAGTTGGGAAAATTGGTGTGGGGTGGATTGGATTGGTATGCGGAGACTGGATTGCAGTAGGGTGGATTGGAGTAGGGTGAATTGGGATGGAGTGGGGTGGATTGGAGTGAGATGGATTGGATTGGAATGGGACATACTGTTTTAGATTGAATTGGAGCAGATTGGATTTGGGAGGATTGGAGTGGGACAGAGTGTTCTGGATTAGAGTGGGGCAAACTGGAGTGGGTCAGATTGGAGTGTGGTTGAGTCAAGTGGGGCAGATTGTTTTGGACCAGAACATATTGTTTTGGATTGCAGTGGGGTAGATTGGGGCGGGGCAGATTATTTTGGATTGGAGAGAAGCAGATTGCTGTGGGGCAGATTGTTTTGGGTTGGGGCAGATTGTAGTGGGGTAGATTGTTTTGGATTGGAGAGGGGTGAATTGGAGTGGGTTAGATTAGACTGGGGTGGGTTGGGAGGATTGGAGAGGGGCGGGTTTGGAGTGGGTTGGATTGGGGTGAGTGTTTTTATTGGAGTCGGGTGGATTGGTGTGGGGTAAGGTGGGGAGGACTGGGGTGGATCGTAGTCGGGCAGATTGGAGTGGGACAGAATATTTTGGATGGGAGTGGGGTGGACTGGAGTGGGGAAGATTGTTTTGGATCGGAGTGGGGCACATTGTAGTGGGACTGATTGTTTTGGATTGGAGTGGGGCAGATCGTTTTGGATTGGAGAAGGGCAGATTGAAGTGAAGCGTATTAGAGAGGGGCAAATTGTTTTGAATTAGAGAAGATTGTTGTGAATTGCAGTGGGGCAAATTGTTTTGGATTGGCGTGCAGCAGATTGCTGTGGGGCAGATTGTGATTGGGGCAGATTGGAGTGGGGCAGATTGTTATGGATTGGAGTGGGACAGATTAGATCAGGGTGGGTTGGGAGGTCTGGAGTTGGGTGGGTTTGAAGTGGAGTGGATTGGATTGGGGTGAGTGGTTTGTATTGAAGTGAATTGGTGTGGCGTGAGGTAAGGTGTGCTGTGGTGAACTAGAGTGGATTGTAGTGGGGCAGATTGTAGTGGGGTGGATGAGGTGTACTCCACAGCATAATTTCCAAAATTACACATAATAAAGAAACAATATTGCTTTGCAATATTTAGAACAAGATAACGGTCATCTTTTGAGAACACCCACACAAGAAAAAACAAAATAAAACATGAGTGCAAAGTAAGAAAGGATGACTTGGTAAAATAAAATAAATTTAGGTATAAAAAATAAAACTTGCAATTTTTTTTGTCCTGGTGGGCACGTTTTTGCCAGTCACAAGCTTTCTGTTTGTGGGGCACTAGAAGTTAAAAGGGGGCAATAGAAGTTAAAAAGAAGAAAATAGTATCTCAGTCATGTCAGGAGCAGCGGATGGGTACTGATTATGTTGAATCAATCAGTGCTTGGTCCCTGTTCCAAACAGAGAAATGGAAATGATGCTTGCCCCGGACTAACGAATTACGAGGAGTAAAGAAGAGTGACACGCAAGTTAACAAATGGTTAAGTGTCAGCTGGTTCTAATCCCTTTACTGTACACAGCAGGGTCACGCAAGCAAGACACGCGCTAGCGTACCACTCATAGCCCCGAACGTAAACATGCTTTAAAAGGGTTCAATAACGTGCTTTAAACGGATAACAGTAATCAAAAAGCCAGACCTATCTTTAGCGTATTCGGGCCTGATCCCTGCACTGTTTTCTAAATCATCAATTCTCTCTCAGATTAGGAATAATTTAAGGGGGCAGTGGATCACACGGAGAGCAGATGTGTTATGTGCAACATAAAGACGTCCGTGCTTTGCGCTAAATAGTGTTTCATCAATATAAGTGGAAGCAAAGAACTAAAAACGCACATCACTGACTCTCGTTCAATATTCTTCTTCTATGTTTATCCTCCTCTATTATGTTATATTATGATATGCTTGTGCACAGCACCCATATGTCAATATTAGATGCAAATATGTTATGTGAAACAAACAAATCAACAAACAATTAAATACATACATTCAGTATTGCAAGTGATTCCCTGAACCATTTGCATTGACACTAATGCATGAATAACACTTTTGTGGCCAGTTGTTAAAAGCAGCAGACCTGTTCCTCCCCAAAAGGCTGAGAAATGATGCTCCTATGCAAAGAAAAAATAATCAAGGTGGAGGAGTTGATGACGCAGAAAAAGAAAGATTAGCAAATATTCATATATCATGTAACAAAATCGTATAAGGCAATGTGATTTTAGCAAAGAAAAATAATGTACGTGGGAAAATGTGCCCACGAGGTAGTTCGCCATTATTATAAATGAGCTTAATTAATCATGAAGAATTGACAATGTAGTAATCCGTCATAATTGCAAATGTATTCTATGATTTTCTTGTTGAAACTGTTATATGCTTAGCTTAAATTTAGCAGAGGCTTTGGCCTAGTTGCCTGGTCTCAAATTTAACTGCGTGGTTTCACTTGTATTAACAAAAACGTACTTTTACTTTAAGGTTGTATTTTTCCAGTAGAAATGACTAATACACTTATCTCAAGGTTTTGTGCTAGGCTAGTTTCATCCCCTTTGAAGCAAGGTCAGTTTCTGCAGGTGCAGACAATAAAGTCACTGATATAGAATTAATTGGCAAACTTTGATGCAACTTGTGTTCCAAGGCTCCAAGGACACCTTATGCATAAATGAGTACTAAGAGAAAGACACTATTCATTGGTCAAAAGGAAGCCACCCTATGAACCCTCCAATGGAAGACCCTGAAGAATTTGGAACGGTTTCCTACTTAAACCTACTGGACACAGAGAAGTCAGCCATTTTCCTTGATGCCATTTTGAAGCCTGATTCAAGACGCCATTTTAAATGACACCTTGATGCCTTTTCTCTGTCGCAAAGAAAGAGACTTAAGAATTCTCACCCTAGAGACTTTGGGGCATATTTATACTCTGTTTGCGCCGGAATTGCGTCGTTTTTTTTGACGCAATTCCGACGCAAAACTAACTCCATATTTATACTTTGGCGTTAGACGCGTCTAGCGCCAAAGTCCATGGAGTTTGCGTCATTTTTTAGCGTGGACGCAGTTTTGCGTAAAAAAAGTATAAATATGGCCCTTTAAGTTTAACTTTGCCCCGTCTTGTCCATGCAGTAACTTTTGCCCCATTCTCCTTGCTGTCGCAAGGAAACTTGCTTTAACTTTGCCCCTTTGGAAACTGCCCCATGCTGATCGAACCGGTACCTGAAGGACGAAGATTTTCCTTGAATGCTGATTGTATTTGGTAAATATGAAAGGATAATTGTATTATGCATTGTGTTTTCCTTCTTAGGTACCAACTGCTTATTTTGATAGGGCCCAAGCTAAAAGTTTTCTAAATTCATGTTGACTAAATTTGTTTTGCATGAAGTCCCACATGCCAGTGCTAATTAGAGGTTAGTTGAGGTATTCATTTGATGCACCATGCTAAATTGAAATCTTGTTATGCTGACCGATGTATGCAATTAGTCAAATTCAGTTACTTATATTAGTGATTTGCATTTCTATAACCGAGAGCATTATAATCCAGATTTTGCGTAGATTGTGTTTCAAGTAATTTATAAGGACTGGACACGCTATCAGTAGATGGTAGCAGAGATTGATGGTTTCGCCCTTTGGGACCCCATCCGAACAATAGATGGATTCAAGTTAGAATTTTCTTTGATAAAACAAGTTGGAGAGATGATGATGCCCTAAATCCCCAATGACTTTCCCGGAATCTCGGAGCTTGCGAATGGAGGAAATGGAGGTGTGAGAATGTTTTTGGCGTTTCTAGTGATGGTATGAGTGAAGTTAGGGTTTCACGCTTGCACAGCTTATGCCGCAGATGAATTGTGAAGTTTGTGAGGATTTTAGGGGGTTATGAACCCCAATCAAAAATTTTAGAGGAGTGATACTCCAAAGTGTGAGAGTAGGGAAGTTGTCGAACTTCATATGTGTGTAGCGCTTTGTGCAGGAAAAATTGTCCACGTGGTTGTTGATGTTGAGACGGGCCCTGCGAGGTCAAGAGACTCCGGAGTATGTTGAAAAGTGTATGAGACACTTGGTTGATGTTGTAATTTGTTCGGTTTAAGTAGGTTGATCGGGCGTGGTCAACAAGTCAGTACGAGTGTTGAGGAATAAAAGAAAATTTTCGACTTTGAGATTTGACGAATTCTAAGGCGCACTAGAATAGTTCATTGATCAGTTGAGAGTAAAATTTGCGGGTCAAAACTTTGCTTGTGAAAGTGGGAAACCGAGAAAGATGGAATAACTGCCGAGGCTAGTGAAAAATCCCTAATGTTTCTGAAGCGACTGTATTACCCTTCCTGTAGTAAACCGACAGATTTGTTTTCTTCTTATTGGTTAGTGCTCGCGATATATTGCAGAAAGTAGTTTTGAGTGAAGCTGAATGAAGGAGGACAAGACGCAAGACTTTGTCAGCTGCAGTGTGTGGGTGTGACGTCACTAGGAGCCGCACTGGGATAGGTTGGTTGGTGAGAAGGGTTGCGCACGGATTGGACGCAGTCCGTGAAGCGCAATTGGTGGAGAAAGGCAAGCGAAGAGTATTCCGGGAATTAAAGTCACTTATTGATTACATTTTTTAAAGAAAATAAAAGACGGAAAGATGAAATTTTTCAAAGCACTTAAGAGTGCCTTGAGGGGAGATGTATATATTAAAGCAATTGTAGGAGAAGAAACACCGCCAGAGGGTACACCAGCTTACATCGTGATTGAAGAAAAGGGTGTCGCACCATGTCTTTGGTTAAAGCAATGGTGTAAATTAACAGAAAAGCATGGAAGTGTAGCGTTCCCTATCCACGAGTCGTTTAATCTAAGAGTTTTGGAGAATCTAAGATTTGCGCTATATGACATGAAAGTACCTCAAAGACCAGCACAGTTTGAAGCATTAGCAATTTGGGAGCAAATGGCTAGGAGACAGCTACAAAAGAAATTTGAGACATGAGTAAGAAAAGTAGAAAAGACACTAGCGGATGCTAGATGGGATAGTACTCAAAAGGTTTGGAGATCAGACGTATTGCAAGGAATTAAATTGTTTCCAGCAATTACCGACGAAGCAGAGACGGAAGGAAGGAAAGCTACATATAAAACAAACAGGAGTCAGTCCAGAGATAGAGAAAACAATAGAAATTCGAAAAGGTCAGACGAATCAGACGATGAGGAGTTCATTATGCAATTGCTAAATGACCGCCCGCCACCATATGTGGAAAGCGAAAATGGCCCAAGCACTAGTACTGCCCCTCCAGAACCAATACAGGGTAATGCAACACCGAATTTGAGAATATCGCAGAGGCAAAGTAGTCCTGACATGCCTTTTACACCAGAAATACCACAAGTTCAGAGAATATATCCTGACGTGCCTAAATTGAAACCTGTCAATGATTATCAGCCACAGGTTCAGAGGCGCTATTATGATGAGCATAATTTGGAAATTACTTCTAGTTTAATGGCACAGGGAGGACAGAATTACCAAAGACCGACATTGATTCAAGCCGAATCAACACAAATTTTAATGCCTCAAAAGCAGATGCAAGAAGTGCCGAAATACATTCAAATAGCAGAAAACCAGTTAGACATGCCAGCAATGATGAACCATAATGTGGGAATTAACATGCCACAGAATTCGGGGAACAGGCAGAATCCGGATGCAATATTTTTGCCTATCACTGTAGGTCCGCCAGTGCCATTGTATATACAGGCAAAGCCGAATGTATGCGACCAAGGGGTAATGACACAAAATGAGACAGGAAGAAGATGCATAGAAAATAATCAAGAAATGACTCCGGTAGGAACACTGCTAAATAGTTCTGGGTCTTTGTTGGAATTTAGTCCAATTCCAGCTTGTGCTCCGTCAACTGTGGTAAGGTCAGGTCCACCACTAATAGTACTGCTAACTTCAAAAACAGAAACGTTACAGAAACCATCAGTAGCAGTCGATGTAAGTGCTACATTGATGGGACTGAACGCGCAACAGTTAATACCATGGTTGAACAGCCTGAACTCCCCACAGAGTACACCCAGCGGGAAAGGAGAAGAATATTTGAATAGAATAAGACTGGGCATGGAAGCAGATGAACTAGTAGAGGGAATGATGGGTTTGAACAGGTTAGAATCATACACAGAAGAAGAGCTGAGATACATGTGCCCTAGAATTACAAGAGAAGTAATCAGCATACATAAGAAGTTACAAGAACTTGCAGACAAAAACAAAGTCGACATAGGTAAAACCAAACACTTGAGCAGAAGTTACAGGTTAGACTTTGAAACAAAAGATTTTGAACACATGAGATCTGCAGAAATGAAAACACACCTTAAAGAGATACTGCAAAGCGTGCAAGTTTGGAGATGTTTAGACAAATGGGAGAGCAGGTGGGTTAAGAAAAAGGACAAGAAGAAAGAAAGTACCCCAGACCGGAATGAGAAAGTACAACAGAATGATGATCTGATAACCATGTTACCAATGAGAGAAACGGCAGGGGGAAAACTTGTCCATGTATCGTGGCACAGGTGCAATATTCAATCCTTTACGGATGACTTCCCCAAATTAAGAGAGAAAACGATCGAATGGTATCAACAAACAGATAGATTTGTGAAACTCGCAAAATGTCTTTGGGAAGACCTGAATACCTTATTCGAAATTGTGGTTCTGGCAGATTTGTGGGAAGATTGTAAAAGGGCTGTAGGTTGGCCAACAAGTGAACCAGAAAGAGATAGGGACACAGGTGCACCATCGCCTCCGGTAATGAGTTTATACCACAAGGTGATTGAGCATTTGAAAACAAAGGTTGCGTCGAAAAATGTGGATTGGCAGAGAATTGACAGAACAGCACAAGAAGTTAAAGAGTCGATATATGCATACTATGAGAGATTGTTAAAAGCATTTAAAAATTACAGAGGCACGGAAACGATTGAGGCAAAGAACATGCTCCATTTTGTGTTCAGATTTGTGGAATTATTGAGACCCGAAATCAGCCAGATGATTAAAATGCA
The DNA here is from genome assembly GCF_031143425.1 of Pleurodeles waltl. NCBI lineage: Eukaryota > Metazoa > Chordata > Amphibia > Caudata > Salamandridae > Pleurodeles > Pleurodeles waltl. The sequence goes on along the minus strand of NC_090445.1, from coordinate 1,505,774,851 downwards.
TTTGATTTTTTAGCAGTCAAAATCGATCGATGAAGTGTTGAATTATGCAAAATACTGTAGTGATGAGATAGAGACGAAACAGAAAAGGTTGAAGGAAAAAGTGATGGTGATGCAGATTAGAGCAGCTCAGACAGGTTTGCAAGGTTTGCAACAACAGTTGCCGCAGCAGCAACAGCAGGGAAATGCTATGTTTCAGCCACAGATGAGGGGCAGAGGCCGAGGAGGTTTTGTGAATAATGGTCCTGATTTAAATACTGTTGTGATTCCAAATGGTATACAGGCAATGAAGAAGGTGATGCCATGTCACATGTGCGGAATCGTCGGGCATTGGAAATGGGAGTGCCCAATATTGGTGCAGGAAGGTGTAGGCCAGCAAAACAATGATGTCAATACATTTCAGAATATGAGAGGACCGAAATTGAGAGGTCCAAATCCAAATTTCCAAAATAATGTGAATCAGATGCAGGGTCTACAACCCATACAATCACAGCAGGTGCAAATGCCCTGTGTACAAATGGCACAGTTGCAGCCAATGCAACAGCAGTTTCCTATGGTACCTAATCAGCAAATGCAAATACCCTTAGCACCAATGAATCAGCAACAAGTAATGCTTCCTCAACAGGTCACGGGTCAAGGAATGAATCAAAATGACACAGTACACCAATTCCCGTTACACAGTGAGAATGGAATAAACGGTGTATGGGAGAGTGAAAGTTCAGATAAGGAGGGAAATTGTATGCTTGCAGCATCTTTGGAAGTTGATCAAAAGGGACCGTATGTGGAAGGAAGAGTTATGGGTCACAGCGTTTCATTCTTGGTTGACACAGGAGCTACACGCTCTACAGTCAGAAGTATCGAAGTACCAAATTTGCCACTTTCAGGGAGAACAGTTCAAGTAGTGGGAGTAGCAAATAGGTATCTGACAAACCCAATTACAGATCCAGTGCAAGTTAGAATTGGTAACTTTCAAGGGTCACATAAATTTGTGGTGTGTGACTCGAGTCCGATATCCCCATTAGGGAGAGATTTATTGTGCAAATTGGGATGCTCGATTATGTGCTCAAATGATGGAATTAAAATTCAGACAAACAGTGATGAGGAAGAAGAGGACAGTTTAGGAGGGGACGAAGTGGAAACTGTCGATGAAGAGTATCCCCTGATTACTCTTTATCCAATGCTCACTGAAGCAGATATTCCTGCTGAGTTACAGGAAACAGTTGAAAAGGAAGTGTGGGATATGACAGGGAAAGAAGTAGGATTGGTCAAAGGAGCAGAACCAGTGAAGGTGACTGTAAAACCCAATGTAAATTTTCCCCAGACACCACAATACCACATGCCACAAGACACTCTCATGAAAGTCGCCCAACTCATTGATGAGTTTGTGAAACAGGGAGTACTGAAAGAAGTACTAAGTAGTCCATATAATTCACCAATCATGGGGCTAATAAAGCCAAGTGGAAAGGTCTGGATTGTTCAAGATTTGAGAAAAATAAATGACATAATAGTCAAATGTTGTCCCGTAGTACCAAATCCAGCTGTGATAATGTTTCAAATTCCCTGTGATGCAGAGTGGTTCTCAGTCATCGACTTGTCACAAGCATTCTTTTCTGTGCCTCTTCATGAGGACAGCCAATTTCTCTTTTGCTTCAAATTCTTGGACAGAGTCTACAGTTAGTGTTGAATTCCTCAAGGGTTTTCGGAGTCACCATCAATTTTCAATCAGATTCTAAAGAGAGATTTGGAATCATTGGAATTACCATTTGAATCAACCTTAGTACAGTATATTGACGATTTGTTGATCGCATCCAAGACAGAAAATGACTGTACGGTTGACACTATTGCCCTATTGAACCATTTGGGAAGGAATGGACACAAAGGGGGTCATTCTAAGTCTGGCGGGCGGCGGAGGCCGCCCGCCAGACTTCCCCCTCCGAAATACCGCTCCGCGGTCGAAAGACCGCGGAGGGTATTCTAGGTTTTTCCCTGGGCTGGCAGGCGGTCGCCAAAAGACCGCCCGCCAGCCCAGGGAAAAACTCCCTTCCCACGAGGATGCCGGCTCGTAATCGAGCCGGCGGAGTGGGAAGGTGCGACGGGTGCTGTTGCACCCGTCGCGTATTTCACTGTCTGCTATGCCGACAGTGAAATACTAGCGGGGCCCTCTTACGGGGGCCCCTGCAGTGCCCATGCCATTGGCATAGGCACTGCAGGGGCCCCCAGGGGCCCCACGACACCCCCTACCGCCATCCTGTTCCTGGCGGGCGAACCGCCAGGAACAGGATGGCGGTAGGGGGTGTCAGAATCCCCCATGGCGGCGCAGCGAGCTGCGCCGCCATGGGGGATTCAAATGGGCAACGGAAAACCGGCGGGAGACCGCCGGTTTTTCATTTCTGACCGCGGCCAAAGCGCCGCGGTCAGAATGCCCAAGGGAGCACCGCCGGCCTGTCGGCGGTGCTCCCGCCCCCGTTGGCCCTGGCGGTGCAACACCGCCAGGGTCATAATGAGGGCCAAAGTGTCTCCTTCCAAATTACAGTTCTGCCAGAAGAAAGTGAAATATTTGGGTCACCAAATAGAGAAAGGGTCGAGGAGAATCATGAAAGAGAAAATAACAAGTGTACTTCAAATGAGTCCACCCAGGATGAGAAAAGAGGTGAGAACGTTTTTGGGAATGGTGAGCTACTGTCGCCAATGGATTCCCAATTTCTCAACTCTAGCCAAACCTTTACTGAAACGGACCCAGAAAGATGCGCTGGATGAAATAGTGTTGAAAAGAGATGAAATGGATGCTTTTATTGAATTAAAGGAATGCATGTGCAGAGCTCCAGCTTTAGGTATGCCTGATTACACGAAGCCGTTCACATTGTTTTGTCATGAACGTGATGCATGTTCCTTCTCTGTCTTGACTCAAGCCCATGGTGGCGTAAACAGACCAGTAGCATATTTTTCAGCTACTTTGGATCCAGTCGCAGCAGCCTTACCAGGTTGCTTGCGTGCTGTAGCAGCAGTTGGTATAAGCCTAAATCAGAGTGAAGGAATAGTGATGGGACATCCTTTAACAGTTATGGTACCTCACTCAGTCGAAATACTTTTGACACGTTCCCGAACACAGCACATGACCGGTGCTAGGCTTACAAGGTACGAGACAATAATTTTGGGATCACCCAATGTGCAGCTGAAAAGGTGCACTACGTTGAATCCAGCAACTTTGTTTCCCAGTGAAAATGTCGAAATTGAGAACGCCGAAGACATCGAGCTCGAATGTCTTCAGGTGACTGAATTTTGCACTAAACCAAGACTTGATATCAAAGACACCTGATTGGAAGAAAATGATCAAATTATTTTTGTTGATGGTTCATGTTTAAGAGATGCACTAGGAATATTAAAAGCAGGATATGCTGTATGTACCATAACAGGTTCTGGAAGCATCTTGGCTTCAGGGAGTTTACTCTGCACAGGTAGCGGAACTAGTAGCCCTTACTAGAGCTTGCAACTATCCGCATTAATGAAAGTCACCATTTACACTGACAGTCAGTACGGATTTGGAATAGTGCATGATTTTGGACAATTGTGGTCACAAAGAGGCTTCATGACCTCTTCAGGATCACCAGTGAAAATGGTGAAAGAATAAGAGAATTGTTACACGCTATCCAGTTGCCAGGAAAAGTGGCAGTGGTAAAATGCAGTGCACACTCGAAATCACAAGACTTTGTTTCTTTGGGAAACGGATATGCAGATCAAGTCGCAAGGTTTTGCACATTGAACTGTATATTGCTCAGAGACGAATGGAACTTGATAAATGAGCCAGAACTTGAACCAAGTGAAGCCTTTGCTTTAAAAGTTGTAGATACAATTGAAGAATTGAAATTCCTACAAAATAATGTCAGTAAGGATGAGAAACTCTCTTGGAGCAAACTACAATGCATAAAGAAACCAGATGATTTGTGGGTTTCAAGTGAAGGGAGATTGGTTCTACCAGACAGTCTTTTAACGCAATTAGCCAGGTTGTATCATGGACAAGCCCACCTTGGAAGGGATGCTATGATTAGACTATTCAAAATTGATTGGTTTAATCCCAAATTCCGCCAAGTTGCTGAAGCAGTTTGCCATCGTTGCGTCATTTGCCAACAAATGAATGCAGGGAAGGGGACAGTAGTAAATTTGAGCCACATTGGAAGAGCAGGTGGGCCATTCAGCAGGATGCAAATGGATTTCATTGAGATGCCTATGCATGCAGGCTTGAAGTATGTGTTGGTGATTGTGTGTATTTTTAGTCACTGGATTGAAGCATACCCTACACGCAGAAATGACAGCCTCACAGTTGCAAAATTACTCTTGAGAGAACTAATACCACGTTTCAGATTCCCGATCTCTTTAGAATCAGATAGGGGAAGTCACTTCAATAACGAAGTAATCAAATTACTGTGTGCAGCACTGAACATTGAACAAAAGTTGCATTGTAGCTACCGCCTTGAAGCATCAGGACTAGTGGAGAAAATGAATGGCACATTGAAATCGAGGATGGCGAAAATATGCGCATCCACAAACTTGAAATGGCCTGACGCGTTGCCCTTGGTGTTAATGTCAATGAGAAACACACCTGAAAGAAAAACTGGACTATCACCGCGCGAAATCCTCATGGGCAGAGCCATGAGACTTCCAGCAGTTCCTGCAAATGCTCTTGTAAATATTACAGATGATATGGTATTGGACTACTGCAAAGGTCTGGCTGATGTGGTCCGCTCTTTTTCTCACCAGGTGGAGGCAACCACCTTGCCACCGATCCAAGGTCCAGGACACGCTCTGAAAGCAGGTGACTGGGTCGTGATAAAGAAACACGTGAGGAAGTCGTGTCTGGAACCCCGTTGGAAAGGGCCTTTTCAAGTGATTCTGACAACTACCACCGCTGTGAAGTGTGCGGGAGTTCCCAACTGGATTCACGCCAGTCACACGAAAAGGGTGACGTGTCCCACAGAAGAGGAAATTGAAGCGCTGAAGTTACCAGCAACTGACAGGAAAGTACCAGGCACTGAGACAGAACAAAGAAAGCCTGAAAGCGAACAAGCAGAAATCGAGACAGAAGAAATATTTTCTGAGGAAGACGCAGTCAATCCTTTTGAGGACAACAGAGAAGAAGCCTCAGGAAGCGACAAAGATCCTGAAGGTGACAAAGATCCTGTCACAGGTGAAGAAGCAGGAGAGCCTAATAAGAGGAGGGCTTTCCCAGAAGCAGACGATACAGGAAAAGAAAGAGAAAACCTGATTGACCTCCTAGGGGAAGGAGACAAGACAGAACAGAGTGAAATCGTTCAAGTTCTTCCAGAACCGGTTGCAGGTCCATCAGGTGAAAGCAGCGCAAAACGAAGACAAAGCATATCGCCAGGGAAATCAAAGACTAAAGAAATATTAAAAGAAAATGAAGGGCCAAAATTGAAGGAGAAAAGAAAAGAAGTTTCTATTGTAATAACAACACCAAGTGAAGAAAAAGACACAGCCAAAGAACAAGACATAAGCGAGAGAGAATCAAAAGGAGATGCAAAATTGAAAAGGAAAAGAATACCGAGCAGAAGATATTCTGGTCCAGAATGGGCATACACAGCCACTAACGATTGGTCAGACGAATTTCTATCTCTCAGTCTTGAAAACGAAGAAGCAGAACGTCACTTTGGTACTTGAAAAGTGAAATTTCATGAACATTACAGAATAAGACGTTGACAACCTGATTGACCTTTGAACTGGATAAGACATTGCTAACTTGATTGACTTTGAAACCGATTTTGAGACAAAGCTGCTAAACCGATAAGAGACTAAGCTGCTAAAGAAAACTGTGTGAACATTTAACTCATTCAGCTTTATATGTATCTGCAAATTTGATTTGATAAAGTGTCTTCAACTTTCTGATTCTATATAGATCATGCCAGGCAGTACTACAAAGGGACATGAAATGAAGTGTTGTAAATATATGTGTATAGGTCTAATAACTGCATGTGTACTAATAATTATAGCAATAGTTTTTGGAATGCATGGAGAGAATGAAAGAGACGCGAATGATGCTTCTACTTCTAAAACTCCTACTGAATTAACTCCCTTGCAGAAACTCGAACAAGACGAGAAATATTTACACGACAAGAAAGAACTATCTTCCAACGTCTTCTATCGCTTGCTGAATGAGTATGTTGAGACAATGGATGCAAAAGATTGTTATGTGTGCACACAAGTACCTACCTCAGTAGTAGAAGGAGTGACATATCATAGCTGCCTCTTACGTATGGAATTTCATGTAGTTTGTTATTAACCAGATTCTATAACCAGGAGAATATTCAGGCCCGTATTTATACTTTTTGACGCTAAACTGCGCTAACGCAGTTTAGCGTCAAAAAATGTTGCGCCGGCTAACGCCATTCTGAAGCGCCATGCGGGCGCCGTATTTATTGAATGGCATTAGCCGGCGCAAGCAGACCAGCGCTGCCTGGTGTGCGTGGAAAAAAACCACGTACACCAGGCAGCGCCGGCGTTGGGAAAAATGGCGCTAGGGCGTCTTAAAAATGGTGCAAGTCAGGTTGACGCAAAAAATCGCCTCCACCCGATTTGCGCCATTTTTAACGACGCCCAGACGCCATTTACATGACTCCTGTCTTAGTAAAGACAGGAGTCATGCCCCCTTGCCCAATGGCCATGCCCAGGGGACTTATGTCCCCTGGGCATGGTCATTGGGCATTGAGGCATGAAGGGGGGCACAAATCAGGCCCCCCTATGCCAAAAAAAAATATTTAAAAAAAAAAATTATACTTACCTGAACTTACCTGAATGTCCCTGGGGTGGGTCCCTCCATCCTTGGGTGTCCTCCTGGGGTGGGCAAGGGTGGCAGGGGGGGTCCCTGGGGGCATGGGAGGGCAGCTGTGGGCTCATTTTGAGCCCACAGGTCCCTTAACGCCTGCCCTGACCCAGGCGCTAAAATCCGGCGCAAATGCAGGGTTTTTTGCCCCGCCCACTCCCGGGCGTCATTTTTGCCCGGGAGTATAAATACGACGCATTTGCGGCGCAGTCATTTTTTTAGACGGGAACGCCTACCTTGCATCTCATTAACGCAAGGAAGGCGTTCACGCAAAAAAATGACGCTCTTTCCTCATACTTTGGCGCTAGACGCGTCTAACGCCAAAGTATAAATATGGCGTTAGTTTTGCGCCGAATTTGCATCGAAAAAAACGACGCTAATTCGGCGCAAACGGAGTATAAATATGCCCCTCAATACTTTTATTCCAATCAGGACGTCGTATTTCCATATATCCCCATAATTGAATATTTGAGTAAAACAGCAAGAGATTATTATATAAAATTAGTTAGAGGTTTCTTTGAACCACTATTGCCTTTTACTGTAGTCTACGCTCATAGAGACAACCTTACATGCTTACTTTCACCTGTAGAGAAAAGCTTTTTAGAACACACTGAAGATAGGAGGAAAATGGTAAAGGAGAAATTAGAAAGGGAACTACACAAAAGGACATCTGTAGATAACTATGCTTTTGCCGCAGTAAAGACACAAGGGAAATTAGCTTTAGATGCATTACATATAGGGAAGCTTTGCATATATAGACCTAAATCATATTATGACACAATCTTTGTGGGAACGAGTGAATGTAAACATACGTTTTTGTTTCAGGCTAAGTCGACGTTCATGCTGAATGGACAAGACCCAGTTATTCCAGGGGTATATTATATTTGTGGACTTAACGCCTATTATCGTCTTCCTAAAGGATGGTATGGGATGTGTTATTTGGGAATAGTTTTTCCAAAGATTTATCAACTGGATGACTTAAAAAAAATTCCAAAGCTGTCTGAATCACATCGCATTCAGAAAAGGGAGACAGCTTCTGGTGTGGTAGGAGATATATTTGGAGCAATGATTCCTTCAGTAGGAGTCATATTGAATTCAATCAAAATACGAAAGTTGTCTACTATTGTGGATAACATGCTGACAAAATTCTCAGGAGCCATAATCCTGATTGATGCTGAACTTGCTGCAGAAAGAGCTATGACTCTTCAAAACCGGCTTGCTTTAGACATTCTTTTAGCAAAGAATGGCGGCGTTTGCAAAATGCTTAGTGCACGTCACTGTTGTTCTTATATTCCGGACAACAGTGGGCAAATTAGGAAAATGCTTACAAATGTAACTAACGGGAGTGCAGATTTGAAAGAATTGAAAGAACCAGGAGTATGGGAAAAGGTTGGAAAAGGATTTGCTTCCGTGGGAAATTGGCTCAGCTACATTTGGAACGGACTATTACTGAAAATAGTAAAAGGAATATTAATAATACTAATTTGCTTATTAGGTATTTGGGGAATGTGGAAAGCTATTAAAATATTGAAATCAAGAAGCAAGAGGAGAAGAGAAGAGAAAGAACAAAATAAAATAGTAGAAATATACAGAGAAAAATCAAAGGGAACAAAAAGGAAGAGGGAATTGACTGAAGTGCCAAATTACTAAAACAGAATTGTAATGAAATAAAATTTATGATGGAAGATTTGATGTGATGACATAATTAGTCATCAGAGGAGGGATTGATGACGTAGAAAAAGAAAGACTAACAAATATTCATATATCATGTAACAAAATCGTATAAGGCAATGTGATTTTAGCAAAGAAAAATAATGTACGTGGGAAAATGTGCCCAAGAGGTAGTTCGCCATTATTATAAACGAGCTTAATTAATCATGAAGAATTGACAATGTAGTAATCTGTCATAATTGCAAATGTATTCTATGATTTTCTTGTTGAAACTGTTATATGCTTAGCTTAAATTTAGCAGAGGCTTTGGCCTAGTTGCCTGGTCTCAAATTTAACTGCGTGGTTTCACTTGTATTAACAAAAACGTACTTTTACTTTAAGGTTGTATTTTTCCAGTAGAATTGACTAATACACTTATCTCAAGGTTTCGTGCTAGGCTAGTTTCATCCCCTTTGAAGCAAGGTCAGTTTCTGCAGGTGCAGACAATAAAGTCACTGATATAGAATTAATTGGCAAACTTTGTTGCAACTTGTGTTCCAAGGCTCCAAGGACACCTTATGCATAAATGAGTACTAAGAGAAAGACACTATTCATTGGTCAAAAGGAAGCCACCCTATGAACCCTCCAATGGAAGACCCTGAAGAATTTGGAACGTTTTCCTACTTAAACCTACCGGACAAAGAGAAGTCAGCCATTTTCCTTGATGCCATTTTGAAGCCTGATTCAAGACGCCATTTTAAATGACACCTTGATGCCTTTTCTCTGTCGCAGAGAAAGAGACTTAAGAATTCTCACCCTAGAGACTTTAACTTTTACTTTGCCCCGTCTTGTCCATGCAGTAACTTTTGCCCCATTCTCCTTGCTGTCGCAAGGAAACTTGCTTTAACTTTTCCCCTTTGAAATCCGCCCCATGCTGATCGAACCGGTACCTGAAGGACGAGGATTTTCCTTGAATGCTGATTGTATTTGGTTTATATGAAAGGATAATTGTATTATGCATTGTGTTTTCCTTCTTAGGTACCAACTGCTTGTTTTGATAGGGCCCAAGCTAGAAGTTTTCTAAATTCATGTTGACTAAATTTGTTTTGCATGAAGTCCCACATGCCAATGCTAATTAGAGGTTAGTTGAGGTATTTATTTGATGCACCATGCTAAATTGAAATCTTGTTATGCTGACCGATGTATGCAATTAGTCAAATTCAGTTACTTATATTAGTGATTTGCATTGCTATAACCGAGTGCATTATAATCCAGATTTTGCGTAGATTGCGTTTCTTCCGTCGCTATGGACAGCTAGTAATGTTCGTATACGTATATCATTTGATTTTGAGACTTACATATATTGTGTTAGCTTTGTTAATATAGGGAAATAAACTCATTAACTTTTAATACACTGGTGTGGTTATTCATGACTGAAAGGTCATGTTGCACCAAAATACTGATTGTTATTGATTCCTAATGTTTGTTTGATCTATTAATTGAGTATTGGGTATTGATTATAATGGTTATTGATTATTGATTCAAGTGATCCGACTATTCTTGGATGAGGAGAACCCAACTCGGTTAAAGGATCTCCAACGTGTCCAAGTACAAGTAATTTATAAAGACTGGATGCGCTATCAGAGTGTCCAACAAATACAAAAAGCATCGCCTGGTTCGGTGGAAACTCGCGCAATTGGGATGTGACTTATGTCTGTGCCCATCAATCTCTTTACAAAGGGTGCTGTGCAGAGCGAGTCTTACATTTGTTTAAGGAAACAATCGCCTAGGCCTTTGCAATCCAAAGGCCCTAAATATGCACGCAGAGGGCTCCCAATCTGATTTAGAAACACAATTCTAGAGCAGTCTGAAACGTCTCTGTATGAGCTTCCAAACTGTTTAAAAACATTCCATAAGTGCTCTAAATTCATTCTCAAAACATCTAATTTTAGCTCCAGAACCACTATCATTTGTCCCCTTAACAGTTTACTTAGCTCCAAAAACCTGTAAAATCAGGCCAAAAATCAGCAGTTTTATCTGTATTTAAAATGAAAGGAAAAACGTTTCCGCCAGTAACTTTCTCAGTACTGATAACCATTCCGCTTTACCATTTACTGTAGAGATCTGGGCTCCTATAAACTAAATGCCAGGCAGCACGGCACAACCCTGCAAGGAAATCCTCAGCGCTTTGTTTCATGAATGGTAAAACACGTGCAGCATCATAATTACAGAGTCATGCACCGATGATGTCATCCGCTTTGTTTGCACAGAAAAACTGTATAGCTTTTTACATGATGATTATTTCCCATGGGTAATACGTGCGCAAAGTGTAATTTCGCACAAACTAAACAACTGGACCCATATTTATTGGCTTTGTGGCACAGGGAGGGCAGCATGTCACCTTCCTGTGCTGCCCTGCATCCTAGGGAAAAGGCACGAATGCGCTATATTTAAGGCAATATGGCGCATTCCTGTCCTTTTCCATGCGCTGGTGCTGTTTTGGCAGCCTAGTGCAAACGCAGGCAGCCTTTCACCATGGTGCAAGGGTGCCTGTGTTGCATACAGGATTGTTTTGTGCAGGAAGGAACACCTTCCTGTACAAAAACAATCCTGGGAGGCTTTTTCCTCTTTCTATGTGTGATGCAGAATGCAACACACATTGAAAGAGTAATAAAAAACGAGGAGAAATAAACATCTTTATCCTAGTTACACCTGGGGCAACGTCTCTTTTTGCTGCATTGTCCAGGTTTACCAGCTGTTGTAAATCTGGGAAAGCGTCAAAATCCATGGAGGTTGCGTGGGAACACCCATGCAACACCCATGGAAATGCCACCCTGGCACAGAGTAATGTAGCGCAGGGATTTGTGGTGCATTACATTACTCAGGATTTATGAAGCCACCGAGAGCTACTTGAGGGGGTCTTGCGTACCTACATAAATCTCACTTAAGGTTTGTGTCGCTCTTGCACCACATTGGGTAGTGCAAGAGTGACGCAAACCAGGCCATAAATACGGCCCGACATGTGTGACTATCCTGCGATATTTCACATCCCCATTGTTTGCACCTGGTTTCATTTTGCACTACAATTTCATGAAAAGCCTAGGCCATCTTAATAGGTCTGGATTTGCATTAAATCCTAAGGGTGCTAGCTCTGATTCTGTCCTCCACTATTGCATTCTTTATGTTGGATTTGGTGCCATGTGACACAAAGTTGTCAGCATTGGACTTGTCGGATGTTTTCAGGGCAAAAAATATTTTATGTGGCAAAGTTGAAGTGAAGGGGAATTGCACAGTGCAATGCTGCATCATGGCAGTCTCCTCGCAAATGCATAGTAGATGTGCTCGATGTGGCCTGTTGCTATTGCCAAGGAGTACTGACATGCTTTACAAGAACCTCTCAAACACAAGGAGCTGTCCCTAGAACAGTTGTGTGGGATTCAATTTACAACAGATCACAGAAATCAGGAAGTCTTGAACTTAGAGCTAGTTACGTAAAGGGAGCAGTACTTTATGTTTTGGACGGCACTCATATGTACGATTTAAGCATGGGGTGTGCAAAGCTGCGCTGATGAAGTCAGGAATACTTGGCTAATTTTTCAGCAGAGAAGTTGGCAATTTTCCAGAGTATGCTTGATTGTGCCCAAGGTATTATTATAACTATGTAGCCTTTCGAGCCACAAATGTCGTTGTGTCAGGTGTTGCATGGTTGGGCCATCATACACCAGGAAGTGCAAAGGACAGTCACTGCGACCCTTTTTTGTGTCAGTAAGTGGCGGGCAGAGGCAAAGCAGGCAGCCTAGACTTAGCTGCTACATTTCCGCTCCCTCGTGTGGCATTTTTATGCTTTCAGTGCTCTTATGTGTGACATTTCAATGCCTTATGAGGGATGCTATGTAGGACACTTTATTGAAAGAACGACAAAGCAGTTGCATCTCTGTAATGAGACAAACTACAGAAAGAACCGCCTTTTCTTCTATGAAATGGGCTAGGAATGTCCTTAAAACAGCTTCAACATCCTACAATTGTGTGGTTGAGAAATCAATGTTAGGTTTGTGTTCCCTGCACCCGAAAATTTGAAAAATTTTAAACAAATTGGGGACAAAAAGCAGTATAGCAAGCAAGAGGAAGGCCGCGTTGTTGTACACAGTCAGATTAGTAGCGTGCTATGTCTCTTGATGCTTTCCATCAGTGCAAGAGTAGTGTACAAACTTTGGTGCAGGGTAAAAGATCCCTTCTTTACGGAGGACAGTTTCAGATAACAGAGACAAATGGCACTGTTAAAGGTGTTCAGCTGCTCACCCGTATCCTTATAATGGCTTCTGCCAACCTGGCAGAAGTAAAAACAGAAACCATCAACTTGAACAGCACAATTGTTCAGCCAGTGTTCACCTGAACATGCATGGATCCAGCATGAACATTAACTGCAGAGTTCAATCAGGCACATTTGGTCACCAGCACTGAAACTGGTCCACCGTCCTCAAATTTCTTTTTTTCCTTCTCTCCATCTCACCTCTGCTCTCTTTTTCTTGCTCTGTCCTCCATTCTACTTTCCCACAATCCTCTGTCCGCTTTAGATCCTTCCCTTCTGCTAGCACGCCTTGTCCTTAGTAAGTAAACCTACAAGGGGACGCGTATAGGTCGATTAATCTTTTGGATCGCATAGAGTATCCTAGCTAAGTGGTGACTAGAGAAAACACCAACAATAATTCTAACCAAACATATAACACCAAAACCTAGTCTAATAAGAAAATACCATCACTCTCTGAATGGTTAATGCGTTTTATTCCCTATTAATTACAATTCTAATCAAAACCTTTATTTCAATTAATCCATGGTTAATCAAAATTTATTAGCATCATGAGCGATAAATCATCAAGATTTTATTAATAAGCATACAACATCAATCTAAGTTCGGCAAATTCATAAATATTAATTAATTCAGCAATGCGAGTCAGTCATTCAAAGTCAAAGTCACCATTAAGTCGCCCTCTGTCAGTAGAAAATTCTAGCAGAGTTCATCTCTGAACTCTGTACAGTTCAAGGTCCTTTTCTCCAGTTCCAGTCCTCTGTGGCTCATCGCGTCTCCACGTTTAAGCAATCAAGGCCCAGCGCCGACCAGGCCTTTTTTTTTAGTTCGGCTAAGTTAAGGATACGAAGCATCATAAAACATAGGTTATCTCATCAGTTATCACATATTAATACATATTTCATACAATTTCACATTATTTTAGTACTGTTAACACAGATGGTGACCACTCCCCGTGGGCACATTTTGCACATTACACGTTATTTAAAATTATTAGTTTTCAAATGTGATTTTTCTCATTAGTACGTATACGCAAATCATTAGAATATTCTCATATTAGCATATCTGCTCCAACAGTCCCTCCTCTGATGACTAAATATGTCATCACACCTTCCTTTTGTCAATCACTACAAATTACTTTCAGCTACATTTTGATCTCTTCTGTTTACATTTCCCCTATAGATTCTTCTTCTGGGTTGTTCTTCCCTCCTTTGATTATTTTTAACTCTTCTCAATTGAGTTTTGTGCCATAATTTACATGCCCCCCCCCATAATCCTAATATAATAATGATCACAATAAATATTCCTTGAACGATTTTCCACAATATCCCACCCCACATTTTACTAAACCAATTACCTATTGTGACAAATCCATTTCCAACCTTTTCCCACACTCCCGGTTCCTTCAGCTCCTTCAAATCCTTACATGCATTAGTCAAATTTGTAAGCAAATCTTTTATCTCCTTCTCATTCTCAGGTATATAAGAGCAACAATGCCTCTCATTAATCATTTTGCAGACTCCTCTACCTTTCGCCAATATTATGTCTAAAGCAAGCCTATTTTGAAGCGTCTTAGCTCTATCCGCAGCTAATTCAGTGTTTAGTAAAAGTATAGCCGCTGTAAAGTTAGTTAACATATTATCTACTATACGTAGTTGACAGCTTTCGAATCTTGTTTGCATTCAATATAACTCCTACAGAAGGAATTACTGCTCCAAAAATACCCCTAAACTATTGCAGAGGCTGTTTCTCTCCTTTGTCTCTTTTGGTGTAACTCAGCCATTTTCGGGATCCTTTTCAAATAATCGATTTGATAAATCTTAGGAAAAACTGTTCCCAAGTAACATGTACCATACCATCCCTTAGGGAGTCGGTAATAAGCATTAAGTCCACAAATAGAGTAAATTCCAGGATCACAGGGTCCGCACCATTCAACATGAATGTCCACTTACTCTGAAACGAAAACACATGCCTACATTTACTCGTTCCCACAAATAAAGTGTCAGTGCATGATTTTGGCCTATATATACAAAGCTTCCCTACATGTAGTGCATCTCAGGCTAATTTCCCTTGTGTTTTAATAGCAGTGTAAGCATAATCATTCGTGTAAGTTCTCTTCTCTAACCCTTTTTCTAATTTTCTTTTAATGCTTTTCTCCTGTGGTCAGTATGCCCAATAAAGCTCTTTTCCATAGGTGTTAATAAGCAAGTCAAATTGTTACGATGCGCATAAGCCGTGCCAAAGGTCAGTGTAGGCTCAAAGAATCCTCTAACTAATACTATATCATTATCCTTAGCTATCTTACTCAAATATCTAATTATAGGAACAAAGAAAAACACTAGGTCTTAATTAGAATAGAAATACTGAATATACTCTTGGTTATAAAAATGTGTCAGTAACAAACTACAAGTTATTCCGTAAGTCAGAGGTAGACTATGATAAGTGACCCCTTCTTCCACAGAGGAAGGTATTTGCGTACACACAAGACAATCCTTTGCATCCATCGTTTCCACATAATCACTCAATAAAAGATGAAAGACGTTGGAAGCCAACTCTCCCCTTGCATTAGTATAATCATGCAAATATTGCTCATCTAATTTAAATTTCTCTATAGCTGTTAGTGCAGTAGTCTCATGAACAGATGTAACCCTTGCTTCCCTCACTTCATGAATTGACATTCCCATAATCATTATTATAAACCATATTCCACACACAATCGCCATTCCTACACTCAAATATCTACAATACCTAATATGCCTAACGTTATTATCTAATCTAGCCATGATCTGTAAAGAATCAGAAAGTAGAATTTAACTCTTAATTAATATGCAACACAAAAATCAAAATTCAAAAATATGCTTCAACTTCACACAACAGGACCCCTTTTTACTTCCTTTGTCAAATTCGGTTAGCTCGTCATCTCCAGGTTTTAAATGTCATATCAGGCTATTAATGTCTTTTCCGGTAAATCAATAATCTCAATTTCTTTTGTTTTAGCTCAACAACTCAGTCTATTTGATTTTCTCCTTCAGGTTGCATCAAAATACTGATTCGGAACTTCTCTATCAAAACAAAAGGACATAAACTCATTTTGCCAATCACTTGTTTCTGCATATGCCCACTCCGGTCCTGCGTATTCCCGACTTGCCACTCTCTTTCTTTTTAACCTCCTTTCTCCTGTTAGCTCTCAATCACTCGCTTCATCTTTCTTTGTAGTGTCTAGTTCTTCTTCTATTGTCTCATTTATTACCAAGTCCTTTTTCTTGCCTATATGAGACTCAGGCCAATGATCCCCTTTTCTCACTCCTTCTGTCAACAATCTCTTCAAGATCGGACTTTTCTCCTTCACTTTGTCTGAAGTGCCTTCTCTTGATGGACCTGCAACTTTTGCTTTGACCTGTCTCAACTCTTTCCCCCTCAGGTTCTGGCACTTGATCTTCTTGCGTTTCAGCACTCTTTGTTTTTGTGAGAACCTCTCCTGTGCATGGCTCTCTCGTCACTTCTGCTGCATCGATTTCTCGATTTGCCTCTGTATTTTCAACACCCTCATCTCTTACTGGGGTTATTGATCCTTCTTCCACCAATTCTGGATCCACTTCCGGCTCAACCTGCTCCGTCTCTGGTTCAGGTAGAACTATTCGTTTTGCGGCTGCTGACGTTCTCAGTAACCCTTCTTCATGATCCTGAGGACTCACCACTTTCTTTGTATGGCTCGCATGTATTCAGTTAGGCAATCTTGCACACTTCACAGCTGTTGTAGTTGTCAGCACCACTTGATATGGACCTCTCCCACGTGGCTCTAGGCAAGTCTTGTGCACATGCTTTTTGATCACGACCCAATCTCCCGCTCTCAGATTGTGGCCTGGGTCATGGATAGGTGGCAGGGTAACGGCTTGTACCTGCTGAGAAAAAGATCGAACCACATCAGCTAGACCCTTGCAGTAGTCCAACACCATATCATCTGTAATATTGACAAGAGCATTAGCTGGTATTGCTGGCAATCTCATTGCTCTCCCCATAAAAATCTCATGTGGGGATAATCCTGTCTTTCTGCCAGGTATATTTCTAATTGCCATCAACACTAGAGGCAATGCATCTGGCCATTTCAGAATTGTAGCTGCTCACATTTTGGCAATTCTTAACTTCAAGGTACCATTCATTTGCTCTACAAGTCCTGATGCCTCTGGACGATAGCTGCAGTGAAGCTTCTGCTCAATGTTTAGTGCTGCACATAAAAGCTTAATCACTTTGTTATTGAAGTGAGTTCCCCTATCTGATTCCAAAGAGATCGGAAATCCGAACCTTGGTATCAGTTCTCTAAGGAGTAGCTTTGCAACTGTGAGACTGTCATTTCTACGTGTGGGGTATGCTTCAATCCAATGACTAAACACGCACACAATCACCAACACGTACTTCAATCCATCACATGCAGGCATCTCAATGAAATCCAATTGCATTCTGCTGAATGGTCCTCCTGCTCTTCCAATGTGGCTCAAATTTACCACTGTCCCTTTTCCCACGTTTGGTTGCTGACAGATTACACATCTATGACATACTGCTTCAGCTGCTTGTCTAAATTTCGGATTTAACCAATCAACTTTGAACAACCTAATCATGGCATCCCTTCCAATGTGTGCCTGACCATGGTAATACCGAGCCATCTGAGACAACAGACAATTCTGCAATACCATCTGACCCTCCTCAGATACCCAGATCTCATCTGGTCTCTGTACACATTTCAGCTTTGCCCACAGCTTTTTCTCTTCCTTGTCTGCATTTTCTTGCAATGTTTTCAATTCTTCTAGGGTGTCAATTACTTTTAATGCAAAATTTGCACAGCTGGTCTCTTCTTCTTGCATTAGTTCCCCACTTATCCTTAAACAATATACAGTTCAGGGCGCAAAATCTTGCTACCTGGTCTGCATACCCATTTCCCAAGGAAATGTAGTCTGGTGTTTTCTGGTGTGCACTGCATTTCACTACAGCAATCTCTTCAGGCAATTGTATTGCATACAGTAGGTCTTTTATCCTGTCACCATTTCGCACTGGAGTTCCACTTGAGGTCATAAACCCTCTTTGCGGCCACAATTGATCAAAATCATAAAGAATTCCAAATCCATATTGACTATCCGTGTATATTGTCACTCGCAGCCTGGTAGAAATATAGCAAGCTCTAGTAAGAGCTACCAATTTTGCCACTTGTGCTGAATGTACATCGGGGACCCAAGATGCTTCTAGGGTTCCTGTAATTGTACATACAGCATATCCTGCTCTCAATGTGCCTGTTCCATCTCTGAGGCATGAACCATCAACAAAAACAATTTGGTCATTTTCTTCTAATCGAGTATCTCTGATATCAGGTCTAGGCTTTGTACATAGTGCTGTCACTTCAAGACAATCATGCTCTATGTCCTCCTCTTTTTTAATTTCAGCAGTATTACTTGGCAATAACGTTGCTGGATTCAACACTGTACATCTTTTCAAAGTTACATTTGGAGCTCCCAATATGCTTGTCTCATACCTTGTCAGTCTGGCCCCCGTCAAATGTTGCGTTTTTGTTCTTGTCAGTAAGATTTCAACAGAATGTGGTACCATTACCGTCACTGGGTATCCCATGACTACCTCTTCACATAGGGAAAGGCTTTGACCAACTGCGGCTACTGCTCGCAGACAACCTGGTAAAGCTGCTGCAACCGGGTCCAAGGTAGCTGAAAAATAAGCTACTGGGCGATAAGCACCTCCATGGACCTGTGTCAAAACAGACAAAGAACAAGCATCACGTTCATGACAAAACAATGTGAAAGGATTTTTGTAATCAGTCATTCCCATTGCTGGAGCCTTGCACAAACTCTCTCTCAATTCAGTGAAAGCCCGCATCTGATCCTCATCTAAACTAATGGGATCTGTAACTCTTTTATGTGTCAACTGCTGTAGGGGTTTTGCTATCTCAGCAAAATTCGGAATCCATTGTCTACAATACCCTACCATTCCCAAAAACATGCACACATCTTTCTGGGAAGTTGGAGGATTTCTCTGCAGAATCATTGTAATCCTCTCTCGGGAGATTCTCCTCAGCCCTTTCTCAATTTGATGACCCAAATATTTTACAGACTTCTGACAATACTGCAACTTTGCTGGCGAAACCTTGTGTCCACACTCTCCCAAATGATTCAACAGGGCAATCGAGTCCTGCTTACACTCGTCCCTTGTTCTGGTTGCAATCAATAAGTCATCAATGTACTGCACTAGAGTCGATTGACAAGGTAGTTCCAACGACTCCAAATTCTTTTTCAAAATCTGATTGAACAAGGATGGTGACTCCGTATACCCTTGTGGAAGCCTGCACCAGCTGTAGACCTTATCTAGGAATTTGAAACTGAAAAGAAACTGACTATCCTCATGAAGTGGCACTGAAAAGAAAGCTTGGGACAGATCGACTACAGTAAACCACTCTGCCTCGCATGGAATCTGAAACAGATCACTGCTGGATTGGGCACAATCGGACAACACTTAACCACCATGTTATTCTTTTTTCGAAAATCCTGCACAATTCGCACTTTCCCACAAGGCTTTTTCAATCCCATTATCAGTGAATTACATGGGCTGCTCAACACTTCCCTTAGAACCCCCTGCTTCAGGAAATCTCCAATTATCTGCACCACTTTCATCATCACATCCTGCGCCATGTTATACTGTGGAAGTTTTGGAAACTCAACATTCGGCTTCAAAGTGATTTTAATAGATTCCACTCCTTTGATCAATCCCACTTCTTTCCCTGTCAAATCCCAGACTTTCTCCTTTACAGTTCCCTGCAAGTCTGCATGCAGCTCTTTCAGTGTGAACATCAGAAAAATCTCAATCAATGGGTACTCTTCGAATGCATCATTAAGAACCATGGCTGACGCCTGCTCCTCCTCATCATCACTGTTTGTCTGGACTTCTATCCCTGCATCTGTACAATTTATGGAACATTTGGTCTTGCACAGTAAGTCTCTGCCCAACAAAGACACAGGACTTGAATCGCATACCACATATCTGTGCAGTCCCAAATAGTTTCAGATTTCAACTTGCACTGGTTCTGTAATGGGATCTGTTAACTGTCTATTCTCCACACCCACAACCTGAACCGTCCTTCCTGAAAGAGGTAAATATGGTACTTCCACACTCGTCACTGTGGAGCGCGTAGCTCTAGTGTCAACCAAGAACGAGACCTTATGTCCCATTACATTTCCCTTCACAAAAGGCCCTCCCTGATCTACCTCTAAGGACGCGGCAAGAATACAAGATCCTTCATCTGAACTGTCACTCATCCATTCATCATTTATTTCATCCTCTCTGTGAAATGGGAACTGGTGTACTGTATTGTTACTGTTATCTGGTCTCTGACCTGTGACTTGTTGAGTAAGCATAACTTGTTGCTGCTCCATCGGGGCTTGAGGTATGTGCATTTGCTGTCTAGGCACCATAAGAATCTGCTGCTGCACTGGTGTTAAAGAAGTAATTTGTGCTCAAGGCACCTGTAACTGTTGTACAGGCAAGAAATTCTGACCTCGATTTTGAGCATTCGGGACTGGGCCCCTCATTCTGGGGACTCTTACAGTTTGAACTGTACCAACATAGCTTTGCTGAACCATTCCTTCCTGCACCATCAATGGGCACTCCCGCTTCCAGTGTCCCACGTTTCCGCACAAATGACATGGCAACATCCTTTTCATGCCCTGCATGTCATTCTGAACAACCACAGTACTTAGATCTGGACCACGCATCATATCCATACCATGTCCTCTACCCCTCACTTGAGGCTGAAACATGACAGCTTTCTGCTGCGGCGGCATCGGCGGCACTAAAGCTCTTTGCACTACTAATTGTGCTGCCTTAATCTGCCTCACCATTGCCTGTTCCTTCAACTTCTTTTGCTTCAACTCAATATCATCGCTACAATATTTAGCATACTGCAATACCTCATCAATCGGCTTTGCCTGCCAGCAAATCAAATGGTTCTTAATGATCTGCCCTACTTCAAGTCTCAATCCTTCAACAAATCTGAACACAAAATGCAACATGTCTTTCGGTTTGACCGTTTCCTTGCCACTCTACTCCTTGAAAGCCTTTAGCAATCTTTCACAATAAGTGTGTATTGGCTCTTTAGTTTCCTGGACTGTCCTGTCAATCCTCTGCCAATCAGTGTTTTTCGGAGAAATTCTAGTTTTCAGAAACTCAGTCACTTTATAATAATTCTTCATTACCTCTAGTGACGGTGCGCCTGTAATCTTGTTCCTTTTAGTTTCACTTGTTGGCCAGTCTACTGCCCTCTTACACTCGACCCACAAGTCAGATGGGACAACTATCTCGAATAAGGTATTCAAGTCTTCCCACAAACACTTAGAGAGTTTCACGAACCTCTCAGTCTGCTGATACCATTCAACTGGCTTCTCTCTCAATTTGGGATAATCATTTGTAAAAGACAATATGTCACTTCGGGGACATGAACAAACTGCCCCACTGGAATCTCTCTCAATGGTAGCATTTTAACTGCTTCCCCCTTCTCTGTTCCCTCTGTTTCATCTTGAGTATCTGTCTTTCGTTTCTCTTTCTTCCTTGCCCATCGGCCTTCCCACTTCTCTAATGCTCCCCAAATCTGCGCACTCTGCAGCAAGTCCCTCAAATGTGCTTTCATTCCCGCTGATCTCATCTGTTCAAAATCTTTTGGCTCAAAATCTAATCTGTAACTTCGTCTCAAATGTTTTGTCGTCTTAAGATCAATGTCATGCTTCTCTGCTACTTCTGCTAACTTCTGGTGTATTTTCCCTACTTCTTTTGTAATCCTTGGGCACAAGTACCTCAATTCTTCTTCGGTGTAGGACCCTAACCTATGTAATCCCATTGTCCACTTAACTAACTCGTTTCAATATTCAGTCCCACTCGGTTCAACTGATCTTCCCCTTTGGATGCACCTTGTGAAGAATTTAGACTATCCAACCAACTAGTTAACTGCTGAGCTGTTAATCCTTGTAACAAGATGTTACTTGCGTTAGTCATGGGCAGCTGCTGTACCCCTGTTCCCAAGGCTTGTGGGGTCAAAAGTCTCAAACTCTGATTTGCATTAGAGACATTCAATGCATCTGGCAATGTCACAAGAGGACTAAATCCCGCAGGTGATTTGAGCTCACCCAGAAAAGTTCCTGAGGATGATGTCGAATGCACTGAGTCTCCCACTCCCCTTCTCACCAAACTCTGTTAAATCTCAGGAATCACAACACAACTTATCCGCATGCAGTTCACTTCAATTTACAACACGGGGAAAAAGATCTTCTCAACGTCAGATATCATGGCATAACTCAGGTGTCCAACTCACCCAGATGGGACAGAACAAAAGACCTTCGCAAATGTGAGGCGAAATGGATCCTGAAACTTCGTGCAGTTGAATAGGGGCCGAACACTGACCGTGAATTACATGTTTTCCTTACATAACTCTTTTCTAACTGTAATGTCCTCCGTTTTGAATTTATTGTAACCTCATTCTCTTGCCATTATTCTGTATTATTGAATGAGCAGCTTTTTACTTGACTTATACCTATGGCCCTTACTGGTGGGTACGTGGCCCATGATACACTGGCCATTCTCCTATTGCTAACTATTTTGTACTTCTTTTTTTGACTACTTGACTTAAACTGATCCATACTGCTTGTATTAACCATATTCATTTTTGGACTTGTAGTCCCATGCGATGTTCGTCTTTTGAAACTTTATACATATTTACACTTGTAACATGTCATTGTATTAACACAATCTCTTTAGTTTGCATCTGATTCTACCTCTACTTTGCACTCTGTAACTATATAGAGACCCTCCTCTTACTGACTGGATCCTATACACTATTTTCAAACTTTAACTTGTGTTACCAGGCAGTCTTTACTTCTGACCTATGATCACTGCTGACTTTGACCATAATATGGGTCTTTTATCCACTTGCATGACTCTCTCACCCTCCCCTTCACCTTAATTATAACTTATTTCTTTTTCATCACTTCAATATGGCTGCCGTCTTGCCCCACTAATTCAAGAGCTTTTACACACATTTCTTATCAGCGCTTAGTCCTTTTTCAATTGTTACCATTACCGACACACACGCTTATTATGTGTCACGCTCGTAGACTTGCACCTTTGTTTTTGGACCGACCGGACCACTTTTCTCGCTCCGCGCGGTGATGCGGTAAGATTATATGTCTTGTTTGTTCCTTACTCATCTAACGCTCCGCTTGGTGCTTATT
The DNA here is from genome assembly GCF_031143425.1 of Pleurodeles waltl. NCBI lineage: Eukaryota > Metazoa > Chordata > Amphibia > Caudata > Salamandridae > Pleurodeles > Pleurodeles waltl. The sequence goes on along the minus strand of NC_090445.1, from coordinate 1,505,751,795 downwards.
GCTCAGAACTGCAATGTCATTTTCTACTGCTAACAGTTTTATAGACTGGCATGTGTAACGCGGACTCGGCATGCTTACCGATGCCGTGTGATCTTTTTATACGAGCCTGGCATTCTTAATGTTACAGTTATGACCACGGTACAAGGGCCAAATTATTTCTCTTCATGTGGCTTAGGTCGCATTTTAATGGTTGCAGTTTGGGACTAATCTTTGCCTTTTAAAACTGAGGGGCTCTTCCCAATTGGAGCAATTATTACAATATCTAGCAGCGTTCACGCACTTTCCATTGCTTAACTTGTGTGCCTTGAGCACTAAGTGCCATTTCTGGACTAGTCCGTGTTTTTATCTGTTTTGGTAATTACTCGCTACCACTAGATAAACATTTTCGTTTCTGCTCACCCAATGCTGGATAAACTTTTTTCGCTTCCCTTCCCTTCTCACCTCCATGCAGGTTTTTGTGGTTGAGGCTTATCAGGGACTTTTCAGTCTTCACAGTCACTACTGGAACTCCAAGTACCCCATGTTCTAGAGAGACTACCATTAACAGACCTTTCCAGGTATTGTAGTACCTTGGATAACATTTTTTTTTCCACTTTTACTTATTCTTTAGATTTCACAGTGACCAATTACTGCCAATTCTGAATTCTTATTTTTTCAGATCTACATCCACTAGCCTTCTGCAGGCACTCCAACATTTCCTAGCTGGCCGGATGGTCTAGGTACATTTGTGTTTTTAACCCTCTCACCTTCACCAATTTTAACTCTTCTCAAACACGTTCTAGCACCTATATGGGCTCATATTGCTAATCTGGAGCACACTCCCCACTTGACAGCACCATGGCTGTTCTGTATATGCTCTTAGGATTTTTTTTCACTTGGGGTGTCCCTCTAATTGCACAACAACCAGAGTCCTTTCTGATTGTTTATCGTGCCATGCCTACCCTCTCTCTTCTCTTCTCACTTGGGTCGCACATTGCTTGCTACCTTCCTTTTTGTACACAAACATTAGTTTACCATTTTACACAAATTGTGTTTCGTAAAGTATGGGTATCGTTACATACAAGTTTGTTTATATCATTGTTTTGCAGCCTTGATGAAGTCACCTGAGTGACGAAACACGTGTTGGCTGTATTTTGAAGAACGCGTTATCTGTATTGAGGCAAACTGTGCCTCCAATTAAAGATACCTTCTCCAACGGACTTGGGACACTTACGTATTCTTTCTCCAACTCCAGCATCCTACTAGGGATACAAATCCTTGCTATTTGATCAGACTTTACATTGGTGTGCTGTGGTTGCATTGTGTTTCTGTAAAATCTCTGCCTGTCCCCCTACTTCTGTTCTCTTCTGGGCATATAAAGGTACCGCTGGACCAACAGTAATCGGTAGCGATATTGCATCTGGGGCTGCTCTAGCACCCGTGCCCTGTGTGAGTGGTACTCCCTTTGCCTAATTCATAACTTGTGCGAGATCTACCGAAGTCTCTGTCAACTGGTTAAACTTCGACATACTCTGTGTCTGTGCTGGTTGCAATAACATTGGAGTCGGGTCAGTCTGGACCAACATTGGCTGCGGGAGCACCTGCTCCCTCGGCACTACAATATTTGAAACAGTCTCAAGAATTGGTACATCTGGATTAATCCTTGTTACCGATGGTGTATGTACCTGAGCCTGAGCTACCGCACTCGTTCCTGCAACTGGTGTGCTCTGTACTGCCCCCGGTAACTGTCCTCCTTCTGCTTGTACAGTGCCCGCGGCTCCATGGGATGTTCCAGGAGTAGCAAGAGGGGCTGTAGCACTAGTCCCTGGACCCCCTGCATAAGTCGTCATAGGTGGATGTCTATCTCTCAGTAACTGTATAATGAGATCATCAACATCAGAATCATCGTTGTCCACATGAAACTTCTTTATTTTCTTCTTTCCCTCACTTTCTTCTTCTTTGCCATTGTCCCCTTTATCTGACCCGTCACTCTCTGTGATTGAGGCCAACAATTTAATCTCCTTCATAGTTGCCATTCTCCATCTCTCTTGCTCCCAATTCCACCTAGCTTCGGCTAGTGACTTTTCTGCCTTCTTTATCCTTCTGTTCAACTTCAGCTCTTGCTGCTGTCTGGTCACTAACTCCCAAACTACTAAAGCCTCAAACTGTGCCGGTCTCGGTCTCATGTCATACAGTGATAATTGCAACTGATCCAAAACTCTCAAATTGAAAGTTCCATGCTCTGGAAAAGCTAAGGTTCCTTGATTCTTAGTCAGTTTACACCATTGTTTTAACCAAAGACACAAAGCTATGCCCTTTTCCGTCATTACGAGATGCACCAGAGAATCCTCCGGGTGGGGGGTGGTTCCCCCACTGACGCTTTAATGTAAGAATCACCTCTCACCACATTCTTTAATGGCTTGAAAAACCTCATCTTGCCTGTTTTTGTGTACTATAAATTCAATAAATGAAATGACTTTTACTCCCAAGATTCCCTTCACCCGTTTACTCAAACAATTGCCTCTCGTGGACTGCTGCCAATCCGGTTGCGGCTCTTCTAACTAACTAGCCTATCCCAGCGCGGCCCACACTGACGTCACACTGACTCACAGCGGCTGACAAAGTCTTGCGGCTCGTCCTCCTCAACTCAATTTCACTCAACTAATGCAATTTTATTGCGAGCGTCTTCACCAAATAATAACTAAAACAGACCTGCTGGTTTACTACAGGAAGGAACACTATCGCTTCAGGGACTGTGACCGGACGGGTTCAAGGATGACACAAAGAGATATAATTGGTTTGTCTTGGATGTGATTTATTAGAGTTCTATGATTAAATAGTACTTCATGTACGTTTTTCTTGTGCTGTTTCTTTTTCCAGTTCGTTGTCCTTTTCCTGGATGTTTCACCTCTTCCTTGGTTTTCTCTCTGGCAGGGCTCCCAGGAAGCGCATGTGAGGGAAAGAACAAGAAAAGTACCAGTAAGTTCCTTTTCTCCTCTTGCCTCTTTCCTTCTTCCCTACCCTTTATTTCTCTCTCTTCTCCTTTGTACCATAGGTACTTTTCTCTCTCTTTCTCTGGACTTTTTGTGTCTCTGTCTCTCTCTCTCTCTCTCTGTCACCTCTTCTGTCTGTAGTGCTCTATGTCTCCCTTATCTCCTACAAGTATCTTTTAGTATCCGGTCTTTCCTTTGTTTCTTCTCTTCCACTGCCTTTTCCCTTGATCTCTCAGTCTTTGTAGATTCTGTTGCGTATTTCTTCTTCCCCTTCTTTTCTTTCTAGCTTCCTGCCTGTTCTCGTTCTGATTTCTTTCCAAAAACAAAACTTAACCACCTTGGTTTCCTGTCTTGGGTTGGTTTCTTACTATGGTATGTCTTTCCTCGGTTTTGGTATTGTCTTGCATAGGTTTTTTCTTTCTTTCTTCTCCTTTCCTCTTCTTTTCTTTCTCCCACTGCCCCTTGGGTTTTGTTTCCTTTCTCTTCCCGGCCTCCCGCTCCCTCTTGTGCCCCTTTTCCCGGCTCCCGGAACGCACCTGAGACTGCCACGCTTCTCCTGAAGCGTGGCGGGTCGGATCACGTTCCGCCTCCTGGGACGCCGAGAAGTCCGTTTCTTCGTCCACTTCTTCTTCTCCTTCCCGCTTCCGTTGGTCTGCACTGTTCCATCCTCCAGCACCACTGCTCACTGCTCCTCCGTTGTCCGCTTTCCTTCTCGCGATTAACAGCGTTTCAGTTCGCCGAAGTCCCGCCTTTAATTCCGGAAATGATCCCTGATTGGCTCCCTCTGTTTGAAGAGCCATAACACGGGTGGCAGCGCCAGCACCAGTCGGGTTTGTGTGCGGGCCACAGCAGGCCGGCCCGTCACATACACTCCCCCTAGCGAGCGGCTGATAGAGGCGCTCCAAACTCGGGTAGCGCGATAAATAGTTAGCGTTTGTCATGAGGGACCCTGGGTTATGTCGTATCTGAAAGGAAAAAGGCTGGAATGAGAGGAACCATCTGAGTACACAGGCATTGGTATCCTTGTTGTGGGCAAGCCTGGTTAGGGGAGCATAGTCAGTCACTAAAGTAAATGTTCTTCCTGCTAAGTAATAACTCAGGGACTCCAGCGACCACTTGATAGCCAAACATACTTTCTCTAATGTGAGGGTAATGATGTTTCCGTGGAAGGAGGTTGCAACTTATAAACACGATAGGGTGTAGGGACCCATCGTCTTGTTCTTGGGAAAGGACGGCCCGAGTCCTACATCTGAGGCATCGGTTTGTACCACAAAGGGTTTTTGAAAATCCGGACAACACAACACCGGTCCGGATGTTAAAGTGGTTTTTAGCGTTTCAAAGCTTTGTCTTTCCTTAGCCAACAGAGAGGGAAATGTATTTGGACATGATTTCTTCAACAGGCCTGTAAGAGGCCCAGCTATGGTGGAGAATTAGGGTATGAAGCGTCTATAATATCCTATGAGTCCCAGAAAAGCTCGTACATCTTTCTTTGTGCGAGGAAGGGGAATCTGAGTGATTGCCTGTATTATTTCTACCTGGGGTCTAACTTGTCCCTCTCCTAGTATATATCCCAGATATTTAATCATCTTGTGTCCCAATTTACATTTCTCTGGGTTAGCTGAAATGTTGGCTTCCCTCAAGGCCTGTAGGATGTTATCTAAGTGTTTGAGGTGTTCTTCCCAGGTCATGCTGTAAACTACGATATTGTCGTGATATGCCGCTGCATACTGATGGTAAGGTCGAAGTATTCTGTCTATAAGTCTTTGAACGGTGGCTTGGGCCCCATGGAGACCAAATGTGAGGACCGTGAAGTGATAAAGGCCGGAGGTGGTAGCAAATGTGGTCTTTTCTTTGTCTTCTGGTCGTAAGGGTATTTGCCAGTACCCTTTTATCAGATCCAAGGTGGACATATAGCGGGCTTGTCCCAGTCTATCAAGGAGTTCATCTATGCGGGGCATGGGGTATGCGTCAAATTGAGATAGAGCGTTGACTCGCCTAAAGTCAACACAAAAGCAGGTACTTCCATCGGGTTTTGGTACTGATACCACCGGGGACCACCATGGACTGGTGGATGGTTCGATGATACCTGCGTCTAACATAGTTTTTACTTCTTGCTCTATGAGTTTCTTTTTCGCCTCAGGGATTCAATAGGGCCGTTGTCTAACCACAGTGTCAGTAGTTATACGAATGGCGTGTTGTATTAAAGACGTTTGCCTTGGGGCTTTTGAGAATACTTCTCTATTGTTCTTGACCAAGTTGCTAAGTTGCACACGGTACGGGTGTCCGGAAGTGTGGGGTTCAGTTGGGGTTTAGGATCTTCCTGTGGGGGGTCAGTTGGGAGGGGAGGGAGGGGATCTCATCATTTGTCTTGTTTGTGACATAATAGGCGGGGTGTTCATCTGTGGGTTCATACCATTTAAAAAAAAGATTAATGTGATATATCTGTTCCCTTCCCGTACCCTGGGGTATGGCGAGTCTATATGTGGTAGGATTGATCTGCTCTAGGACTTCATATGGACCTTGCCATCGGGCTAGTAATTTATTAGCACAACTGGGTAATAGTACCAACGCTTTGTCCCCCACCTTCAGACTTCGATATGCACTTTTAGTGTCGTACCACTTTTTTTGATTATTTTGGGCCTCTCTTAGTGCGGTATGGGCCTCTTCCCATACCGTATGAAGGTTTTCCCTCAATTCTCGGGTATATGTTAAAATGCCTTTTACCTCTTCTTCTGTCTCTTCCCAGTGTTCTGCTAACATCTCTAAAAGCGTACGGGCTGTCTTCCGAATAACAACTCGATGGGACTATGGGCCAGATGTAGCAAACAATTGCGAGTCGCAAATGGCCCGAATTGCACTTTGCGACCCTGCAAAATCGGAAATGGGATGCAAAAATCCCATTTCCGTAGTGCAAATTGCGATGCGAGCCATTACCGACACGCAAAAATTGCGACATGATTTTGTGACCCGCAAATAGGAAGATGCAATTTGCGAGTCGCAAACCATATGAAAAAGCCACTCGCAAATTGCGACTAGTCGCAAAAAGCCCATTTTGCACACCCAAATTACCACTAAGTCAGAGCAGGTGGTAACCAGAACCAAAGTATAAAAGGAGACCCAGAAGGCATCTGGGTTACTCAAAATGGCTGAAATATATGTGATAGCAAGGAGGAGGAGAGTTCACGTCGCACAGCAGAGGAGGAGGAGGAGCCAGAGACAGGAGAGGATATACAGAACCAGGCAGACACTTTTCCAACAAACTGAGGAGTAGATTTATGACAAATACAGACTCAGCAGTGCAGCAATTTTAGAATGAATTGCTCTACTCAATCCGCAGCTTCAACGACAGACTGTGCGCGGCAGCGCCATCCCCACACATGTGCAAGTGCTATGCTCACTGCACCTCCTGGCCTCAGGTAGCTATCAGGGGGTCATTGCTGTGGCAGGTGAGGTATCCCAAAGTGCACTCTCACGTTTCTTCAGATGTTTCCTAGATGCCATACTCACACACATGTCCAGATACATATACCTACCCAGGAATGAGGCAGAAATTATTAGCACCAAGTTGGAATTCTACAGAATTGCCAACTTCCCACATGTAATAGGGTGTGTAGATGGGACACATATACAAATATGCCCTCCTACAAATCTGGAATATCTGTTACGCAATCGGAAGTGTACCCACTCACTGAACATCCAGGTGGTATGTGACGCCCATTATGTCATCACTGACATGGTAGCCAAATTACCAGGGAGTACACATGACTCTTACATTTTCAGGCACAGTGGGATTCACCAACGCCTAGAACGTGGGGAGTTTGGAGACGGATATCTCTTAGGTATTGCTGAAGACACCCTGAAGCCATACACACAGGTCACTGTAGAAACCATCCATGCCCTGCTAACATTGCTTATTTTTGCCAAACAGGTCACAGTGCATATGCGCTACGGCCATGGATACTTACCCCTTACCTAACACCCAGCAATGAGAATGAGAGGCGATACAACAGTGCACATAGGCGGACCAGAAATGTCATAGAAAGGACCTTTGGACTGTTAAAGGCAAGATTCCGATGCCTCCACTGAAGTGGAGGTGCGCTCCAGTATGCCCCAATAACAGCATTCAAGATCGTTGGAGCATGCGCAATACTACACAACATTGCCACCAGACGTGGGCTACATCTCACCCCTGCAGACCCTGATTGGGCGCCAGCCTGGGGATAGAAGCATTGCAAATCAAGGCAGACAGAGACGGGACCACATTGCAAACCAATACTTTGGAAGGTACGTGGCAACAGACACCACACTCACCAATGTCACACACAAAGAGCCCAGTTGTGTAGTGGATCAAACAAAACATTTTAATAAGTGAACCCAATAACTAAAGAACAGAACTGTCGGTAAGGGGCTGTACATGTCCACCCTTAATGAGGACACATTAACTGCATGTGCCTCATGAGTCCTGCAGTGTTTGTGCCTAACACCTCCTCCTGGTTCTCCCAGCATGGCTCGTGCCAGGTGGGTCAGCAGACCCCTGACATTCACTGCCACTCCACAGTACACGTGTGTCTGTGGCAGATGCACTGCTGATAGTGGACCCCTCCTAACTGTCCTGAGGGGTCTCACCCGTGCCCCTTGCCACCTGCCTGGTCTCCAATATGTCCACAGCGTGGCTAATGCAGCCCAGTCCCCGCACCACATCCCCTGCAAAGTGGCCCAGTTCCACCTGCAGGCTCACGGTCCGTTGTGACAGGCCTGTGGTGTTCAATGCAAGACGGACAATGGACGCTGCCATGCGGTCAAATCGCTGTACTAGTTGGCGCTCACGGCGCCTTGCACTTTGTCTCTCAGCCACCAGTTCCATCACCAGTTGGCGGATTGATAGTGGGAGGTCACTGACATTGTCATTCAGTCTTGTGAACTGTGTGTTCACTTCTGCCAGGCCATGTCTGAAATTGTGTTCCATCCTCTGCATTGCCCCTGAGATCATCCTCAATTGCCTTGTTTGCAGGCGCTGACCAGATAGGAGGGAAGCCTCAACTGCAGACATGGATGCCTCACCAATATCCTCCTGGGCCACTGACTGGACCTGGACTCTGCGTCTGCGATGCAGTGGTGCTTCTGGCTCTTGCTGTCTCACAGTATGGCTGGGACCAGGTGTCGTGTCTCCTTCCTCCATGTCCAGTTCTTCATCTGAAGGGGACTGTGGTGGTGTTGTGCTGGGCCCTGTATTGGCTGCTGCAGTCTCCTGCCCTGCCTGTGGCCTGCTGTCTTCACCCTGGATGGTGTGGTTGGTGGGGGTGTCTTGTGGGAGACCTGTGGGACATACGGAACACACTGTCGTCTCTAACATCTGTTGTATGCCTCATAATAAACATTTGCCTATATGCTGCCTACTGTACTACATTGCCCATAATGCACCATTCTGGTGGTTGCTAGTCTGGACTGGAGCTAGTCTGGTTGTGCATGCTGCTGTGTACTGGGTGAGTGTGGGTATAGCATTTATAGGTGTACATGCATGTTACATGGTACTCACTTTTGGATGTCCCTTGCGCTGACGTGTCCAGTGCTCCAATTCCTGACACTGCCTCAGGCTCCAGTGTCTGCTCCACCAATTCCTCCATGGCTGTGGGTGGTGGGATGGTGGATATGCCTCCTCCTGTGCCCCTCATCTCCCTGAGGCGCTCTGCCACCCTCTCCTTTGTCCTGGAGCGCAGGTCGTACCACCGTTTATTAATTTCTTCTATGCTCCTGTGGCTCACCCCAATGGCATTGATCCTCTCCTGGATTTCCTGCCAGATCCTCCTCTTGTCTGTGTCTGGGACACTCAGGGCTGCCTTTCCAAAGAGCTGGTCATGGTGCTGGCAGCATTCTTCTGTCAGCACCTCAAGTTCCTTCTCTGAGAATTTCAATTTCCTCTTCCTTCCTGCACTGCCTGTGTCTTCCATGGTAGCAGCTGTTCCTCCAGGTAGTTGCTCTGCAGTTTGAAAAGGGTGTGGTCCTCCCTCCTCCCAGGTGTATTTGATGTCTTCCTGGCTCTGATGTCATCAGCAAGAGCCAGGAAGTGTGTTTCCAACTGTTTTGCTGCACCTGCATGCAATTTGCGGCACAGTCGCAATTTGCGACACCCGACTCGCAAATTGCGAGTTCGCTTTTAGCGAGGTCGCAAAAAGCGACCTCGCTAACAGCGGACTCGCAATCTGCGGTGCGACATCATTTGCGAGTCGCAAATTGGTGTCGCTTTTTTTTGTTGGATCCCATTTTGCGAGTCGGAAATTACGAGTCGCAATGACTCGCAATTTCCGACTCGCAAATTGTTTCCTTCCTACATCTGGCCCTATGTCCTGTAGATGCCTGAACGTGGGTGCTTATGGCATAGAGTACTAGGGGCAACTTCTTTTACCAATCCCTTCCTGCTTCTGAAATACTTTTACGCAGTAGTGATTTAATAGTTTTAATATATCGTTCCACTAGTCCGTCTGTTTGAGGATGGTAAACGGAAGTTCTTATTTGTGTAACCCCTAGGGCACGGCATACCTCTGCCATAAGTCTTGACATAAATGGAGTTCCATGATCCGTGAGGATTTCCTTAGGAAATCCAACTCGAGAAAAAAATTCGATCATAGCCTGGGCAATGGTTTTTGTATACATACTGGGGATTGGTATGGCTTCGGGATAATGGGTCGCGTAGTCGACTAATACCAGAATGTACTGACGTCCTTTTATCGAAGGAGTTAGGGGTCCTACAATGTCTAACCCGACTATAGTGAAAGGGGTTTCTATAATGGGAAGAGGTTGGAGGGGAGCTGGTCGATAAGGGGAGGGTTTTAGGAGTTTACATTTTTGGCATTCTGAGCAATGCTTCCTAATATCTCCGAACACCCCAGGCCAATAAAACTGCCGTAATACTGCTTCCTCTGTTTTCGCTCTCCCCATATGTCCTTCCCCATTATCGCCATGGGCTAACTGTAGGACCTGTTGCCTATGAGTTCGTGGTACTACTAACTGTAATGCTCTTTCCCCCGAATTGGAGGGGCTTCTACTGTATACAACAAATTATTTTTAAGCACAAATTTGGGACCTACCACTTGTCCATCCGGTTGTAAGGCTTGGTGCCAAGCATTTTTCAGGATGGGGTCGTCATGTTGGCCTTGTCTAAAGTCTCCAGAGGTTGTGCAAACCATGGCTGAGGGGGAATTAGATTCTGGTTTCCTGGGGTCACGGAGGCTTTGATGTACCCGTCGTTGTTCTCTTTTCTGTTTTCTGCTGAGTTTGATCCGTGGTTTTCTGGTCTCTTCCTCGCTTGCTCCAAAGGGGGCCTCTTCCCACCATGTATTATTGATATGTTCTTGTCCTGCTTTCTCAAGGAGAGAAGTAAAGCCCCCGTGGTCCGTACAGAGGATGAGAACTTCACCCAGATTTGGAATCACCCCTACAGTGATCACTTTGTCATCTCCTTTCCAGTTAAGGTGGACTGTAGCCACAGGATAGGGTAGTTGATCTCCGTGTACACATGCTATTAGAACTTGACTCTGTGGGTTCTCTTGCTGGGGTAGGACCAAATTTTGTCGGATCACATTTTGACTGCACCCAGAATCCACTAGAGCCGTCCTTTCTATATCATTAAGTAGGACCGTTAGAGTATAGGTAGGTCTCTTACCTCCAGACCATAGTACTCGTCCTTTCATCAGCCCTATCTCCATTGGTTCTTCTGGGTCTTTTTTTAATGGACAATTACGGGCAATATGCCCCCATTCAGAACAATGATAACATTGTGGCCCTGTGGTTGGATAACTCGGAGCTGTGGAGGCAGCAGGGAGAGCCTGATCAGAGCTATGCATGGTCGATGGTCGAAGGGCTACAGTCTTGGCTAGCCCCGGTCATGCAGGGTTAGAAGGGGGATGTCTGCCGGGGACACTACGAAAATCAGGGGCCCGATGATAGGTGCAGGCCAGGTCTACAGCGGTCTGGTTAGTTAACCCCGGGTGTTGTCTAACCCAATTCCGGGTACTGGGGGAAAGGGCGTTCAGATACTGTTTGAGTACTATTGTATTGAACATCTCCTTTCTCGTGGTATCTGTGGGGTGTAGCCATTTCCCCCCTGCATGGTGCACCCAGTAATACAGTCTGCGGGGGTTCTCTTGATGCTGCCACTTTGTCTGTCGAAACTTCGTTCTATAACTCTCCCTATCCAATCCTATGTGTTCCAGAATTGCCTTCTTCAGTACTGTATAGGGAAGGGTTCCTCCGGGGTTTATCGCCTGGTAGGCGGTTTGCAACTGTCCAGTGAGTTATGGGGCGATGTATTGACCCCACTTGTCTTCAGGCCAGTTAGCAGTGCTGGCTACCCTCTCAAAATTAGTAAAAAAAGAATCTGGATCCTCTTGTTCATGATATTTTTGGAGCACGCTGCTCGGTACATTAGGATGTACCTTAGTGTGGGCAATGGTGTCAGTCAGTTTGCCTAGGGCCGTTTCATGAACCAACTGGTTGTTTGCTATTATGGTGGCTTGACTTATCAGAGCAGTTTGTAAGGCCTCCCGATCCTCCTTAGCCTCTTTAAGTTGTTGTTCCCAGACTAATTGTAGGTGCCGTTGTCCTTCGGCCAGCTGGGCTATCATGTCCGCCAAGGTGGGTTTTTCCTCCATATCGTCAATGGTCTTCCTTTAGAATCCTACTTCTGACACCACTTGTGACTGGACGGGGTCAAGGACGACACGAAGAGATATAATTGGTTTGTCTTGGATGTGATTTATTAGAGTTCTATGATTAAATAGTACTTCATTTACGTTATTCTTGTGCTGTTTCTTTTTCCCGTTCATTGTCCTTTTCCTGGATGTTTCACCTCTTCCTTGGTTTTCTCTCTGGCAGGGCTCCCAGGAAGCGCATGTGAGGGAAAGAACAAGAAAAGTACTGGTAAGTTCCTTTTCTCCTGTTTCTCCTGTTGCCTCTTTCCTTCTTCCCTACCCTTTATTTCTCTCTATTCTCCTTCGTACCGTAGGTACTTTTCTCTCTCTTTCGCTGGACTTTTTGTGTCTCTGTGTCTCTCTCTCTCTTTCTCTCTGTCACCTCTTCTGTCTGTAGTGCCCTATGTCTCCCTTATCTCCTACAAGTATCTTTTAGTATCCGGTCTTTCCTTTGTTTCTTCTCTTCCACTGCCTTTTCCCTGGGTCTCTCAGTCTTTGTAGAGTCTGTTGCGTATTTCTTCTTCCCTTTCTTTTCTTTCTAGCTTCCTGCCTGTTCTCGTTCTGATTTCTTTCCAAAAACAAAACATAACCACCTCGGTTTCCTGCCTTGGGTTGGTTTCTTACCATGGTGTGACTTTCCTCGGTTTTGGTATTGTCTTGCATAGGTTTTTTCTTTATTTCTGCTCCTTTCCCCTTCTTTTCTTTCTCCCACTCCCCCTTGGGTTTTGTTTCCTTCTTCTCCCGACCTCCCGCTCCCTCTTGGATTTAGTTTCTGTCTTCTCCCGACCTCCTGCTCCCTCTTGGGGTTTCTTCCTTTCTCCTCCCGACCTCCCGCTCCCTCTTGTGCCCCTTTTCCCGGCTCCCTGCACGCACCTGAGACTGCCACGCTTCTCCTGAAGCGTGGCTGGTCGGATCGCGTTCCGCCTCCTGGGACGCCGAGAAGTCAGTTTCTTCGTCCGCTTCTTCTTCTCCTTCCCGCTTCCGTTGGTCTGCACTGTTCCGTCCTCCAGCGCCACTGCTCACTGCTCCTCCGTTGTCCGCTTTCCTTCTCGCGATTACCGGCGTTTCAGTTCGCCGAAGTCCCGCCTTTAAATCTGGAAATGATCCCTGATTGGCTTCCTCTGTTTGAGGAGCCGTAACACGGGTGGCAGCGCCAGCACCAGTCGGGTCTGTGTGCGGGCCACAGCAGGCCGGCCCATCACATACACTCCCCCTAGCGAGCGGTTGATAGAGGCGCTCCGAACTCGGGTAGCGCGATAAATAGTTAGCGTTTGTCATGAGGGACCCTGGGTTATGTCGTATCTGAAAGGAAAAAGGCTGGAGTGAGAGGAACCATCTGAGTACACAGGCACTGGTATCCTTGTTGTGGGCAAGCCAGGTTAGGGGAGCATGGTCAGTCACTAAAGTAAATGTTCTTCCTGCTAAGTAATAACGCAGGGACTCCACCGACCACTTGATAGCCAAACATTCTTTCTCTAATGTGAGGGTAATGATGTTCCCGTGGAAGGAGGTTGCAACTTATAAACACGATAGGGTGTAGGGACCCATCGTCTTGTTCTTGGGAAAGGACGGCCCTGAGTCCTACATCTGAGGCATCGGTTTGTACCACAAAGGGTTTTTGAAAATCTGGACAACACAACACCGGTCCAGATGTTAAAGTGGTTTTTAGCGTTTCAAAGCTTTGTCTTTCCTTAGCCAACAGAGAGGGAAATTTGTTTGGACATGATTTCTTCAAGAGGCCTGTAAGAGGCCCAGCTATGGTGGAGAATTGGGGTATGAAGCGCCTATAATATCCTACGAGTCCCAGAAAAGCTCATACATCTTTCTTTGTGCGGGGAAGGGGAATCTGAGTGATTGCCTGTATTTTTTTTACCTGGGGTCTAACTTGTCCCTCTCCTAGTATATATCCCAGATATTTAATCATCGTGTGTCCCAATTTACATTTCTCTGGGTTAGCTGAAAGGTTGGCTTCCCTCAAGGCCTGTAGGATGTTATCTAAGTGTTTGAGGTGTTCTTCCCAGGTCATGCTGTAAACTACGATATTGTCGTGATATGCCGCCGCATACTGATGGTAAGGTCGAAGTATTCTGTCTATACGTCTTTGAAAGGTGGCTGGGGCCCCATGGAGACCAAATGTGGGGACCGTGAAGTGATAAAGGCCGGAGGGGGTACCAAATGTGGTCTTTTCTTTGTCTTCTGGTCGTAAGGGTATTTGCCAGTACCCTTTTATCAGATCCAAGGTGGACATATAGCGGGCTTGTCCCAGTCTATCAAGGAGTTCGTATATGCGGGGCATGGGGTATGCGTCAAACTGCGATACAGCTTTGACTCGCCTAAAGTCAACACAAAAGCGGGTACTTACATCAGGTTTTGGTACTAATACCACCGGGGAACACAATGGACTGGTGGATGGTTCGATGATACCTGCGTCTAACATAGTTTTTACTTCTTGCTCTATGAGTTTCTTTTTCGCCTCAGGGATTCAATAGGGCCGTTGTCTAACCACAGTGTCAGTAGTTATACGAATGGCAAGTTGTATTAAAGACGTTTGCCTTGGGGTTTTTGAGAATACGTCTCTATTGTTCTTGGCCAAGTTGTTAAGTTGCATACGGTACGGGTGTCCGGAAGTGTGAGGTTCAGTTGGGGTTTAGGATCTTCCTGTGGAGGGTCAGTTGGGAGGGGAGGGAGGGGGATCTCATCATTTGTCTCGTTTGTGACATAATAGGCGGGGTGTTCATCTGTGGGTTCATACCATTTTTTAAAAAGATTAATGTGATATATCTGTTCCCTTCCCATACCCTGGGGTATGGCGAGTCTATATGTGGTAGGATTGATCTGCTCTAGGACTTCATATGGACCTTGCCATCGGGCTAGTAATTTATTATCATAACTGGGTAATAGTACCAATGCTTTGTCCCCCACCTTCAGACTTTGATATGCACTTTTAGTGTCGTACCACTTTTTTTGATTATTTTGTGCCTCTCTTAGTGCGGTATGGGCCTCTTCCCATACCGTATGAAGGTTTTCCCTCAATTCTCGGGTATATGTTAAAATACCTTTTACCTCTTCTTCTGTCTCTTCCCAGTGTTCTGCTAACATCTCTAAAAGCGTACGGGGCTGTCTTCTGAATAACAACTCGAAGGGACTATGGGCCAGATGTAGCAAACAATTGCGAGTCGCAAATGGCCCGAATTGCAATTTGCGACCCCGCAAAATCGGAAATGGGATGCAAAAATCCCATTTCCGTAGTGCAAATTGCGATGCGAGCCATTACTGACACGCAAAAATTGTGACATGATTTTGTGACCCGCAAATAGGAAGATGCAATTTGCGAGTCGCAAACCATATGAAAAAGCCACTCGCAAATTGCGACTAGTCGCAAAAAGCCCATTTTGCACACCCAAATTACCACTAAGTCAGAGCAGGTGGTAACCAGAACCAAAGTATAAAAGGAGACCAAGAAGGCATCTGGGTTACTCAAAATGGCTGAAATATATGTGATAGCAAGGAGGAGGAGAGTCCACGCCGCACAGCAGAGGAGGAGGAGGACCCAGAGACAGGAGAGGATATACAGAACCAGGCAGACACTTTTCCAACAAACTGAGAAGTAGATTTATGACAAATACAGACTCAGCAGTGCAGCAATTTTAGAATGAATTGCTCTACTCAATCCGCAGCTTCAACGACAGACTGTGCGCGGCAGCGCCATCCCCACACATGTGCAAGTGCTATGCTCACTGCACCTCTTGGCCTCGGGTAGCTATCAGGGGGTCATTGCTGTGGCAGGTGAGGTATCCCAAAGTGCACTCTCACGTTTCTTCAGATGTTTCCTAGATGCCATACTCACACACATGTCCAGATACATATACCTACCCAGGAATGAGGCAGAAATTAACAGCACCAAGTTGGAATTCTACAGAATTGCCAACTTCCCACATGTAATAGGGTGTGTAGACGGGACACATATACAAATATGCCCTCCTGCAAATCTGGAATATCTGTTCCGCAATCGGAAGTGTACCCACTCACTGAACATCCAGGTGGTATGTGACGCCCATTATGTCATCACTGACATGGTAGGCATATTACCAGGGAGTACACATGACTCTTAAATTTTCAGGCACAGTGGGATTCACCAACGCCTAGAACGTGGGGAGTTTGGAGACGGATATCTCTTAGGTATTGCTGAAGACACCCTGAAGCCATACACACAGGTCACTGTAGAAACCATCCATGCCCTGCTAACATTGCTTATTTTTGCCAAACAGGTGACAGTGCATATGCGCTACGGCCATGGATACTTACCCCGTACCTAACACCCAGCAATGAGAATGAGAGGCGATACAACAGTGCACATTTGCGGACCAGAAATGTCATAGAGAGGACCTTTACACTGTTAAAGGCAAGATTCCGATGCCTCCACAGAAGTGGAGGTGCGCTCCAGTATGCCCCAATAACAGCATTCAAGATCGTTGGCGCATGCGCAATACTACACAACATTGCCACCAGACGTGGGCTACATCTCACCCCTGCAGACCCTGATTGGGCGCCAGCCTGGGGATAGAAGCATTGCAAATCAAGGCAGACAGAGACGGGACCACATTGCAAACCAATACTTTGGAAGGTACGTGGCAACAGACACCACACTCACCAATGTCACACACAAAGAGCCCAGTTGTGTAGTGGATCAAACAAAACATTTTAATAAGTGAACCCAATAACTAAAGAACAGAACTGTCGGTAAGGGGCTGTACATGTCCACCCTTAATGAGGACACATTAACTGCATGTGCCTCATGAGTCCTGCAGTGTTTGTGCCTAACACCTCCTCCTGGTTTGCCCAGCATGGCTCGTGCCAGGTGGGTCAGCAGACCCCTGACATGCACTGCCACTCCACAGTACATGTGTGTCTGTGGCAGATGCACTGCTGATAGTGGACCCTTCCTCACTGTCCTGAGGGGTCTCACCTGTGCCCCTTGCCACCTGCCTGGTCTCCAACATGTCCACAGCGTGGCTAATGCAGCCCAGTCCCCGCCACATCCCCTGCAAAGTGGCCCAGTTCCACCTGCAGGCTCACGGTCCGTTGTGACAGGCCTGTGGTGTTCAATGCAAGACGGACAATGGACGCTGCCATGCGGTCAAATTGTTGTACTAGTTGGCGCTCACGGCGCCTTGCACTTTGTCTCTCAGCCACCAGTTCCGTCACCAGTTGGCGGATTGATAGTGTGAGGTCACTGACATTGTCATTCAGTCTTGTGAACTGTGGGTTCACTTCTGCCAGGCCATGTCTGAAATCGTATTCCATCCTCTGCATTTCCCCTGAGATCATCCTCAATTGCCTTGTTTGCAGGCGCTGACCAGATAGGAGGGAAGCCTCAACTGCAGACATGGATGCTTCACCAATATCCTCCTGGGCCACTGACTCGACCTGGACTCTGCATCTGCGACGCAGTGGTGCTTCTGGCTCTTGCTGTCTCACAGTGTGGCTGGGACCAGGTGTCGTGTCTCCTTCCTCCATGTCCAGTTCTTCATCTGGAGGGGACTGTGGTGGTGTTGTGCTGGGCCCTGTATTGGCTGCAGCAGTCTCCTGCCCTGCCTGTGGCCTGCTGTCTTAACCCTGGATGGTGTGGCTGGTGGGGGTGTCTTGTGGGAGACCTGTGGGACATAGGGAACACACTGTCATCTCTAACATCTGTTGTATGCCTCATAATAAACATTTGCCTATTTGCTGCCTACTGTACTACATTGCCCATAATGCACCATTCTGGTGGTTGCTAGTCTGGACTGGAGCTAGTCTGGTTGTGCATGCTGCTGTGTACTGGGTGAGTGTGGGTATAGCATTTATAGGTGTACATGCATGTTACATGGTAATCACTTTTGGATGTCCCTTGCGCTGACGTGTCCAGTGCTCCAATTCCTGACACTGCCTCAGGCTCCAGTGTCTGCTCCACCAATTCCTCCATGGCTGTGTGTGGTGGGATGATGGATGGGCCTCCTCCTGTGCCCCTCATCTCCCTGAGGCGCTCTGCCACCCTCTCCTTTGTCGTGGAGCGCAGGTCGTACCACCGTTTATTAATTTCTTCTATGCTCCTGTGGCTCACCCCAATGGCATTGATCCTCTCCTGGATTTCCTGTCAGATCCTCCTCTTGTCTGTGTCTGGGACACTCAGGGCTGCCTTTCCAAAGAGCTGGTCATGGTGCTGGCAGCATTCTTCTGTCAGCACCTCAAGTTCCTTCTCTGAGAATTTCAATTTCCTCTTCCTTCCTGCACTGCCTGTGTCTTCCATGGTAGCAGCTGTTCCTCCAGGTAGTTGCTCTGCAGTTTGAAAAGGGTGTGGTCCTCCCTCCTCCCAGGTGTATTTGATGTCTTCCTTGCTCTGATGTCATCAGCAAGAGCCAGGAAGTGTGTTTCAACTGTTTTGCTGCACCTGCATGCAATTTGCGGTACAGTCGCAATTTGCGACACCCGACTCGCAAATTGCGAGTTCGCTTATAGCAAGGTCGCAAAAAGCAACCTCGCTAACAGCGGACTCGCAATCTGCGGTGCGACATCATTTGCGAGTCGCAAATTGATGTCGCTTTTTTTTGTTGGATCCCATTTTGCGAGTCGGAAATTGCTAATCGCAATGACTCGCAATTTCCGACTCGCAAATTTTTTCCTTCCTACATCTGGCCCTATATCCTGTAGATGCCTGAACGTGGGTGCTTATGGCATAGAGTACTAGGGGCAACTTCTTTTCCCAGTCCCTTCCTGCTTCTGAAATACTTTTACACAGTAGTGATTCAATAGTTTTATTATATCGTTCCACTAGTCCGTCTGTTTGAGGATGGTAAAATGAAGTTCTTATTTGTTTAACTCCTAAGGCACGGCATACCTCTGCCATAAGTCTTGACATAAATGGAGTTCCCTGATCCGTGAGGATTTCCTTAGGAAATCAAACTCGAGAAAAAAATTTGATCATAGCCTGGGCAATGGTTTTTGTATACATACTGGGGATTGGTATGGCTTCGGGATAATGGGTCGCGTAGTCGACTAATACCAGAATGTACTGACATCCTTTTATCGAAGGAGTTAGGGGTCCTACAATGTCTAACCCGACTCTAGTGAAAGGGGTTTCTATAATGGGAAGAGGTTGGAGGGGAGCTGGTCGATAAGGGGAGGGGTTTAGGAGTTGACATTTTTGGCATTCTAAGCAATGCTTCCTAATATCTCCGAATACCCCAGGCTAATAAAACTGCCGTAATACTGCTTCCTCTGTTTTCGCTCTCCCCATATGTCCTTCCCCATTATCGCCATGGGCTAACTGTAGGACCTGTTGCCTATGAGTTCGTGGTACTACTAACTGTAATGCTCTTTCCCCCGAATTGGAGGGGGTTCTATACAACAAATTATTTTTAATCACAAATTTGGGACCTACCACTTGTCCATCTGGTTGTAAGGCTTGGTGCCAAGCATTTTTCAGGGTGGGGTCGTCATGTTGGCCTTGTCTAAGGTCTCCAGAGGTTGTGCAAATCATGGCTGGGGGGGAATTAGATTCTGGTTTCCTGGGGTCACGGAGGCTTTGATGTACCCGTTGTTGTTCTCTTTTCTGTTTTCTGCTGAGTTTGATCCGTGGTTTTCTGGTCTCTTCCTCGCTTGCTCCAAAGGGGGCCTCTTCCCACCATGTATTATTGATATGTTCTTGTCCTGCTTTCTCAAGGAGAGAAGTAAAGCCCACGTAGTCCGTACCGAGGATGAGATCTTCGCCCAGATTTGGAATCACCCCTACAGTGATCACTTCGTCATCTCCTTTCCAGTTAAGGTGGACTGTAGCCACAGGATAGGGTAGTTGATCTCCGTGTACACATGCTATTAAAACTTGACTCTGTGGGTTCTCTTGCCGGGGTAGGACCAAATTTTGTCGGATCACATTTTGACTGCACATCCACTAGAGCCGTCCTTTCCATATCATTAAGTAGGATCGTTAGAGTATAGGTAGGTCTCTTACCTCCAGACCATAGTACTCGTCCTTTCATCAGCCGTGTCTCCATCGGTTCTTCTGGGTCTTTTTTTAATGGACAATTACGGGCAATATGCCCCCATTCAGAACAATGATAACATTGTGGCCCTGTGGTTGGATAACTCGGAGCTGTGGAGGCAGCAGGGAGAGCCTGATCAGAGCTTTGCATGGTCGATGGTCGAGGGGCTACAGTCTTGGCTAGCCCCGGTCATTCAGGGTTAGAAGGGGGATGTCTGCCGGGGACACTACGAAAATCAGGGGCCCGATGATAGGCGCAGGCCAGGTCTACAGCGGTCTGGTTAGTTAACCCCGGGTGTTGTCTAACCCAATTCCGGGTACTGGGGGAAAGGGTGTCCAGATACTGTTCGAGTACTATTGTATTGAACATCTCCTCTCTCGTGGTATCTGTGGGGTGTAGCCATTTTCCCCCTGCATGGTGCACCCAGTAATACAGTGTGCGGGGGTTCTCTTGATGCTGCCACTTTGTCTGTCAAAACTTTGTTCTATAACTCTCACTATCCAATCCTATGTGTTCCAGAATTGCCTTCTTCACTACTGTATAGGGAAGGGTTCCTCCGGGGTTTATCACCTGGTAGGCGGTTTGCAACTGTCCAGTGAGTTATGGGGCGATGTATTGACCCCACTTGTCTTCAGGCCAGTTAGCAGTGCTGGCTACCCTCTCAAAATTAGTAAACAAAAAATGTGGATCCTCTTGTTCATAATATTTTTGGAGCACGCTGCTCGGTACATTAGGATGTACCCTAGTGTGGGCAATGGTGTCGGTCAGTTTGCCTAGGGCCGTTTCATGAACCAACTGGTTGTTTGCTATTATGGTGGCTTGACTTATCAGAGCAGTTTGCAAGGCCTCCCGCTCCTCCTTAGCCTCTTTAAGTTGTTGTTCCCAGACTAATTGTAGGTGCCATTGTCCTTCGGCCAGCTGGGCTATCATGTCCGCCAAGGTGGGTTTTTCCTCCATGTCGTCAATGGTCTTCCTTTAGAATCCCACTTCTGACACCACATGTGACCGGACGGGGTCAAGGACGACACGAAGAGATATAATTGGTTTGTCTTGGATCTGATTTATTAGAGTTCTATGATTAAATAGTACTTCATATAAGTTTTTCTTGTGCTGTTTCTTTTTCCCGTTCGTTGTCCTTTTCCTGGATGTTTCACATCTTTCTTGGTTTTCTCTCTGGCAGGGCTCCCAGGAAGCACATGTGAGGGAAAGAACAAGAAAAGTACCGATAAGTTCCTTTTCTCCTGTTTCTCCTGTTACCTCTTTCCTTCTTCCCTACCCTTTATTTCTCTCTATTCTCCTTCGTACCGTAGGTACTTTTCTCTCTCTTTGGCTGGACTTTTTGTGTCTCTGTCTCTCTCTCTCTCTCTCTCTCTCTCTGTCAACTCTTCTGTCTGTAGTGCTCTATGTCTCCCTTATCTCCTACAAGTATCTTTTAGTATCCAGTCTTTCCTTTGTTTCTTCTCTTCCACTGCCTTTTCCCTGGGTCCCTCAGTCTTTGTAGAGTCTGTTGCGTATTTCTTCTTCCCTTTCTTTTCTTTCTAGCTTCCTGCCTGTTCTCGTTCTGATTTCTTTCCAAAAACAAAACGTAACCACCTCGGTTTCCTGCCTTGGGTTGGTTTCTTACCATGGTGAGACTTTCCTCGGTTTTGGTATTGTCTTGCATAGGTTTTTTCTTTATTTCTTCTCCTTTCCCCTTCTTTTCTTTCTCCCACTCCCCCTTGGGTTTTGTTTCCTTCTTCTCCCGACCTCCCGCCCCCTCTTGGATTTAGTTTCTGTCTTCTCCCGACCTCCTGCTCCCTCTTGGGGTTTCTTCCTTTCTCCTCCCGACCTCCCGCTCCCTCTTGTGCCCCTTTTCTCGGCACCCTGCACGCACCTGAGACTGCCACGCTTCTCCTGAAGCGTGGCTGGTCAGATCGCGTTCCGCCTCCTGGGACACCGAGAAGTCAGTTTCTTCGTCCGCTTCCTCTTCTCCTTCCCGCTTCCGTTGGTCTGCACTGTTCCATCCTCCAGCGCCACTGCTCACTGCTCCTCCGTTGTCCGCTTTCCTTCTCGCGATTACCGGCGTTTCAGTTTGCCGAAGTCCCGCCTTTAATTCCGGAAATGATCCCTGATTGGCTTCCTCTGTTTGAGGAGCCGTAACACGGGTGGCAGCGCCAGCACCAGTCGGGTTTGTGTACCGTCCACAGCAGGCTGGCCTGTCACAGGGACCTTATGGATTTTCACTAATGGCACTTTCTAGCTCCTTAGCTATTCCTCTTTCTCAGTCCCCCACGTTTGCAAGTAAAATTCGACCCGCAAACTTTACTCTCAACTGATCTCTGGGTCTGTCCTGGTACACATAGGACTCACCAAATTTCAGTCAAAGTTTATTTTATTCATCTAATATTCACTCTGACTCATTGACCACGCCCGATCAACCTACTAAACCAAACAGATTACAACATATACCCAAGTGTCTCCTACACTTGTCAATATACTCCGGAGTCTTAGACCACGCAGGGTTCGTACATCACCAACAACCACATGGACAATTTTTGAGCAGAAAGCGCCACACACATATGAAGTTTGACGACTTCCCTAGTCTCACACTTTTGGAGTACACACACTCCTACTAACCCTAAACTGGAATACGCAGACTCCCTATTTTATCTCACATACATCACCATTCACTTGCGATCTGCTTAAGCCTGTGCAAGCGCAATCCACTACCCATACTATTTCAGAACACGCCAGGAACTTACTCAATCTTACCAACGGGACCCAGGATCCGGGAAAGTCATTTCTGGGCTTAAGGGAACATCATTTTTGGTACCATTGCCATTTTAGAAAAACAAAATTCAAACCTCATAAAAATTCGAACATCTGTACTCAACTTTTAAACTACCACCATAACCTCTACTCACCATCTAACTAGCTCCCTAAGGAAACTAACCATAAAGCTGCTACCAAAAACAGCGAGCGCGCCTTGTCCTTAGTAAGTAAACTTATAAGGGGACGCGTATAGGTCGATTAATCTTTTGGATCGCATAGAGTATCCTAGCTAAGTGGTGACTAGAGAAAACACCAACAATAATTCTAACCAAACATATAACACCAAAACCTAGTCTAATAAGAAAATACCATCACTCTCTGAAAGGTTAATGCGTTTTATTCCCTATTAGTTACAATTCTAATCAAAACCTTCATTTCAATGAATCCATGGTTAATCAAACTTTATTAGCATCATGAGCGATAAATCATCAAGATTTTATTAATAAGCATACAACATCAATCTGGCAAATACATAAACATTAATTAATTCAGCAATGCGAGTCAGTCATTCAAAGTCAAAGGCACCATTAAGTCGCCCTCTTTTAGCCTACCTATCTTAGATTAGCACCACCATGTGGATTTTCATGCGAAAAACTATTTAGTCAAAAAAATCAATAATTTGGAAAAATCTAACTAAGAGAGAAAAACATTCTAAGCAGCGCAGTTGGTACCTAGAAAGAAAAGCACATGTTAGTCAGTCAACATTATAGTTACCTATCCAAGATAGATCAGTAACGAGTCAGTCTTTGTCTCCAGGTCATCAGTCATCAGCAAGGCTCGGGCTCACAGGGAGCAAGCCTAAATTTCAGCACTTCGGACAGCCTCTCCTGACGTTATCAACTTTCGCCTCTCCACTCTGATTTCCCTTCTCGTGTCATGACTTTTTATTAGGGTCTCTCAGTCCGTCCCACAAATTGCTAATTGGTCAACCTTATCAGGGGTTATGATTCTAACCTATAGTTTTGTTTACCACTTGTCTGCGTCAGTTCAAGCATCAAGTTCCATTAATATGAATAGTCCCTCCGTCGATGAGAACATCATCCGGCTCTTCAAGTAACGAAATTGTTGCTCACTGTCTCTTAGTCAGTGCCTCTGTTGTTCAGATCCTGGGAAAGTACACTTAGCCTACTCTACACATAATGTATCAATTTGTTCTGATCGTCTCCTGTTCGCTGGTACATTGCAGAAAATTCTAGCAGAGCTCATCTCTGAACTCTGTACAGTTCAAGGTCCTTTTCTCCAGTTCCAGTCCTCTGCGGCTCATCGCGTCTCCACGTTTAAGCAAGCAAGGCCAAGCGCCGACCAGGCCTCTTTAGTTCGGCTAAGTTAAGGATACGAAGCATCATAAAACATAGGTTATATCATCAGTTATGTCATATTAATACATACTTCATACAATTTCACATTATTTTAGTACTGTTAACATAGATGGTGACAACTCCCCGTGGGCACATTTTGCACATTACACGTTATTTTCAATTATTAGTTTTCAAATGTGATTTTTCCCATTAGTACGTATATGCAAATCATTAGAATATTCTCATATTAGCTCCAACACTTCCCATTTGTGCCCTCCACACTTCTTTCTTGCGCTCCTTTCTGCTCGTCCTTCTCCAGTTTTCTTCTCCCCCCTGTATTCTCCGTTCACCTATCCTTTCCCTATTTTCTGCGTTCTCCTCATTACCTTTCCATTTTTCCTGTCGGCCCCTCCTTTCTCTCACCTCACAGTCTGCTTTTCATTCTCTCTCTATCCTTTCTGCTCTCCTTGAACTACCTTCCTCCTCCCTTCTGCATCTCTTCTCCACTTTCTCTCTGAACCAGTGAAAGGAATTGCGGATTGGTTCATGCACCACATAAAAAAACTGATGAAGTACAAATAAATAGAAAGCACAGCACATCACTGATTTGTGAGTTGGGCGCAGAGATCTGCATATCGACAAAGCATAAAACCCATCCTGTTCTGAGAGGAGTTCTTGGTGTCTCCATTGACTACAAGCCAAAAGGAAATGCTTTCAATACCTAAAAGCACTGAGCAAACGTAGTACCTTCATGATTTCAAGGAATATATATTGAATAGATAATTATCTCAATGGTTACAAATCCAGTTTTTTTTTGGCATGCTCTTCTACATAACGCGCAACACACCCACAATCAAAATTTCAGGTAAACCTATTGTTAATTGTTTTCTTAACTGTGGTAGCATTAGAA
This sequence comes from Pleurodeles waltl, assembly GCF_031143425.1. Taxonomy (NCBI): domain Eukaryota; kingdom Metazoa; phylum Chordata; class Amphibia; order Caudata; family Salamandridae; genus Pleurodeles; species Pleurodeles waltl. Next base: position 1,505,727,099 of record NC_090445.1, on the reverse strand, counting down.
GTTTCAGTGCCTTTGTTCTGTCACAAACCCAGCATGCTGGAGCCATTTATTTATATTCATTCAGCCTTAAACTGTCAGAGTGGGAAACAGAGAGAATCTTGAGAGCTACTGTTCTGTATCACCTCTGCAAGGTTCACATGCTCTGTTCTCAGCCCCCATAGATGAGATGTGCTGCGGATAACGGGTACCAGTGAATGATCCACAGAAAAAGAATTAAGAGCCACCCTGCTGACCCGGAACACGGAAAGCTCAGGATCTACATGAGGCCAGTCCCTGTTTATGTTTAATGTGACTGGACAGGTGGTGAGTCGCTGGGGTAGCCTTACAAACATTGGCCCATATTATATTTTTTTGGCGCTGCATTTGCATCATTGTGTGATGCAAAAGCGGCGAAAACTTACAAAATATAATTGTATTTGGAAGTTTGCGCTGCTTTTGCGTCAAAAAATGACACAAATGCGTCGCAAAAAAGTTATAAATATGGGCCATTTTGGGCTAGGTTTGTATCACAAAAGAGACGCGAAGCAGCACAAGATGTTTGTTTTCTAATTTACTTTCCAGCGCAAAACTTATCAGATAGAAAGTAGCCTAAAAGTAACACAAAGCAGTGTGAAGCACTGCTTTGTGTTACTTGTCATCAAGGGAGGAGTTACATGGGTGGTACACGGGCATTACTATGCAACCACCAATGCTTTTGACACAAAACTCTATCTAATAACAATAGTAGACAGGGCTAATGCCATTTGAAAGTAGGCGTTAAAAAGATAAATGTTGTTATTTCTCCTTTCTTTTCCGAATTTGCATGCATGCTGCACTGTGCATACTAAGTAGGAAAAGTTGTAAGTTAAGTTTAAGCATAGTGTTTTTTACTGGGAAATGCCCTTCCAGTACAAAACTTATGGTAGATTCATCTATTCACCCTTGCACTATAGCACAAAGGTGTGTGCGTGTGTGTGGTGCTCGGCAGCAAAATTCTGTGTTTGCGCCCTATAGATATGGCACTCTCCTTCCCTCTTCCCGTTATGCAACCAGCGCAGCATTTGTGGCAGCTGCACTGCATTGCATGACAGTTTTGTAAACCTGGGCCGGTGTATTCACTTGATCCAGAGGCCGACGTTTAATTGTTTGTGGAAGATGTTTGGCTAATGTTACAAAGTAACAACTTCAAAGCTGGTAGGTCCAGGCATACCCATTAACAGCGAGCCACATCACCTCATGACCGCAGGGTATTATTGCCTGAGGCAGCAGCATGCAGCAAGTACCTGGAAGGTTTGTTTAGTACATGGGTAATCACGAACATTTCTCCATGGGCCAAAATGTATTGTCTGTGGCATACCTAAATGCTACATTGATGCCAGCAAAGTGAGGGTCGAAATGGTGCAAAATGGGTGTAGGGGGAAGCAAAGTATGTACACATTGTGAACAACAACCCGAGCCTTCACGTGGTTTCTGTCTGCCACCCATGCTCTAACCTCATGCTCAAGAAATTAAAGCCAAAGCCTTAACTTTTGATGTAAAACATGAAAGGTAAAGAGATGCTCATCTAGTGGGTGAACTGGAAAATGTAAAACCAGAAAACCTGGGATCGATCCTGGCTTTTCCACTTAACCAAAATGTGTGAACCTAGGCAATTGTTTTAGTTCACTTTACCTCCTGTTTCTTTACTACCACTTATGAGAGCACGTTGAAACACATGAATCCAGGATGTGTATTGTACAAAACCTTCTCTTGTGTTTGATTTAATAAACTATGAGGTTGTTTCAATTATAATAACAACCTAGACCACACAGAGGGCGTATCTGACAAATGACTTGCCTCATGGTTCACTAATAGTATTGTTGTTAGGATGGGGGTGGCATGAATGTTTCATGTTTGAAAATTGTCACTTCTTTTTTTTTTTTTTAATTTCTTTATTGATATTTGTCAGAGTTCGAACATATAGGTAGGAAATAGCAGTGGTTCATATAAACCCAGGATATATGCAATTAAGAAATCATATAAAGGGTCACAGTTTCCGTAGGTCCATGGTGGACGGGGTATCAGGTGTCAGCTGCTATATTCAAATATCTCGCAGACTGATAATACCATAGAGATCCATTGTCACAACCATAGTAACAATTGTAACACTGTCAAACAGACAATCAGCTTATTGGTCCTCGGATTCCACTTTCAAACAGTTTTATTACAAGCTAGTTGGTGATTTTGCATCTAGAGTGTTTCAAGCACCTTTGAACCAGCATAATCTGAGCCTCCGGTCCTGCCACAGAATGAAAAATGTGCTAGCTATCGCACCAAGTATTTTCAGTTCTATTAAGGACACAGAGGTGAGGATTATCCATCCCAAGGACTTATGGTTGTTTTAGGTGGCAATATGGTAATTGCAGATTGTATTGGGATATGTTTTAATGTTCCAGCCCGAGTTATACAGTTGTTATATAGATGAACACGCTATTGTTGCTATTATTATTATTATTCTTTTTTCTTTTTTCCTAGGATTGGAGCAAAAGGCGGAATAGCAGGGATTTCCTGGTGCATTATGGTGGGACATTCTTCCTGGGCGAATGCTCGTCTTCAAGCAGTTGTTTCTTTTTCCTGTTCGTTCTTTCAAGTTCTTGGTTCTGGATTCTTCGTAGGCAGTTAGTGAAGCAAAGAAAGAGGAGGTTCCAGAAATGTTATGGACTCTAATAGGGTCAAGGAGGTGTTGATTGTTGGACATATTGTACAAAGACTATTGTGAAATGTAGTTGATGTTTTTATGTGTTTTGATTGGCGGCTGAAATTTTGAGTAGTAAAAAGAGAGAAGCATAATCCTCGCTTCCGTGTCCTTAATAGAATAGAAAATTCTTGGTGCGATCGCTAGCACATTTTTCACCCCCTGCACGCTCGCTTCATCAAGCCCTTTATAGTGGGCCGGAGCTGCAGGCAAGAAAGACTAGATCATCTCCCAAAATGGCGGCTCTAGTTGGAACAAGCAGGAGGGTGGAAAATGGCCGTTTTAGTGAGGAGAGGAGTGTCAAAATGCCACTGAACACAGGCATGTAAAAACAGGTTAAAATATCAGTAAAGCAATCTCAGTAGCAAAAGGTAAGTAAGCAACACAAGGATTATGTAAAATTTGTTAGGGAAGGTCAAAATACCTTTAGCCTAGTGATCCCCTTCGCGCTCGCTTCATCAAGCCCTTCATAATGGGCCAGAGCAGCAGGCAAGAAAGACTAGACCGCCTCCCAAAATGGCGGCTCTAGTTGGAACAAGCAGGAGGGGGGAAAATGGCCGTTTTAGTGAGGAGATGAGTGTCAAATTGCCACTGAACACGGGCATGTAAAAACAGGTTAAAATATCAGTAAAACAATCTCAGAAGTAAAAGGTAAGTAAGCAACACGAGGATTATGCAAAATTCGTTAGGGAAGGTCAAAATACCTTTAGCCTATGATGAGGAAGTGGACTGGGCTATGAACACATATTGATGTGACACTAATGCAAACTGCACACTGCTGCACACACTGAAAGAGCCAATTGTCCATCAAAATAACAGATGTACGGGGAGATGGCCCTTCCTGCACAGATACGTTTACCTCCACATGGCAGTTAGCCAGGTTACCTGGAGCAGGTTGGGTAGTGTGTAGATGGACTATCTGTACCCTGGGACTCATTATTAACACTCACCCAGACTCCCATTCAGACTCCTGTTTGCTTCCCTTTTCAATATGGCATGCTATAGAAGTACTACATTGCATGGACTTCAGGTCCCATAATGCACTGCCTGGGAGTCGGTAAGACCTGTAATCTTCTGTCCATAGCGTCCTATGGGAAAAGTCCGGTTGTACCCTTATACTTGATTCTCTCCTCCAGGACTTGTGAGAGACTGAAGCTGCACACACCTGGTAGTTCTCTTGTGCAACCCAGCCATATGACTCTGCCCTGGCCTTGCTGCTGCTTGGAACAGCTTAGAAGCTGCCATTGCCTGGAGCTCCTCGTCCTGCCTTGGAGTACAATTCATTTGTGTACCAGAGCTCTTGTTGGATTGTGTTACAGTCCTGATTACGCCTGAACCTGCTCTCAATTTACACAGTGCTGTTCCTGCTTGTTCCAGTCAGACTCTGCTCCCTGTTTCTCATCCGTGTTCATGTTTGTTTCTGCCAGAGCCTGCTTCCTGTAACCCAGAGCTGTTCCAGTCTTTGCGTCAACCAGAGCCTGTTATTGCGCCTGCCTTTGCCTCCTAGTTGGTTCCGTTGACCTCTGTTTCCTCTTGGGGGATCGTATCTGGTAAGTTCTCTATCAGTCCTCACCTGTATAGAAGTGTTTAACTTTGTATTTGTTCTGGCACCTGGTTTCCAGGATGCTAATCCAGCCCCCATCCTTTATCTAGTTTCCCATGTAGTCATTAGTGCCTAACAGTGACAGTGTGCTATGGCTGTATTCCAGGATTTGTTACTGTGTCTCCAGCCCGACAAGCAAGGGCTAGACTTGTGTATGTAAGGAGAATCCATGTTTGTGCCCTGAGGTTCCAGACACAGATTCACTTCTGCTGCCTTCTGCATCCTCTGCCCTTGCTGTGAGCCCCTGCACCTCCTTCTGAAGCCCTGTGACCTACTCCAGTAGGGTTTTTACTGTAGGGCCCATCGTCGATAGTGTGGATTCATTGCCATCCATGCAATCCACATGTTTGGCATGGTCAACGCACAGCAAGCTAGTTTTGATTTAAATCACCCATAGCTGCATTTACATAGCAGTTTTGGAGCCTCTGTGGCTTGGAGCTCCTTGTCAAACATAGCTGTATGTTTCTCAAGAGTGTTTTCAAGTAGTCACATTGCATCTGGTATGGTAGGTGGGGCCGAAAGCATGGCCATTATGGACGTTTGGGGCAGAGGTTTGCTTACTTTAGGCTGCACCATGTCCCTGACGGGACCCGGGGCATCAGAGCCAGATATGATTCTTGGGGAAGATGGTGCAGGTAGAATCCACCCACGGAGGGGAACGCTCTAAGCACAATGTCGTGCAAAAAGACCTGGTTCTGATTCCTTAGTGATAGGCAAGTTAGGAGTCGTCACCTTCAAGACAGGCCCTGTTATTTCAGGTTCATGCCTTGGATCTGGGCCAAGTTTAGCCAAATCACGCAGAGGGAGGTGCAGGCAGTTGTGTGCACACTCATACCTCTGCCCGGGGTGGGGCTCACTGACCTGTAAGGCATGGAGAGGACCTTGAGTTGAAGGCGCAGTGCCCACCATTGAATGTGCTATATATGGTCCACTTTAAACATGGGAGTGAGTACTTGCGATGATCAGCACTCTCGCGGTTAGTGGCATTCACTTGTGGCCCTGGGAGAGCATATATCCTTTTCGATTGCCTCAGCCCAGATCCAGGGGGTCGTAGATTTGGGTCAGGTACTACAGAGTTCACAGCATGCAGGGAATTGTAAAGAGATAAAGGTGCGCTTGCAGTGATCAGCGCCTTCCGTAGATCGAATCAGTTACCTTTAAAGTCCAGGGAGAAGCATATAACACATAGACCACCCTGGTCACTGCCACTCAGAGCCAGGGGCCGCTGTCCCAGAGCACGCCGCAAAGTAGTTACAGGATGAAGTCAGTTGTAGATGTGTGGCGAGTGCTCTCACTGGGCAGCGCCTCCACAGACAGCAGCGCTCACTCGCAGTGAACAACACAGGGCACAGCCCTTGGCGGCTGCCGCTGCACAGATCCACAGGCTACAGATTCGGGGTGGCACCCCAGGAGTCACTTGCCACAGTCAACCATTGAGCACAGAATTGCAGACCGGAGGGGGGTGGGGGGCATGTACATCATAAAGCGTGGCCCTCTCCAGTCACCGATGCCCAGAGCCAATAGCAACAGACTCGGGGTGCCCACCTCAGGAGTCACAGCATGCAGATAGGTTTAGAAATGGGACTGGGTGGTCGTGGTGGGCAGCGCCTCTGTAGATAACAGCACGTTGAGGCCCAAAGGGGGAGAGAGAGCACGCCACATAGTGTGGTCTCCACTGGCCGTCGCAGCCCAGTTCCTGCAGGCTCCAGGTGTCAGAGGCCATAGTGGAGCGCCTCCATTCAGAGCTTGTTATAGGGCCGCAAGCCCATGGCCCAGGCCCAACACTCGCCCCCACAGAGGGCGCTAGCTCACCTACTCACCTTGCATGGTTTCATCTCATTGGATCTTGCCTCTCATGTCAGATGATGACACAGTCAGCTTCACAGGCAGCTCACATTGCCTCTGCGCTTCCCCGGCAGGCCACGCCACAGGTTGTGTCTGCGGTGCACCTCTCCAGAGGGCTTCTGCGCACTGGTCCCTCTCCACACTGCACCATCTCAACGGGGATTGGAGGAGATTGCGTCTGATGGGGCCGGGCAGCAAATTAAGAAGGATAATTGTTGGGCCCAAGTCTTTACCGAGCCCTAGCGCAAAGTGTCCGTCCCTGTGGCATTTTGGCCACGCCCTCCAAAAATTATCACTTCTTATAAATGCCTCTCAAAGTAGTGATATAATCTGAGGTACTATGGTGAAACACTTTTATATTTTGATGAAATATACTTGTTTGAAAGTTGAAAAGAGTTGATCATATTTTAGTTAACGTGTAAATTAATGCTTGCCTATCTAACAGCTTTCTGGATGACCATGCTCTGTCTAGCAAAACAGCAGCCCAGTGTTGCTGTTCACCAAGGGGCCACATATAAAGGTCAGGAGGACCGCTTGTGGCCCCCGGATCGTACATGGAGTTTCCCTGGTTTAGTGCTACCATAGAGCTGCCTACATCACCATGATTCTAGAAGCTAGTAATGCGTGAATAATACATTTTAGCATGGTGATATGGACGACAATACTCAACTGGGCTTGGGTAGCCCCCCCATACAGTCATTGGAAGGGCTGCCAAGATGGTGTTGGAGTTACGAGTGCAGTGTTGTAGTTCCCAGCCTTGTAGCAGGGGAAGTCAGATCACTGCCCCTTAGTATGTGGACTAACTAGACCACAATTATAGTGGACTCTGGGTCTTCCCCTTTCAACCATTGGCTTTCTATGACTAGTCTCTTTCAGCCATTAGCTTGAGACTTTGTCAATCACATCTTTGCTCAGTCCAGTGAACAATAAATATCCCACCTATTGTTATTGACTGTTAGCCTCCACCTCTATGCCCACCTCCATTCGAGTCCACAGGCAGAACTACCCAAGGGACTTTACAATTATAGCCCTCTCTGTCTGCTCCTGCTGCCTCCCTCTTTTGTGTCTTACTCTAAAGTACTTATGTTGCATGTGTTACCACATAAAACCGAGACCTATTGACTTCACCAAATGCTTGTTTGTGTATGCGCCCATGACAACCTTGCTATGCAACTGCAGGGGTTCCCAGCAGGCTGGAACAGCTCGACATGGCAGTGGGGTGGCATTTAGAGAAGACATAGTACAGGGTAGAATGCAGGGGACGTTACCTTGCCCCTTGGTGAGGGCTTTGGAAAAGGTACAGTGAACTGCTGCAGAGGAGCAGCAGGAGCTCTGCAGCTGCAATAGGTTAACGCTTGGCCCTTTCACAGCTTGCGCAGTTTTTAATTACATTTGCAAAGTTGTGAGTCAGCAGACCGTACACCCCTATATTTGAGGCACAGCAAGATAAAGTGAAAGACCCCAACTCTGGTGAGTTTTGTTAAAAAGGTGGGGTGGAACCCAGATCTCAAATATGTAAAGAAAATAACTAATTCACTAAACTTTACTTCCTAGAGCACTTGGATGGCTCAGTTGATGTTAATATGTCTCTTTCTACTTCTGACCTGTTACCACTGCCAGTAATATCTGCTGGCAACATAGGTACCTCTGGCTCTCTCAGTAACCCTGTCTCTCTGAGCCACTTATGCTTGAGGTACCTCGAGCTCTCTCAGTGCCACTGCCTGTCAGTTCTGCCGATCCCTTAGGTACCATGGACTCTCCCAGTACCACTGTCTTTCATTTCTACTGGCACTCTAAGGGGCATATTTACAAGAAAGTGGTGCATCGGTCCTGAAGTGCCACTTTTCTTGCATCGCTCCTGCCCCACCTAACGACACCATGGTTGCACTGTATTTACAATCCGTTGCACCATGGCGGTCGTTAGGACAATAGCGTCAACATTTTTGATGCCATTGTGGTGCTTTGCCACAATAGTGCAGCAAAGCACAGGGTGGGTGGCCCATAGATTAAAATGGGTGTGTCATTTTAACGCATGCTCTGAGCAAGGGTTAAAATGACGGAAAAAATGGTGCTGTGAAATGTTGTAAATTTCACTGCCTCATTTTTTCAGGCCTCCCTGCATTGGAACGCCCCCCTTGCATACCTTATGCCTGGCTCAGGCATAATGTAGCACCAGGGTTTACAAAGTGGTGAAATTCAACCATTGCATCACTTTGTAAATACGACACAGGAGAGGGGCCTCCTTAACGCCGCCTTAGCATAAACAAAAATGACGCTAGGACGGTGCAAGATGGCGCTAGGACTTGTAAATATGCCCCTAATTACTTTTGCCTCTCCCAGTACTGCTGGTATTTAGTTCTGTTGGCACTCTAGGTACATCTTCCTCTCCCGGTACCTCTGCCTGCCAGTATTATTTGTGCTCAAGGGGGCAGATTAATTTAGATTTTGCAGTGGGGTTGCATTAGTGCTGGCACAAAATCATTTTTGTAATTTACTAAGCCATTGAAAGTCACTCGAGTGATTTTGTGTGGTTTAGTTTAGTGGTATAGTGCTGCCTTGTGTTACATTACGCTGGGAAGGCATTCCGTAAGTGGAGAATGAGCATTCCCAATTAACTGTATCATGGGAATGTGACAAAATGCTACTCTGTCCCCAGTACGGTGTAACAAGGAGCAATATCTGTATTTCTTAATTTCCTTCTTTCACATGTGCTACATTTTGCAGCACACATAGCAGGAGAAAAACACTGTTGGGGATTGTTTTTTGTGCAGAAAGGTGCCCCTTCCAGCACAAAAACAATCCTTCCTGTAACGCAACCATATTTGCAAGGTGCAAGGGTGCCTCCATTGGTGCGAGGCAGCACACTGTGCCAGTGGCAGCTGACATGCATTTAGATTGGTGGGATGGGCAAATTACAGGTGGGGTTAATATAATGATGAAAAAAATACTCTTACCTTATTGACTTGCCATGACGTCCTCCTCGCTCCGGTGTCTTCTCTTCTTGAAGCTCTCGACCCAGAAATCTGCACTACCTAATCCTGGTGCTGCTCTCATGCTGCTAAACAGCATGAGAGAAGCATCAGGATTGGAGGGAGTGGCCTCTCTCGGTGCTCTTAAGAGCACTGGGGGCCTGTGCTTTGTTTATAGAAGCTGTCTTAAGACAACTGGATTAGAGAAGTTTAAAGTGCGTGTGTCAGGCCGGACAAAGGGACCTGCACACTTTAACCATAGTGCAGAGCTCCCTGCTGCTACTCAGCAACAATTGCCCCACCGGGTTCTGACACTCAGTTCAGGACACTAGCTGAAAAATAAAATGGTAATAAATAAACTTTATTATCATTTTATTTTTCAGCTGCTCTGCCGGCATTTTTCCAGTGGGGCGACGCTCCTCCGCTTTTATGGAGGAGCCACTCCTGCACTGTGCGCCAGCGCTAGGAGGCAGCAAAAATGCACGTTATCTTGGCTGACATGATGCATTTCTGCTGTCTCCCTTTCACACAGAGCAGCAACGTTACTTGCTGCCCTGTGCTGCTTGGAAAATTATTACATCTGCCCCTAGGTACCTCTCACCTCTCCCAGACTAACTGCTACTTTAGGTATCCCAGACACACTTAGTACTACTGCCAATCAATTATACTGGTGCTTGAGGTACCCCTGGCTTGCTCTGTACCACTGCCTGTTCGCTGTATTGGCACACTAGAGGGCATATTTATAAGGCTCTAGACCCACCTTGCGCCACCTTAGTGTAATTCTATTTAAGCTAATGTAGCCCAAGGAGGCCAAAATCCTTGTGCCACATTTACAAAGTGGCGCAATGCATGCATTGGGCCACTTTGTAACGCTTTGCGCTACATTATTCCAGCGTCAGGTATAATGTATGCAAAGGGGTGTTCCCCCGTTAGGGGGGCCGAAAAAATGGCGCTAGGAAATCTAACAGAGTTCCTTGCATCATTTTTTACTGCACTTTTAATGCCTGCTCAGAGCACGCGTTAAAAGGGGGCTTCCATTATTTATTATGGGCCCCTGTGTACTCTGCAGGAGTAGCTCCAATATTTAGGTACTATTTATGCAGAGTACATCATTAACGTCATGAAAATTTATGCTATTGCCCCCTACCATGCACCATGGTGCGCCGTATTTTAAATGCGACGCACGCATGGTGGCAGTAGGGGGCGGTAATGGGCGCCAGTGCAGTGCCACTTGTCTTAAATATGCCCTTAGGTACCTCTGGTTTTCCCAATACTATTTCAAATAAGTGGCAGCCCAAATGGAAAGACGAATTCGGGGTACCCTCCACTCACATGCCATATTCAAAAAACTCCTACTAATAATTTATCAGTTTTGAGACATGCAGACATTGTAACACCCAGATTTAGGAAAATGTGACGCATCACCTTTGATGCACCACTTTATCTGCGTCCCCCTACCAGCACCTAACACCACCATAGTTGCGCAGTGTTAAACATTCGGCGCACCATGGCAGAAGTTAGAACAATAGCATCAAAAGTTTTTACTCTCTTATAGTGCATAGCTACACTAGCATCAACATTTTTTACGCTAGTGTAGCAAAGTGCAAGGAGGCCCATTGATTTAAATGGGTGCATCATTTTAACGCCTGCTCTGAGCAGGCGTTAAAAATGACAGAAAAAATGGAGCAGTGAAATCTGTTAAATTTCACTGTGCCGATTTTGCGGGCCTCCTAGCACTAGAATGTCCCCCTTGCATACATTATGCCTGGCAAAGGCATAATATGGCATAAGGGGTTACAATGTGGCGCAATGCATGCATTGCGCCACTTTGTAAATACGGTGCAGGGGTAAAGCCATCGTACCGCCACATTTGCATCCAAAAAATGATGCAAATGTGGTGCAAGTTGGCGTTAGGGGTTTCTTAAATCTGGCCTCTATGCTTTCGGCATCCTGGATTTCAGTCAAAACATGGCGCACTGGTCTGTCAGAAGGACGAGCGTTTGGGAAAAAGAGTGGTGTGTGCATACTGTCCCCCCTCCTGCCTCCTGAGGTAGCATTAAAGGCCTGACTATGCGCATTGTGGTGGGGAATGGCCATTGGCGAGTGGGAGAGGCAGTCTACTGCTTCCTGGAGGCTGAATCAGGTAAGAATCAGTATCAGTGTACCACGCTAATCTACCGGCCAGGCCCTATACCTTCTCACACTGTAACTTCATCTTTACTTGTACCTGCACCCCTCTCCTGTTCCATTGCCCCCACCCCCACCCACTCCCAATACGACCGTATGCATCTCTGCTGCTTCCAACACCAGCAGAGAAGATCATTCTTTCGGTCAAGAACCTTCTTTATCTTGTTACAAGTCCTCTCCTCTTCCGGTCACTCTTATCCCTCGCCCATCACTTCTCAGCGCTTTGATAAATTTGTCCTGTTAATTACTGAATTACTGAAACCTAGGTGAGAGGGTACTTCAGCCCGGTAACCACTGATGCATTTCTCCCTGATTCTACCATTGGTGTGATTCTTCTCATGGAGAGGGAGCTGAGATAATCACTCGGAAACAGATGGATGCCTCATTCTTTTCATTTCAGCTATTGAAGCTCTAGATTATTTGGCATGTTAGATACATCCCAGAATGTTATGGTATTAGCAATTCTAGTTTACAGTCCACCTAGCCACAAAAACACTTTTCCCCTTACTTTCACCAATGTAATATCTTGTATAGACGACTTACAGACGCCCTTTACATCGATGAGCCTGGCCTCCCCCCTACACATTTACTGTGGCAGTCATCTTATGGCTCTCTCACGTGGGCTGCAGCTCTTGGATATTCTGCCTTTTAATTTAACAGATGCATTTGGGCTACAAACCTCTGTGATCTCAGATGATCGATAGCCAAAACCGTCCCCTGGGTCGTTGTTTTTTTTACTCTTTTTCTCAATACGAATACTAGGCCGTTCTCACATCATGTTGTGGTAACACCTATAAACATCTGTCTTAAACCTGTACAATTGTGATCACTCTGGAAATTTCTTTTATGTCTGGAGTTGAAATATGCGTAAGTACATAACTTTTGCAGTTATATTTTATAGCAGCCAGAATATTCATTAATTTGAGAGACTCAAAAGAGACCATTGTTTCCACAAGCTGATTTTACAACTAAACTGGTTCCTATAAATCTAGCTTTGCCCCTGGGTCAATGCCTTGTGGTTTCCTGTTATGGGGTCATGTCCCTCGCTGCTGGGGCTGTGCAGAAAAGCACTAGGGTGCGCAAGTCTCAGCAATATCCTCAGCCTGCTTTTGTTAGATCAAGATCCATCTTTTCTTGCTCTTTGCTCCTAGCTGGATCTAAGCTGTTATGGCTCTCCTAGTCTTCAGGTTTCATCACTGCAATGCACTTTACCTGGTATACTTTGGAAATGACTACGAGTGGCCCAAGTCAGATGCGATAATTATTCAGCACATGGTGTATGGTATTAATCAGATGTTAAAATTAGCTCGTTTTCTGAGTCTTTGTGGTATAACATATGGATTTTGGTGCTTAGTGCACAAAAATCCCCATGTTATGGGAAATACCTTACTGATTTCCCGGTTGAATTCTGGAAGGTTTGACCTCCTGAAAAATAACGGGGGGTGAGGTATATAATGCACTCTGTAATTATCTGGTGCAGTAAACTGCACACAATTTGGAATTCTGACCCCTGGAGAGGGGTTTGTACAGTGCTCATCAGGTCCTTACTCTCACTTTTCCTCCTCCGTTTCGCTTCTGTTCCTTTTCTTTCTCTTTCAGGTTCGACTCCTGATTGGTTACGCACTTTGCGTTTGAGCCATGCGCTGTCTCCCGTCCTTTCTTTGCCGCCTTCTGCTTTAATCACGTGCTTCCAGTCTCGCTTCTCAGTATTTGGCCCGCTCAGCCCGTCCAGGCCAATACCCACCCCTCAGCCGTGCTTCCGCCCTGGGTCTCAGCATGGGATGCAAGAGATGGCTTGGAATGGGGCAAATAACATTATTTACTTAATGTCCAAAGCTAAGACTATTGCTAAATGAGCAACTTTCAAAGTTCCATTAAATGTGCTGAAGCAAATTATTTTTCAGATACTTATTCAGAAAGCACATGGTAGACCAATAATAGGTTTTCTAGCATGAAATAATAATTGCTTAAAAATAAACTGTCTTTCATGAGTTACTAATGATAATAACGCACCACACTACCTCTGTGGAGAGAAGAGTTCTAAGTTCTGCTTCATCTCTTTGTGGCTTTCAGCACTGTTGTTCATGACACTGTGCTTAACATTTGACCACATGAATATGACTAAGTGATCCGTTCTGCACTGGTTCTCCCCATCCTCCCCAGAAGGTCCAGGTTGTTCACAGAAACATTATATTCAATATCCGCAAAGAAATCTGGTTGAAAAGAGAACTAGTTTATTGCATGATTATGGACTCCAGCTCCCATCTAGGCTTAGACAAGCACTTGGAACTTAAACCCCTCTAGAAGTCAAAGGACCACTAGAACCCCAAGGAAATTCAATGCCAGAACACAGAATCTGCATAAGCTAAGGTATTTCACACGGTGGAATACTTCAAATGGCACTATAAAATATATTATAGACAGCCCACTATTATCCCCACACGTGGAATGGTTCAAGAACCAAACTAATAACTGTCTTTGTTTAATCTGAATGTGGTGCTTCTGAGAAATTCGGCAGTAGAATGCAGAGCATCAACCTTAAACATGGAGATGACACGCAGCTGAATCTCTGTTTCACCCTACTGTGCAGTAACGCCTTCCTTACCTATTTGGAAACGTTGGGCTGAGTTAGAACTTGGAGGATGGGTTACTCAGTCAGAACTGTGACGGATGTCCCATCCATCGAAATCCCATCCACCAAGTTCTAAATCAGGCCCTTTGTCACCAATCTTGTAACTGATGCTAACTTCAAACAAAACAGAGGATCACCTCTTCCACTCAGGAAAGGTGAATTCAGTACTTGGACAAATATAAAAAGGGAATTCGGCTACTCATAAAGCTAGGATTCACCATCAACTTTAAATTAAGCATGACGATTGCTTTCTTCCAGTGCACATACTCAGGAAGATGAACCCACTCATCAACACTGAAGGCATTAAGAGGTGTCACTGGTTCTTTCGTACCAGAAGGCAGGAAATGCTGTGCTAGGAAGATTTCCCAAATGCATTCTACCCTATGCCAAGGAGAGTTCTGCATTAGGTACCTGGACTATAAAGCAAAAACAAACATGTCGCCCATAGTCAATGACCTTCATTGACTTCTTTTCAAACTGATACTATGCTTTAGTGTACTATGTACGCCCTCAGTTGCTTTCCACAAGAGGACAATCACACCTTCTATCTGTTCCAAAGACAGTCAAAAGCAGAGAACAAACCAAATGTTTTTCTATGATGCTCCAGACCATCAGTCACTCATTACCTTTCAAACTGTTCATTCTGGGTCACACAGCTAACAAGACTGTCTGTAACCTGGTGCTTTCTGCTGTATTGTCTCACTGTTTTCCCTCTTGGGTCTCACTCTCTTGATTATCCTTTTCATGATGAGTTCTCTGCACAATGTTGCTATTCCAAGAGGTCAACCTAAAAAGCACTGTAATGGACAGTTTCTCTTTGCGCCCAGATTAACCCTTCAATGAAGAATTTCAAACCAGAGTTTGACACAGGAGGCCGTCAGCAGCGCCACCAAAAGCTGGAGTTGCCTAGTCTTGATTCCACGTCATGCCTCTTTCTTCCACCACCCTTAATTTTCTGTCTCTTTGTTGCACTCTTGGAGGTAACTTTGTCATCCTGGCCTCTTTTTTTGTCACGGTTTATCTTCTTAGTCCTCCTTGTCTTTTCATTTGTTTCCTTTCTCTTGGTCTGGATCAAAGTATAATGATGAAAAATAAGTCCAGGTCCCCAAAACTGTGACTGGTACCCAACACCTGCACAAATAAAGAACGCATTATGCCTCCCTTCGGAAGCTATTGCAGCTAAATACATATCAGGTGGTACTTGTGCCGTTTCTGAACGAAACAGCTGAAATAAAATACTGTTTGAAATCTGAAGCAACAGTGGTGTGTCCCTCAGGAGTTCCGTAATTCATCCCGATGGTAAGAAGCAGCTATACAGCTTCTCTACCCACTGAAATTAGAAGTTTCTCTCCTCTGCACTGGACGGAATTTTGAGCCCTACTTTCTATTGTAGTAGTAGGCACTCGGCAGCCTTGAGGGTTAAGAAAGTTACAAACAGGTCTTAAGTGTCACCAGTTCATTTTCAGTTTTTGCCATTTTGTAGGGTGCACCTTATGTTCTTCGGGTTTATAACAATCAATGGTCACAGCCATTGGGCTGGAAAGACTTTAGCCACCCCATCCACCATCCCTACACTCCCGCCCCCCACAGTTGCTATGGACTAGGGATGCCGGCCGAAAATCCAGGTGTTGCTCTGGGCGTCCTATATATCTAGCATTCACAGCACATAAAACAAGCCTCTGCGTTTGTGTTTTTTCTTTCTTTTAACAGTTTTTCTTGCCGATCCCTTTCATGGCATAACCTCACATCTCTGCGTGGCAGCGGTGATGAGATGGGCTGGAAGATAGGCAGTGGGTCTGAAGTTAAAGCAGACCTCGACACCCAGGAATGAACAATAAGGTGCCCCACAAAGCGCACAAAAAAACAGGAAGGGAATAAACTCCATCCACAATGGGCATTGCTTTCTTTGCACAGACTGAAAGGTGGGGGTGAGTGGATTTAAAGTAGACAGATAATAGCTGTATATAAAGTTACCACATTTATAAATATGGACTCTGAGTTTGTATTTAAATGTGAGTTTGTTGAAAAATCTGAGGTATGCCTTTTATTGCCCAATTCCGCCGCCATTAGCTTTAATAATCATTTAGGGATTATGTACACTGCTTGGAAATAATTTGTGCGATTTATGCTTGTATTAACTGTTCACACCTTTTATTTCAAGCAAAATAAATACCAGCGTTTGTTGAAGATGCACATTTCTTTAATTGACCTTTTCTTTAAAAAAACACATCCTTGTACTAACAGATTGGCCAGGTGGTACTCCTATGGAGCAGTACATCATGGAGGGAAAAACTGGATGTCACTACGGCAGAACGATTGATACTAAGTAAGAAGCTGGGGGAGCAAGAGAAGGGTCAAGGGGACATATGAGTGTATGAGGAGCAGAACCAACAATTACAAGTAATAGACAGAGGGAACGAGGAAGAAGAGAGATGGGTGCATGGTAGAGGTGGGCGAACCAACAAATTAACTGGGAGGGCCAAGCCAGAGCCAAGCCAAGCCGAGCCAAGAGTCTGCCTCTGACCTTAGAGCCTGTGGAAGTGTTCAGCCATGAAAATATTTGCTGTGTTAATTATACAGCAAACATCACATAAAATATGATAGTCTCTTCAAAATCCAAAAAAGTGTATTTCTTTAACATGTGGAAGCTTCGACATTATAGGGCACTTTAAAGCACTGCACTGAGAAGTACTTGTTAAAAATGATATTTCTGGACAACTGGCAGCCTGAACCAAGTATTGGAAAGTGCTTTCAGATGCAAAAATGAAGTAAAAAGAGTTTTGGTGAAATAAAACATACCTATATAACACTTTTTAAGTAGGGAAGCCACGGTTTATCCATGGTTTCTGGTTTCACTTTGCACAAATCAGACAGTAAAGGGTATCTATGTGCCTTTCCTTATGTTTAGGCTCTGTTTTTACCTCTTAGTGCATTTTTCTGGAGTTTTTCAAAATCGTTCAAACTCAACCCAAAGGTGTTGGAGCGTGTTACATTACACAAAGGTGCATGCATTATTTCTAAGCACAGAAATATCAAGTGATTTACTCAGAATCACAGGATTTTCAACCAACTCTGAGACTCAAACCTGGTTCCCCAGTTCCACAGTCAGCCACTCTAACCACAATGCCACATATTGGGTACAAGAAAACAGGCAGAAGCCACATTAAAGCTCTACTTGGTATGGGCTCAAGGTTCCCACGAGATCCTTCGCTGAGCCAGAGGCAGGCTTCAGGCTTCAAGCTTCAGGCTTGAGTCTTGCTCGAGCTTTCTTGGCTCGCCTACCTTTAGTGTAAGATGGGCAGACTCAGCAACAGAAGACGAGAGGCTTGGTGACAGTTAAAGATTAGGGCACTGAAAAGAGAGGTGGATTTAGGAAAGTATATAACATGCAAGAAAACATAAAGGAAGAGGGAAGAGAGGTAGATAAAGGAAGCTGCTGGGAGGAGAGAGCTAGCTGGAGAAGAGAGTAATCAAGAGGTGGATATAAGAGGAACAGGACCAGTATGAGAAGGAAAGAGGCTTGGTAGAGCGAGGCTTGGGGAACCTCCATACTCTTGCCTGAGACACCCACTTGTCCATGGTGAGAATCTCATTGGGAAAGGAGCAAAGGGCGTTTTTCCAGCAACTGAGAGTACATTGGTCCTCACCTTGCAAGAAAACGATGTAAAGAAAGTGAGGTTCTGATATTGCACCCTACACTGCTGTATCACTACACTGATGCATGATAGTGCAACCTGTACATCCTTACGCTTCTAAATTATAGTCACATATGTTACTGTAGCAGCTGGACTCTGTCACAAAGCAGTATTCAAGTCTAGTTGCCTAACAAATGGGAACAGTGGACATTGACATTTCCCATGAATGCTGAATAGCAAAAACTTGAGAGCACAATTGAGACACCAACGGAGGCTGGAGGAGGTAAACCACTCCTGAACATCTGCATCAATCAGACACATGGAAAACCAAAAAAGATGGAAAATCTCAGGTCTAGCCAGCCAGTGACTTCTCTAACGGGAGATTTTCACAGTCAGTCAGATATGACTCTAACACCAAAGACTGTTACCACAAAGGGTCCTGCAGCTGCAGACACTGCTGAAAGACTGAGCCATGTATTGCTGCAACAAGGGTTACTTGTGCAGCACTAGAAGCAAAGATTGACACTCTGGTGCTTGATGTAGGGTTAACTTGGAGCAGGTCAGAAGAAACTGGCAAACGTGGAATTAAGAGATGACACAAAAACTGACAATGATGAAAACTTACTCCTGAGCCCTGAGGATGCACTTTGAGAAAATACTGGGCGAAAGATGAAGAAAGAAGAGGAATGAGGAGCAACAATCAGATTGTGGGCCTCCCTGAATGAGCTGGGAACCCAGGCACTGATCTGTTTTTGGAAGAGTAGCATAGCACAGCAGTTGTAACCAAGTTCTTTACAGTTGCATTGACACAAAGGATCTTGGTATCACCATTGCCACTCAGAGCACAAATCACACCTATAATTGCTAAATTGTTAAACTACAGAGACATCATCCTTGAAAAATGTGCGAGGCATGCACGCCTAGGCCTTACACCCAACACCCAAGGATCTCCTGCCTCACTATCAGCCAGCACCTGTAGGGAGTGGTAGTGGGGCCATGACAGGTCCCATAATTCTCCACAGCAGAACTGTGCCAGCTCTCATCTTCTCTTCTTCCTTCCGACTCCCTCCGTGCCTGTTACAAGCATTGCTGTCTGACTGCCACTTTGTTTACGAAGGAGATGCAAAATTATAAAATAAAAAAGTGTATTTTGGATTGTTTCAATTAAGCACACTAGACTACTTCACTGAACTGAGTAGCCTTCATTGAATTTGACAACACTTCTTCTTAGGTGACAATTTATTAATGCCTCAAGAGCAAAGTCAGCTATCTTGTACTTTCTGTATACATCTTTGCTGTTATAGATTGAACTTTATTGTCTAGTGCATAATATACAATTGAAATATTTGTACAGTATGCGCCCTCAACTGATTTACTTCAGGGTGCTCTCAAATGATATGCTAATGGAAAAGGAGGCACAGGAAAAAAATGAATAGTTTGATCAATCTGGGAAACCAGACTCTTTGGGTCTGGGCACCACAACTCATTTTTGCCTTGAGCCCCACAAAAGCTTCCAATGAGTCTGAATTGCTCACACAATTGCAGAAGTAGTGGTTTTCCTAATAAATGTCTGGTGGTGCAATAACAAAAGACAATGTATCTGGAAGTTAAGAAATGACTCCCTTAATCACACCTCAAGTACATGCTATCGTTCCCAGCAGACCTAAAAGTCCTGCACAACAGGAAATTTAATTTCTTCACTGATGCATCAGTAGAGTGGACATGAGCTGAAGCACTAACAAACTGTGAATGACATATACACTAATCCCATTACAGACCAAGATTGCGATTGCAACAAGGTAGGATACCGCAGTAACTTGGTAGACCATCCACTACTCTGCACAAGCTGAGAGGGTGCTGCAGCAGAGTTCGCACTCCATGAATCCTTGAGCTCGACTGGCACCAGTGATTCAGGAGACAGCTCATTGGCAACTGGCAGTGAAACAGACATGCCAGGAAACTTCCCTGCAGATGAGACTAGTGGCTGCAGCTGAGAACTTTTGCAAAACAATATCAGACCATAGCCTCGTTACTTTAGCCTGTTGTATGTTGCTCATGAACATTCCCACATGGCAGCAGAGCTGCAAGATGCAGCTTGTCAGAAGACTGCAAGCCAAAGGGGACTATTATAGATAAAATTAAGAGAAATCAGGGATTGTGCTGACAAACTAGGGCGTGTTATCACTTATTCCCATGGTATTTAGATATTGGCGGACAGGATAGCCATCACTGTTGTGACTGAGTAACTCGTTCGCCAATATCTAAATCAGGCCCTTAATCTCTCCGTGCTTCAAAATAAATTAATGTGAACTTGTCTAATGCAAACTAGTGATTATATTAGCATTTCAATACCTTCGAATCGAGTTTGCGCTATATAAAATGACAAAATAAATAACTATATAACCCACAACCTATTTTAAGCCTGTGGCTGAATTTGACTTCACCTCCAGCGTTTGAGAGGTCAGACACCCCCCGCCCTCGAAATTTGGGTCTAGTTGCGCCCCTGGCTCATGCAAAGTGCAGGGCTTGTCTGATATCAGGATAAGGGAAGGAAACACAATTCTGCCTTTCAACCCCTCATTGTAGATCACGGCATTCAGATGCCTCGCAAAGACAGTTCTGTTGTGATGAAACAGCACCAAACAAAATACCTCGGCCTTCAATGGAGCCCTTCCATCGTGTTTTCCAAAGGTGAAGAGTTGGGTCAGTGCTTGAAGTGGGATAAAAGAGCAGTCTGTAATGGGGGCGTGGCCTAAGACCACATTACAAACAATATGACTTATGAAACTAACCTTGCAACATAATAATGTTTGGATTAGAATCCTACGCCTTCAAATTCAGAAATAAAGAAATGGTTTATAATCAGAATTTGTAGCAACAAGCTATTTAGAGTGTATTATCACCCTTTTCCTTGGGACATAAGAAATACTATATATGACAAAGTACACACACAATCTAAGGAGTGAAGAATGAAAATGTACTATTTGGGACCACCTTAGATATCCGGACTTAAGCACCCCTCATGTGAGAACGTGACATACAATACCGGGCATAAAAGCGGAATTTGTTTTGTGATCAATGTACTCAGTACAAACGTAGTGCTGTGAATTATTAAAGCAATAGATTATCCAAATTATCCGTGTTGTAGTAATCCACCTAAAAAGGCACATATTTGATCAAACATAGAGGGAAGAGGAGACTGATTAGTCTCAATAAGACATGAATCTGTGACCTTCAAGTTGCCTACAGTTTGCCCCAGTAAGCACATTATTCTACTGAGCTGTCTTAAGGCTTACTAAGCCTATCCGTTAGAAATATAGCTCAGTGTCACGCAAAAAAGTTTCAACTTGTATGTACCAAATGTCAGTCTCTACATGTCACAGTTTCGTAAACCTAGATGGCTAGACGGTCAGTTGTTGCAGAAATTCAGGTGCAATGCGCAGGTCACGAGCTCCAGCCTAGATCAGGTCAGTTAATTGTCTACATGATGGAAGAACTGCAGAGGGCACAGGTTTGATAAGAGGCAGTACTTCATTCTTCAAAGGGTGCTAAAATTAGTACCGTTCAGTTGAATGTTAATTAAGGGCAAGAAAAAGGTACGTTTCTCTTATACTCCATTTGCATTGTCATTACCAGGAATTATTCACCCAACAGTACAATACACAATATATCTAGTGCCTCCAGGGGACATGCATTTTTCTTCCGGGTGGAAAAGCGGGTGCCACACAGCAGTTTCTGTAGTCTGTTCTTCCACGAGCAATGTGGAAAAGATATGGAAGTTTTTCTTTCGGCCTCCAGGTCGATCAACCTAATTGTTTTTAACAGTATCACACCTGCCCCTCATTACAGGCAGATTAGAGCCAATGCGATCTATCAGGGAAAAAATAACTCACTCATTCCATTGCTTTCTTTAACAGATAAATAAAAAAACGCCTCGATCTTACATCAAAGTCGTAACACAATTGGGGGTATATTTACTAAGATTTGCACCGTGCTTACATCACAAAAGTGATGCAAATCATCACAATTTTTTTTTTACCGCTTACTTTCCAGCGCAAAACATACTGCAGAGCAGTGCATGGCGCTGGTTTGCATTACTTAGCGCCAAGGGGGCGTTCCATGGGTGGTGCATGGGCGTTCCCATGGAACTACCCAAGATGTTTGACGCAAAGTCATATTTACTAAAAAAAAAAAAGTAGACAGTGTTTTGTGTAAAAAAATAGCACCATTTTCAACTAGGCGCTTTCACAGAAAAAAGTTTTTATTTCTCCTTTCTTTTCTTACTTTGATGTTTGCTGCACTGTGCAGCACCGATTTAAGGTGGGAATAGTTTTAAAGTCAGTCTAAACATAGTATTTTGTACTGGAAGGTTACCCTTTCAGTACAAAACCTATGCTAGACTCACACAGACACCCTTGCACTGTGGTGCCAATGTGTGTGCGTGGTGCACGGCAGCACATTTCTGCACCAGAGCTAGAGAGAGGGGAGGAGAGGGCCATATTTCTGTAAATATAGTGCTCTCCTAACCTCTCCTTCTCACGCAGCACAGTGCAGAATTTTTAACTTCTGAGCTTCGCGGAGTGTAAGTTTAGTAAATCTTGGCCCTGATATGTGAGTAGTTAACAGCCCGTACACCTGGAGTTAATTTTAAATGCTTGATCAAGGAATATATCAAACACAATGAGATACTAACCCTTGGAGGACATGCGTTTGCTGCCACACATGTGCCATAATGACAGAAAGAAGGGAAAGGTTGGGTCATTTTAGTCATGTAGTTTGTTCCTCCTCTTTGTTGAGGAGCAGAACATTGCTTCTGCACATTTACGACAGTAAGAGGTGTCATCAAACCAGATGTATTACTGATTTTCCTTTTCTTTCCATGCTTAAAATTACAACCTGGTCAAACAACGATTAGGGCCCAGATTTAACATCTTTTCATAAAACACAGCAAGACAACTTACTGTGCTGCAGTGCGTGAAAGGGAGAGGGTAGGAATACACCATATCTATCAAGATATACTTCATTCCTGTACTCTTCCTACGCTGGTGCACAAATCTGCAGCCTAGCTCCAAGCAGGCACCCTTGTTCCATGGTGCAAAGGTGCCCGTTTTAGAGGCAGGATTGTTTTTGTGCAGAAAGGAACACTTTCCTGCAAGAAAACAATCCCTAGAGGCATTTTCCTCTTTGCAGAATGCAGCACACTTAGAGAGAGGAAACAACAAGGAGAAATAAAGACATCTCTCCTTCTTGACGCATTTTCAAGTTTATCAGTGTTAGTAAATCTGAGAATGCTTCCAAACACATGGGTAGAGGTGAGGAAACACCCATGCTCAACCAGTGTAACGCCTTTCCAGCACTGTGTAACGCAAGGCAGCAACTTGCTCTGCTTGCATTACACCAGATTTACCTAGCCACAGAGGGTGCCTCTGCGTGGCACGGTAAATCTCATTCTAGGTTTTGCGTCATCCTGTGTCGCTCCATCCATGTAACGTCTTCCCAGCGCAGTGTAATGCAAGGCAACTTGCTCTGCCTTCCCTTCCACTAGATTTACTAAGTGTTGTGATGAGAAGCTGACACCAACATAGTTTGACAGAACAAGGCTTTATTGAGAGCAGCCTACCCAAGCGTGGTTCCCTCTTGCCAGCCAAAGTCCAACTGTCAAGTGTGGAACTCACACTCAGGGAAGCCAGGAATGGAACATTATATCAGAACAAATGGAACCTAGCAACCAAGATGCCTTATTGGCATAACACATCTCCTTCCCTTATTTTCAACAACAGGAAAATATACACGCCATAAGAAATAAAGAAGAAAAATATATTTAAAAAAAGAAATAATCATGTAAATCTGGAAACAAGAAATGAGCAGAAATCTTATTTACCCAAAATAAAATGGGTATTGCATACTTGTCAGCAGGAGTCATATCATGATGGCTCTGCTCCGAGTGCCTGTTTTTTGCAGTAGAGGAACATTGAAGAACATGCATGTTTCACTCCAAACTTCATAGGCAGTGACATCAGCTATAAGTAATGTTCAAATGGGCTGCACCCTCCTGTTCTAACGAAGGTTGCTACAACCAATAAGAGCTGTTGACACATGATTATGCACCCAAGTTTGTACTGCTTGGATGAAAGGATGTGTGATGTCTAGCATGAGCGTAGCTCAATCTTGCTCATAAAAGCTATCAATGTCAAGAAGATAATGATAAATGCAATAATTCTTTCAAGGAACTTTAAGAATAATTATTCAACATTTCAAAAGCAATCCTATTTGTGGTCTTTAATGATAAAGTATACTGAAAAACTATATGTCAGTGTACCGCTCTGACAAATACCACAACATACAACACAACAAAACATCACAGACACCACATCACGCCACATCTCACACCAGCATAGTGGACAACAGAACTACCCTGGACCACAAAACACTGTGTAATACTACATTAAGCAAGATGGTGTATTATATCACACCACACCTTAACCACATAACACACCAGACCATAAAACATACATCACACCACACCGGTCGTCAGCGTACAAAGACATACCACACAATATCACAAAATATAACACAAGGAACCCTACTCTTCACAACTTTCCTCTACCCCACCAGATGATATCAAACACAAATCCGTACATTCAATGCATTAACACAGTCCTCAGACCTGGTCAAGGGTGCGAAATGCATGTTTGATATCAAACCTAGCAGGCAGTGGCATTAGCTAGAATGCAGTTTCTCTAGCAAAGCATGTATTTTGTGATGTGTCATGACAAGCACATATCTCCTTATGAAGAAACCACAGACGTCAGATGGACAACAATGTCTAAGGAACTCAGAATCACTCGTCCTTGAAATTCCAAGGATGAAGAACTGCAAAATTATTAAACTGGTCTTTTGGGGTATTGCACCCAGGCTATCCAACTCCTTTCTGCTAGAGATCAGAACTATAACCTCCTATGATTTACTTAGAGTGAATCTGACATCCATACTGCTGGAATGTCCCCCGCCCTGCCAGGAAGAGTCACACCTCACTCAGCTAGGAGACTGGTCCTCTGAAGAGGGAATGCTTGGATCCAAATTCCGTTCACTGATATGTGGTGTATCTACAAACCTGATATTCCATTTATTTGCTAATAAATAGGTCAAAGATTCTCTTTGCCCCTCCGCCGCCTCGAACCTATTCACCCATGGTTTTGCAGCTGTTATATCCCTCATTATAAACTTTAGTTGGCTTGGCACAGCTGTTTTGGTTGATTGCATACACTATTTTGCTTTCGCTAATGACATACTGTGTTTATCTACTACTTTAAATGTAAATCGTCCTATCAACTTAGGGCCTTGTTGAAACTATAGAAAACTGCAAATAAATAAATAGGTACCTTGACTTGAAAAATGTTACTAAAATGAATCACCCTCCACGAAACATAAACCCACCCAACTAAGAAGGGATAACACTGCAGGTACTGTCAAACTAGGGTAGGGCAGTGGAAACTGGTTGGATAGAATCAGAAAAGTGTGAAACTTCGAGATAAAAAAATCCCTGAAGAATCACATTCTCTTGAAGGAAAGGAAACAGATTTGAGCTATACAGTGGTCTAATTTTATGCCCATTTTCTGCCTGTCAGCAGGAAGGAAACCCACAGTTGGGCTCTGCATCGGTGTAATGTTATGTCCATGTTCTCCCTGACAGCAGGCTTTGTAGACAGCCTTCAGCGTGTGTTCGCTCTATTAAACTCAGGATTGGTGCCAGGCAGCCCTAGGAAACCGCATGCTCAAAATATTTTCTTCCTTAGGTCTTTTTAATTATCACGCATATGCATTTACATTTGTTCATGTCTTAAAACATTAGTTTAGTGTTTAGACATTTATTGTGAAAAGTGGGTTTGAAATAGAGGTGTGCAAGGATACTTTGATGGGTGCTACAGGCTTTTGAATATTGAGCGCTAATATTAGAACTACTAACAAATGTAGTGGGCTGATGGGGGTCCCAGGTGGGGGGGTTAATATGCCTTGAGCATGAGTGGGGGATAATTAAATATATATCTGCAGGCACTCCATGGTCAATAGATGTGAATCTCTATTCAACTTCTTCAGAAGCAGGACCAATCACCAGTAGTCTGAAAACCATAATATATATGTAGGTGTGTATATGGTATTGCTATAGTGTGAACCAAGCCAAAGGGCAGTGAAACCACTGATTCAGAAGTCTCTTCCAAAGGTCAAATCTATTTTTGCCATCAATTCTTATAATTCCAATATTTCAATAAACATTTGCATGCATATTACCAGTGTACTCCTTTTTACATCCCTTAGGCCCTCCTGTCTCCTGCCCTTCTTTAAATACCTTTTATGGAGCTCATTCTGGGTTGTATGGGTAAGCAGCTGAGATGTTGATCAACACTTCCTAGGTTCTCACACGGGGGTTACTTGACACCCTGGTGCTGATCCAATGGTCAATGGCTTTGCCACGCTTCTTAGGGGTATGGAGCTGGAGACCACAGAAAAGCTTATGCAAATTTCCAAATTACCAAGGGTGTGTTGTGTCATCATTGGGTAGTAAAAAAAAACTTGAAATGTTAACCCATAACGCTTAATCCAGTCTTCCATGTATTACAGCACAGTGGATAACCATGCACCTAGGCCTCTTAGGGCAGTTTGGTACTGCCCTTAAATGTGTCCTCTGCTTTTGGTTGTGAGCTCAAACTTTCAGACCCGAGCAATTCTCAGATTTAAAAAACGTGTTTTGTTCAGTTTTGAGGGTTATCAGATTAACAGTCCTTTCTACTGGCTATTTCTCAGTAGAAGCAACTTCCAGTGTTCCTCCTCTGTCTTGTGCATGTCCAATTAAACTATAGAAACATTTACCGACAAAAGTTTGTTCTCACTAGCATCATAGGCAGTCATCTAAAATTTAGGAACAAGCATCTTTGGGATTTCCTACGCTCTCCATCTTAATGTCTACTGCCGCAGAGCCATGTCAAAATTAAAGTTTTTAATTTTCAGAGCTACATTTACTTCCATGAGCAGAGGACAGTCTTTTTCTTTATTTCTTTTCAAGATCCATTTTCCACTGGAGTTCTGTCTCAGTCACCCGAGGCACTTGTCCTCTAGTTCTGTTCTCCTTAGTGCTAACTTTTTGGCAGTGACACTCCTTGCAGAGGATCAACCACAGTGTCTGGAGGGCTTGAAAATGTCAAAGGTGAATGCTCTGGTAATCATCTGCAAAGCCTTATCCTCAATCTCAGAAGCCTCCCCCCTGGGAAAGGGCCATCCTTGGTCAGTTTCACCACTTACTGTACAATAGATAGGTGCTCTAACTAACACACGTTTCCCTATCTTTATCTGTTGAGGGAAATATCTTTCCTCGTACAGCTCTCTAATAGCTAGAGCATTCATAAAGCAAATCTTAATCCATTTATAATAGATAGGAGTCTGCAATCCCATTATAAAAACAATCTATCTCTAATTTCCTTTTAAAACTTGAGTTGCGAAGCCTCTAGTTACCTGTAATAAGCAAATTATGTAGTGTTTTAACTGTACTGATGTATTACAGTTGAGCCATCATAATGCCTGCTACTAGAGAAAGCCACCAAGGTGAAAAGCAGGCCACAGAATTTCACAGAAGATGCAGTTTAAACAACCAAAAGGAGAACTCGCTTTTACTTTCTGTGCTTGTTTTTTCTAAAGTGAGTAGTGAACCTGTTAATTTTTTGCACATAGTTTATTATTGAAAAAATAAATGAATTTCTCTACAAGTTGACACCAATTCCGAGATACAGCCATTTTAATCTGTACAGTAAACTGTTTCTAGAGTATTTGTAGCAAATTACTAACTGCATTTTTGTCTAATTTCAACCAGAGATTCTGCTTTTAATCTTCATGTCTGCAATCATACAATCTCTTACATATGTAGAAAGAATGATGGTGTGAAAATGCATTATAAGGATAAAATACCCTTTGCTGACATTGCAAGCCACCCCAGAGTACCATGACCTTGTAAAGAAAGATGACCTTTTGTCTCGCGCCTCTGTATGGTCATGGAACTCCTTTGTGACTTGCAATATCATTTTAATGTACAGCAGGGGTACCTTAGCCCATTTATAAACATTTTTAAAAATATATGCACAAAAAGTGATAGGATCTTTATATATTTTCCCCCAAAGATGTGGGAATATTCTAACATGATGCCTTTTGGAGGTTGCAAAGGCTGTAAGTTGGCCCATCAATTCTACCGGTATGTGGATGAAGCAGACTGCAGCTCACCACGGTCCACTAGGGTTCGGCTTTCCTTTTACAGAAACACTTTTTTAAATACCCAGGAGGGCCTGCACTATCTCATGGGTAAATTAGAAAAGCTCTGAGGTTACATTGCTGTGTCCTTGCAGACAAAGCTACAACATTCATATTTTCCACACCTATTTCCTTAGAGTGGAAAACAGCCTTATCCGTACATGAATCTATTACAGTCAGCAAAAATATAGTTTCAGTTCATGCAATTGCAGGAGCCTATGCTATTTGCAACATATGCACAGATTACATTGGAAATGACATCAGCAATGACTTCACTGGTGAAATTACATATCATATCGCCATTAAGATCACCAATGGCCTTAATTAAATTATAAACAACCACTCTTTTCTACATCTGTTTGTAGATTCAAGGTTTGTACCAATGAAAGCCTGTTTCTATCAATGAGTCCAACATTTTCTTGGTGGACTATTAGGGAGTACAGTTAGGTCAAATGGTTCCCTCAACCTTAACACCAATTTGTGCAGCATCATTGATCATGTACTAATTCTCTTACACAGTGCTTAATTTGTAAATAAAGAGGTGCCCGTGCTCAAAGCCTTTCTCTTAAACACGAGGCTGCTGTAATTAAATCTGCCAGCACTGAATACTGAGGCAGCGTAATCCTAAAGCCATCTCGGGCCCCTCCAATCCATTTACGGCCACCCCTGCCCATTCAGCTCATCCTGCAACTTTCTACTTTCTCCCTCTATGACGCTTTTAAGTTTTTCCTTCTTCCGTCCTTCCCATATGTGTCTTTTGCTCGCAGCAAATGCTTGAGGCATAAGAATAAGCCCTGGCCCTCACAAATAAGTGCCGGTGCTCAGCACCGGAAACAACATGCGCAAATAAAGCACTGCCCTTACATCCCTCTCAATCTGACTGTGCCTACATCACACTGTTGCACCGTAGAGCTATTGTGCCTTGT
Organism: Pleurodeles waltl; assembly: GCF_031143425.1. Classification (NCBI taxonomy): domain Eukaryota; kingdom Metazoa; phylum Chordata; class Amphibia; order Caudata; family Salamandridae; genus Pleurodeles; species Pleurodeles waltl. Next base: position 1,505,698,296 of record NC_090445.1, on the reverse strand, counting down.
GCTGTAAGACTGTCCTTTGCTTCTATAAGTTCACAAGTGTTGTGCTTAGAGGTGCACCATCATCAGAGCTGATGGTCTTGCCAAATGGCTTTGTCATATTCAAGATCACTTTGCTCGTTTGCTACATAGCTTGCCTGCCTAGCTGTGCACCGACATGCCTAACACGAATTTGTTGATTTTGTTGCTCTATCTTTTCACTGGTTCCCTGCTGCTGAAAGTGAGATGGTGAGAAGAGTTCAAGGCTGGGTTCCTGATAATCCTACTCATCGCGTTGCCTCAACATGATCCCGATTGCTTAGAAAGGCTCTCAAGATCTCCTAAAAAAAAAATGGCCACTGAGATTTGCTGCTCTCACGAGATTTCAGATGTCATGTGAGCTCCCAGATCACATAAATTCTTGCAAGATCTCAGGTACCAAGAATTGTAAAAAGATCTTGGATCTCACAAATTCACTAAATTGGGACAAACAGGAACATTTCAATGTAGTGTAATTCCCTTTTTCTTTTAGCATAAGTCTTCCTGCTAGATGATATTATATGGCCTGCTGACCAAACTCTTGCAGGTTTCAGCAGCTACATCCACACCCGCAAGGCTAGTCAACGGTTTTAAAAAGACATTTTTTTATTCAAATCTTTAAAACTACTTAAATTCGCCAGAAAGTGTAAGCTACAGAAACATAACTAGCCCCAATGAAGTGCTAATCACCTAAAACATAAAACTACAGACATGACACTACAAATGATTGAAACATTGCTGACATCCTCTTATATCACTAAGGGGGTCATTCAGACCGCCAGGGCCGGGGACCACGGAAGCACCGCCAACAGGCTGGCAGTGCTTCCAAGGCCATTCTGACCGCGGCGGTAAAGCTGCGGTCAGAAAAGGGGATCCGGCGGTTTCCCGCCGGATTTCCCCTGCATGGGCTGAATCTCCATGGCGGCGCTGCAAGCAGCGCCGCCATGGAGATTCCGACCCCCTTCCCGCCATCCTGTTTCTGGTGGTTTTTACCACCAGGAACAGGATGGCGGGAACGGGTGTCGTGGGGCCCCCTAACAGGGCCCCATAAAGATTTTCACTGTCTGCTTAGCAGACAGTGAAAATCGCGACGGGTGCAACTGCACCCGTCGCACCCCTGCAACTCCGCCGGCTCCATTCGGAGCCGGCTTCCTTGTTGCAGGGCCTTTCCCGCTGGGCCGGCGGGCGCTCTTTTGGCAGTCGTCCGCCGGCCCAGCGGGAAAGCCAGAATGGCCGCGGACCGCGGAGCGGCCATATGGCGGTAACCGCGTGGCGGGCGGTGGTAAATCTGTAAACAGCTCATCTTTTTACACCTGTCTACTAATAGTGAAAATATATCCTTGATTCTATATGATCAACTGCAGAGACATCTGATTGTTGTGATGTAATGGTAGAATGAATAGTGAATGTGGCATTATAGTAGATCAATACTGACAATCTCAATATAGTGACATACAACCTTTTCCATATAGGTCTCAATCTGTTGAAAGTGGTACAGTAGTCTTCCAGCTACAACTTACGTCTAACCAGATAGGTAATGCTCTGTAGTGTAATAGCTGCAGTCTTTATTATAAGTATGCACACATGAATTCTGATTAAAACTTTGTACTATCATGGAGGACATTACATATCACATGACAAATAACATCATAGAAGACAATGCAGAAGCAACTACCAGTTGTTTTTTCCATGTCTATTCGCCATTTAATCGTATTTGTAACTTAGGTATCTTTTTCAGGTAGGTTTTGTGAAATTGCCAGTTGTTGTTATGGTGACCACGCCAGCTTTAATGCATCCATGGACACTGTGATGGATATAACGATACATCTGTGATGGCTTAATGGCCAATTTTAGAGTTCCCTAGTGCTATTTAGTGCTTTCAGTGCTTTTTTTTAGCAACCAAGGCCATAACTGCCCAATTTTTGTGTTTTTTTCTGCTTTCAGTGCTTTTTAGTAATCGCACAACAATGTGTCCCTATATATACCCAAGAAAGTTTAGATCAATAAGTATACTTGAAGTCCCTAGCACGGTTTGAGAGTTAACATTTTTTAGAACTATAGTCGTTGCTCAGCAAGAGAATATATTTAGCCGGGGTACTGCCCATACCAGGCTAACTTCAACCAGAAGCCAAGGCACTGACACTAAAAACAAGGAAGGAAAAGAAAAGCCTTCTCAGTCTACACAAACATGATCTGGAGCAACAACAGAAGAACCGCTCCTACCCTCCTACAAATGAGGATGAAATTAAAGGCATCCCTGTTCACAAAATATTGTCACCGCGCCCATTTGGCGCCGTTCCTCTTTTCTCCTTCTGTGAAGTGCTCAAAATGTACCCAGTACTAGATCCCATCTGTTCAGTGCTCAGTTGCGTTCCAGTTACGTTTGCTCTATATAAGTACCACTAAATACATAAATACAAGTGCTCTGTAGAACAGCAGAGGCTAAAACCACCCTCCAGCTCTCTAGCAGTCCTCTGCGCGGCCACGCCCATAGATCAGCAAGCCAATGGCAGTGCCACACGCTCAAAAAACAAATTATGACTGAGCAAGTTACTGGCCTGCAGTGCTGTCAGTCACATTGTATGTGGGAGAGCAGTCTGCTGTTAATGTGGGAGGCAGAGCTCGTCCTCAACTGCTATGGCTGGACTGGCCCATGTGCAGAAGAGATAGATAAATAAAGAAATAAGCTATAACTTGATCTTTTACTGTAAGAAACGGGTTTGCACGTGCGTGTGTTTTATGTACATTATAATGGTATGAGCCTGACAGAGAGTAGCAAAACGTCCCTCGGGTGGTATTAGTACTTGGCCTCAAAGTGCTAGAATTAGCTTCTCCCACATATTAGGCGGGAACAGTCGGAGTCAACCTTTAGGAAGATACTTAAAACATACCTAGATTAATAATAACTATGTAAATTTAACACCTATCTATATGTTAATGCTTATTAATATTCATGTGGGTTTCACCAGCGCCGGGACGTCCGTTGGGTAGCCATGAGCTATATAAACTCTGCCTAACTAACTAAATATTACAGTAGTACGTAGCCCATCACTTCCCTGCCATAACTGCACATTTTTGGAATATTATAGGCATCCAGTACTTAATTTGAGCCAGTGGTTTCCTTTGCTGAGCACCGGCACTTATTTTTGAGGGCCGACACTTATTTTTCTACCTTAAACATTAACTGCGAGCAAAAGACACATATGGAAAAGACAAATGAAGAAAAAACAAAAAAGCAATACAAAGGCAGAAAGCTGCAAGAGTGGCTGAGGGGCAGGAGTGGCTGTAAATGGATTAAAGAGGTAATGGCTTCAGGATTACGCTGCCTCAGTATTTTGTGCTCCCACATTTAATTGCAGCAGCCCCGTGTTTCAAAAGAGAGCTTTGGGCACTGGCACGTTTTTATTTACAAATTAAGCAATGTGGGCATCTTTGGCATGATGGTGCCCGCCTCTGTAATGCTGTGGCCAACCTTTACAAATTGTGGGCATTCTTTTTATATACATTGGAATTATTTTCATATTATGTATCAAGAAGAAGAAATTTCACATTTGTGTCTGGTCACTATGCTATAAACCATGTCAATGACACATTCATGCATTGAAACAATGTAATAAATATAGGTTACTATTAATACATTTCTACTTGCACTATGTCAACCCAGCATGCCTATTGACTACGCTCCTTTTTGCATACCACGTGTCTCTCCTGCATCTAGAGTCCATACATCTAATATGTATGAGGCAGTGAGCAGAGGAGATTTGCAATCTATTTAGGCTCCACTATTGTCCAGCTCCCAGTTCCGTCAAATCATCCTATTTCTTGGAGCATCCTCTGCATTTATATTTAACTGTCCCTGTTGCCCTACATCAGTCCATTCCCCTTCCCATTCTTTTATTGACGAGGTATCCTTCCTGCTCCATTTTTTAGCAAGATCTCTTTTTGTGACTGCAAAATGTTGGTTGATTAGTATCTCTTTATATCTTGATATGTCAGAGTTATCCCATATCAGTGTTGTATCTATCTATTTTGATGTCTCGACAGTTGCTTCCAATCGTGTTTTATATCTAGGTATTCATTTTGGGACATTCCAATACTATGTGTACAAATGTGACCGATGTCCACAGTTTCCTTGCTGTGTATCACCTGTAGCCCTACCAATTTTGTACATTAATGTTCTACTTTAGTATATTCTATGTGGTATCTTTAAACACATTAACCTGAAGTTGGGTATAATCGAGACATCCCTTGGAAATCTAATTGCATATTTCCACGTAGAATCCTCTGTCTCTCCGATGTTGTGTTGCCACTTCTTTCTCAGTGCAGTCAAATCTTTTTGGGTGTTTCTCACTAAGGTGCGATATGTTAGGGAGATGACTATTTTAATCATTCGTCTATCCAGCAGTAGCTATTTATGAGGAGATTATTCTTTAGTTGTATCATCTTCTTTTATTATGGTCTGTAGAGCGTGATTCTGTTGTAGGTAATTAAATATATAGGATCCGTTCGTCTCATATTCAGTTTCTAAATGGGACCATTCTGCCCACATCCCACCCATCATCCAGCCGGGATATGTCTACATTGCTCCTTTTTAGAATACCAGCATAGCTATTATCACTTTCAGTTGAGTGACTACCCAAAGGGAGTGTTGGGAGTCAGGGTTTTTTTCCCTACACAGACTCACTATTTATCACATGCTATATGTGGATGACTGTTGTGGTGGCAGGAAGGAGATTGTCTGACATTGTCCCTCCATACAGCATGTGCGTATAGCCTCCTTTACGCAAGGTAGACCTATTCATTCTGTCAGCAGGCTCGTTTAATGGGGCATATGCCCGTTCATTTATGTTACATAGTTGAGCAGCCTGATATTATTTCAGGATGCTTGGGACTCCAACCCCACCATCCAAATGTTGCGTATGTTGACATCTGTAGCAATTTTAGCATACTACATAGCGAGCCACTGCCCATGTTAAAGAAAGTTTTGGGAATCTTATAAGGGTATGTATATATATATATATACATATATGCTCAAACAATACAGTCCACATTGTGGCGCGCATTAACTGCTGGTGCAAACATGAGGAATTTACCTGTCTTCTGAACTATATTTGAAACAAAACAACTGATATCAATTGTAATGCTGCACTCCAGGAGAGTTTTTTTTACTTTTTTAATTGCAGTCAAAAACTTCATCAACCATCACCAACGCGTTTCGACATCCTGGTCTTGTTCAAACTGTGAACAAGACCGGGAGGTCGAAACGCGTTGGTGATGGTTGGTGAAGTTTTTGACTGCAAATAAAAAAGTAAAAAACTCTCCTGGAGTGCAGAATTACAATTGATATCAGTTGTTTTGTTGAAAAAAAAAAAAAATATATATATATATATATATGTATATATATATATATATATATAGCCTTGAACACTCCCTTAAATACCAGGAGAACCAGGACACCTCCAATATGAAAATTCAATTTATTTCAGCACAAAATCCAACGCGTTTCGGCAACAGCCTTACTCATGGATACAACATGACTGAAGTGCTCCACATAAATAACCCAAGTTAGTCATAGTCATAAAAAACAGACAAATCCTAATTCACCCACTAGAAAGCACGTATTTGTGGCGGCCATCTTTAAAATGCACATTCAGTCTTGATACACAGTAGTTAATATCATATAGTTCTTAGAATTCATTCAGTATCCCCCATAAGATTTTGTATATCAAAAACTTGATCAAAAAGATTCCTCATGATGTTGCTCTCCAACAGATAAATACTTGTTACAAAATTACAAAATTGTAAAATTATTCAATTATTAAATAGTTCATTTTCTGACATTTGGGTAAAATATCTATATATGTTTTCAAGTTAAAATCCAATATACTTCGTATAAATATTTAGTACTTAAACTCATCTCTAAGTTGATACCATTACATCTTATATTGCCCAGATGGGCATATATACTTGCAAGTAACTACTCTGGAGGATATCATGTCATTTCAGATGTTATTCACAAATAACTTCATTCTACTTGTACATCATGACTTCTTAACCCAAGTGGGTGGACACACAAACTCCATTCTTGAAAAAAACTTACTGAAAACCCGACACCTAATTCCTTAGATTAATAGACATTAAAATATCACCAACACTCCAAAGTGCTATTATAGTAAAAGGTCACCACATTCCCCCAACATACTTGAAAATATATCAATTACTCTAGATGGATACTCAGCTCTTCACTCGAATTCAACCCTACAGGTTCCAATGTCTCAAACTCTATTATATATTTAGACTCTAAAATACGCAGCAACCTTTCTCTGTTGCCGCCCCTTTTGTTGATCTTCACTTGATCAATGACTACAAATTTCAACAAATTCTCATTACCAAAGTGTTGAGTAAAGAAATGCCTCACTACCGGGTAGTTTCTGTCATAGTTCTTAATAGCTCGTCTGTGTTCCAGAACTCTTTTCTTTGCACTGTGTATCGTACTCCCCACGTACAATTTGTCACATGGGCATATCAGACAGTAAACACAGTAAGTTGTGTTGCAGTTGTAATTACCTCTAATTACAAAATTGTCTGTCCTTCCTGGAACATTCAATGTCCTACAGTTGTTACCAGTTCTGCAAGCTTTGCATTTCATACAACAGGCAAAACCTACCACTCTAGTACTTTCCATGTGTCCTTTCAATGTTACATCATTACAACATAAATTGTCCTTCAAAGATCTATTCCTCCTGAAGGTTATTTGAGGATTGTCACCGATCCAGTTGTTCAGAATAGGGTCGGTCTGCAAAATATGCCAACTCTTGCTGAGAATGGAGCGTATTTTGTAAGACTGATTACTGTATGTTGTAACAAGGGGGGCAATGTAGTTATTCAGGACACCACTAAATATGTGGCAGAAGGAGTGAGACAGCTCCGTAATATCCAATGTTATGAGGAAGTGAGCTGGGGAGATGTTAAATCAATGAATGAGAAATATTATGACATGCTTATAGACTGGAGAGATCAGGGCATGATAGAATGGGATGAATTCCTGTTTCTCAAGTGTGATCATCCAAAGATTCCAGTACTATATCTCCTTCCGAAGATTCACAAAGACATGGTTAGTCCGCCGGGGAGACCTATAGTTTCGGCCATGGATTCTCTTTTGGAAAATACATCGAAATACATTGACTATTTTTTACGCCCCTTTGTTTAGTCAATACCTTCCTATGTGAGAGATACTACACACTTCCTAAAAATCATTGTGGACATCCAATGGGAAGATGATTTCCTACTACTAACCCTAGATGTGACCAGCTTGTATACAAGTATAGATCATGATTTGGGGGTAAAAGCCATTAGACACTTCCTTAGAGCGAGGTAATTGTCTTTCTTTTTTCACTCAGAAATGCTGTGCACTATGATTGAGTTCTGTCTCAAGAATAATTTGTTCATCTTTGATAATCATCTGTACAAGCAGTTGCAAGGGACAGCTATGGGCACCTGTTTTGGCCCCAGCTATGCAAATCTGTTTATGGACTGGTGGGAGGAACAGGTGTCTGAAGGGATCACTCAATTTGATGCTAATGTGGTCCTATGGTGTTGTTTTAGTGACGACATTTTTGTAATTTGGAGGGGTGATGAGAAAGAAGCTAGGCAATTTGTGCGGGATTTGAACAACAATGAATGCAATTTGAGATTTACCGAACATTTGGATTCAAATTGCATTGAGTTCCTTGATGTAGAAATCTCTGTAAGGGACAGCAGATTGGTGTCCAAATTGTTTAGGAAAGCGACAGCCGGTAACAGCCTGCTTTGTGCCCACAGTACACACCCGGGGACCTTGATACGCAGCATTCCGTATGGGGAACTGCTGAGAGCCCGGAGAAACTGCAGTGAGACAGCTGATTTTCAACAGGAATGTGAAGTAATGTGTGAAAGGTTTAGGAGCAGAGGTTATGGGGTTAGAGCTACTAACCAAGCTAGACGGAAAGTGGAGACTTTGAATAGGGATGATGTTTTGTATAGGACGAATGAGAGTCAGAGAAAGGACAATGACTCAATTAGATTTATTACAACATACAGTAATTAGTCTTACAAAATACGCTCCATTCTCAGCAAGAGTTGGCATATTTTGCAGACTGACCCTATTCTGAACAACTGGATCGGTGACAATCCTCAAATAACCTTCAGGAGGAATAGATCTTTGAAGGACAATTTATGTCATAATGATGTAACATTGAAAGGACACATGGAAAGTACTAGAGTGGTAGGTTTTGCCTGTTGTATGAAATGCAAAGCTTGCAGAGCTAGTAACAACTGTAGGACATTGAATGTTCCAGGAAGGACAGACAATTTTGTAATTGGTAATTACAACTGCAACACAACTTACTGTGTTTACTGTCTGATATGCCCATGTGACAAATTGTACGTGGGGAGTACGATACACAGTGCAAAGAAAAGAGTTCTGGAACACAGACGAGCTATTAAGAACTATGACAGAAACTACCCGGTAGCGAGGCATTTCTTTACTCAACACTTTGGTAATGAGAATTTGTTGAAATTTGTAGTCATTGATCAAGTGAAGATCAACAAAAGGGGCGGCAACAGAGAAAGGTTGCTGCGTATTTTAGAGTCTAAATATATAATAGAGTTTGAGACATTGGAACCTGTAGGGTTGAATTCGAGTGAAGAGCTGAGTTTCCATCTAGAGTAATTGATATATTTTCAAGTATGTTGGGGGAATGTGGTGACCTTTTACTATAATAGCACTTGGAGTGTTGGTGATATTTTAATGTCTATTAATCTAAGGAATTAGGTGTCGGGTTTTCAGTAAGTTTTTTTCAAGAATGGAGTTTGTGTGTCCACCCACTTGGGTTAAGAAGTCATGATGTACAAGTAGAATGAAGTTATTTGTGAATAACATCTGAAATGACACGATATCCTCCAGAGTAGTTACTTGCAAGTATACATGCTCTTCTGGGCAATACAAGATGTAATGGTATCAATTTAGACATGGGTTTAAGTACTAAATATTTATACGAAGTTTATTGGATTTTAACTTGAAAACATATATAGATATTTTACCCAAATGTCAGAAAATGAACTATTTAATAATTGAATAATTTTACAATTTTGTAATTTTGTAACAAGTATTTATCTGTTGGAGAGCAACATCATGAGGAATCTTTTTGATCAAGTTTTTGATATACAAAATCTTATGGGGGATACTGAATGAATTCTAAGAACTATATGATATTAACTACTGTGTATCAAGACTGAATGTGCATTTTAAAGATGGCCGCCACAAATACGTGCTTTCTAGTGGGTGAATTATGATTTGTCTGTTTTTTATGTCTATGACTAACTTGGGTTATTTATGTGGAGCACTTCAGTCATGTTGTGTCCATGAGTAAGGCTGTTGCCGAAACGCGTTGGATTTTGTGCTGAAATAAATTGAATTTTCATATTGGAGGTGTCCTGGTTCTCCTGGTATTTAAGGGAGTGTTCAAGGCTATATTAGGGCCTCTCGGAGCCCATCCAGGACCGCTGTGTGGAGCACCTGCATTCCGGGACTTATTACGAAAAAAAAAATATATATATATATATATCTGGGAAGGACAATCATCTTCTACATCATAGTACTTATACTCAGAGATTGCACCAGTGTGATGTCTGTTTCTGTTTCTGCATTAGTGGTGTCAAGCTATCTCCAGCTGTGTTTGTTCCTCTCTAGATATTCAGAACCCCAGATCTAAAGTGAGAGATCTCCACTCTAAAGGGAAATGGGATGTAGCACTGCAGAATTCATTCTCCTGGTGGGTACACTTTTTATTTCTCAAAGTTTATACTCAATCCCGAGTAGTTCCATAATATTTCAGATATTTACTTTAGTTTGAGATTTTTCAGAGTTAGCTATATATAACAAAATATCTGCATACAGGGAGATTATCTCGCCCGTATCCCCTCCGACTGCATCTGACCCCTACACTCACCCCCTTAGCTGTGCGTCTTTTCGTATCAAACTTTGAAGGCCCGATGTAATTCTTGGCAGTGAGAATACTCATTAAAACACCGACAAAGTATTCTTGCTGCCTATAATGAGGTGCTCCTACCAAATTTTTATGTAGGTGCATCTCAGGATTAATCACGGTGGAGACTACATTGTCTTCGTCATGATAAATACCTTCTGACGACCCTGTGGAATAAGGTTGTCGGAGGCTGACCTGCAGTGGCGGCCGGCAGCTTTAGGAGGGAGGGGGGCGGGCGGGGCACACACACACACACACACACACTCATTCTTTCACACACAGGCATGCACGCACATCCATTAACAACACTCATACCATGCACGCACGCACCGAACATTCATTTTAAAACATCACACACACTCATTCTTTCACACACGCATGCACATCCATTAACAACATTCATACCATTCAAACATGCACGCACGCACCAAACATTCAATTTGAAACATCACACACATACCCACACACTTACCTTCGGCCTCCAGGTCCCAGGAGTGTTGGGACTGCTGCCTTCCCTCACTGGCTGAACCTTACCTTAGGTCAGCCAATGAGGGAAGGCAGCAGTCCCAGCCTCGTCACCGAGTGGGATGGGATCAGTGAGATTGCTGACCCCACCCCACTCTGTGACGAAGTGTCACTGATTGACACTCGCCCTGGGCACTTCAGGGCTTAAACTGAAGCGCCCAGGGAGAGTGTCAATTGGTGACGCTTTCCTCGTCACCCAGGGGAGGGCCTCGAGGCAGCTTTGCTGGGCTGAGGAGGTCACGCACATAGGAGCTGTGATCTCCTCATCCCAGCAAAGTTCAGCTCAGGCCGCCAGGAGTCTGCGCAAATCGCGCATGTCTGCTCCTGGCTGCCTGACCTGAACATGAAGAGTGTCTTCAAGGCTGACCTTTGTTCAGCCTGACAGACACTCTTCATGGGGGGCAAAAGGTGGGGGGGGGGGCGTGGCCCCTCCGCCCTAAAGGACTGGCCGCCACTGCTGACCTGTCATTCATCCACCTAATTTAGATTGGCAGAATTACAGGTTAGTTTTCACTGCCAATCACCACTAGGAAAACAGGAAAATCCTTGCTGTAAGGGGCAGTGAAAACTGATAAAGGTTCCCCTCACCATGAGAGAAGACGCCCATGTTGAGGGGAGTATGTATTTATTTTTATTTTAAAAAAGCAAGCCCTTTTAAGGGATTTTCTTTTTGAAATTAAGAAAAAAATCCTGTTTGGTCCGAGGTTCCATCCCACTGACGGAGCCCTGCATGACAGAGCCCTGCACCAAACAGGAAAATGCATTGACAGGAACCGCCGTGACATCAGTTCCTGCCAATGCTTGATAAATGACCATAATTTTGGCAGTCATGTATAAACTTGGTGGAGAGAGTAGTCTCAGCTTGGCCAACGTAAAATACCCCACCAGGCCAAAGGACATTACTGCACCTATCAACATCAAAATTGAGCCCTAAATCATATTAATCCTGACTCTAACAGTGGAGTCATTATTGACAGGGCCACTGGAATTATGTGGTTATTTGATTGTTCGGCTGCTGTGTTTTCCTCATAAGGATTGATGTGCTGCATTTGCCACATAATATATCATCTGCTGCATAATCTGCAGGTTTCAACCAAAAAATGATTTTAGCTCAAGCGGAACTAAATTTATTTAAAAAAATGGTGACACTTGTTCCTGCACAGTGGAAAGAGCTTTCTAAGGTTGATGCATCATCTTTCAGTTGCTTATTGCTGTATTTGGGTTTTAAACTGATACGACTAAGGTGAATTTTTTTTCACACAATGTTTCCATGCGTTAAAAAAAAGGCAAAATAATGAAGTAACACAATCACAAAATGAACTGCATCACACCACATAATTTGCCTTTCTTTGCTGCATAATTCAGTCAACACTATTGCATAAATTGGTCCTCCTCTGCCGCATAATTCTAGTGGCCCTGATTATGGAACTGCTTCATATAGGCTTAAAATGTTGCTCCAAACTCTATTTTCCCTAGGACAGCGAAAGGCAATGGCTAGTGCACTGATTCAAGAGTTTTGTTTGCGTCTAGTGACACTGCAGCAATCAGTACCGTAACTTTAGCAGCAGTGGCAAAGTTACTATAAATTCACCTTCTGTTACGTTTAGTGGATCTCTAGGTCATAAAGCCATCTGGGTGTGGACAAATCATTTCCACTATTGCCCTCTCAGTCTTTGTCTAGATTTTAGCAAGTAATTTGATTTCGCCTTTAAGCAGCAATATTTGTGGCAGGAGGCACTACCTTCCTAAGTTTCCCTTCTTTATGGATCATGACAAATGTGGAAGTCCTAAGGTCTGCTGAAAGTTTCTCTTTGTCATCTGTTAGGTTGTACATCTCATACAATGGCTTCATTACTAGATGTGCCACTGTTTAAAAAAATCATTTGCAGGAAGACCATTTGGGGCAGTAGTTTTCCCCTATTACAGTTATCTCGGTGCCACCCAATCTCTTCTTCAGTTAATTCTACTTCTAGTTCTATCCGGTTCTCTCTTGTCAATCTTTTTGTTGGTCAGTCATTGAAAAAATTTGCAAGCTCTCCTGGATGTGTTCACATTTAAAGTTTATAAAAGCGTTGCAGGTATTCCACAAAGCTTTCTTTGACCTTTGAATCTTCTGTTATTGTACAGGTTTCAGACACCTTTACTTCTGTTACGTGCCTTTATTCCTCCTTGAGGCTACTTAGCTGTGCCTAGAGTGTTCTTGCTCCACCTTCCGTCTCATATAATCTTTTCTGTTTAAAGAGTTAGGATGTTCTCAACTTGTTAGTTGCTAATGTTTCAAATTCTTCCTTTTTAGTTTGTATAGACCGCATCATTCCATTTGTGGGCTGCCTCATGCAAGTCTTCTCTAGTGCAATCTTAGAAGCTTCCCACTGTATGTCAGCGCTTCGTTCTGTCTCTGTACTCTTAGTCACTTTCAATTGCTATCTCTGGCTTCTTTACTACCTCCAGGTTTGTCATCACCTATGTGGACATGCACCATTCCCCGGTTCTCGTTTTATCTGTGTATGTAGCATTGTGGCAAATGGCAAGTGATAAGAGATTCTCCTGGCTAAGTATTCAACTTTTGTAAACCTGTACATTGTTGTTATCAATGTGAAAAAGAAAAGTATCTTGGAGTAGGAGACTTGTGCTCCAGACTAATAGGAGAAGCACCAGATGTTGGTGTGAATCGATGTCCGTATGGCACCTAAACCTATTGCTTTGGCAAAGTCCCCATAGTTTGCTATTTGAGTTTCCTACTACCCTTTGCTACTACACCTGTCCTCTCTCCGGTCTATCAACAAATTGAAATTGCTTCACACTTTTGTTAGAGCTTGCAGTTACTCAGCTAATAATCGCCTGAATAGTTGTAACTTTTCCTTTTGCAAACTGTGGGGGAATGAACACAATCAAGTCCAGTCAAGTCAAAAGCAACTTTATTCGGCCTATACTGCCATGAAAGCACCAATAATAAATACACAAAATAAAAGAACAATAAAAGACGACACTTAAAGTATAAAACCATTCAAAAAAATCTCATTTACAGCCAATTTAAGGAATCATAATCTCATATCGTTTCCTTATATAAAGAGCACTTCTAGTAAAATTCAAAATTCCACAGCATAATTCTGTTGAGGAAAGTTCCTGTAGAAACACCATAGAAGCCCGATAATTGTTAAAACCAACCTTTTGCAAAAGGGCTCCTAAAAATGCACTACTGGGAGTTGAGTATAAAGGACAAAGAAACATTTGCAATGAAATGGGTCTCGCATTTGCTCGAGTTAGAGCTATTAGCGTTGTAAACTCCTAACCGGACTTTTCTTGCCACATAAATTGAAAATGAAAAGTAATACAGTTTCACATAAGCGAGCCGATTCAAAGCGCCATTAGCATTAGCGTGAAGCAGCACACAAAAGGGAAAAGAAGTTTGCTTGCAGTCAAGCATATTGGCAAAAGTGCAACTATCCATGTAACAGGGGCGATGTCCAAGGCGGTACTAAACTGCCCCAAGGAGGGACAAACGTAAAGCATTTACCAGCGAAAATAAAGGATTTTTGAAAGTCAAGCCCGTGAACGAGTGTTAGTGATGGGCGTGCAGTGGGCGTGGTAAAAAGCCCAGATACATACCAACACGTCGGAAAAGCAGCACTTGCACACAGCTATGCTCGACCTAAAAATAATAACGTGGCATGTACTTTGCTCTGTGGTATAATTACAATGACACCGGGGTGAGGTGGTGGAGGGGGCTCATGCATCCAAAAAACCTGGGTGGGAAATGTAACTTTAAAATGTATAAAGTTCAACCTAAAACTAAACCTTAAAAGTAAACAGTGATTTGGTTTAAATGAAAACAAAGCAAATATGGCTCTATATAATATGCTGTTACAATGATTTTAACCATGGCACGTTTCGCAATCTTTAATTCCTTGAAAATTCAGCGTAATGATTTTTTACCAGAGCTTCAGCAGTCCTGCTCATTGACCACAGATCTGAACACATTTCCGAGAGCCCTGGTTTAACCACAAATTATTTTACATAGGTAAGCCATGGAATTTTCCCCATATTTTGTAGAGATAAACAATCTTAAATACATTCTCTCACTAATTTCCCTTCTGGGGGTCAGCCAACATTTAAACCATAACAAAAGAGGAGTGATTTTAATCTGATCTTCCACAAAAGCTAAACCCAATTCTTCATGGGAAATTACATTTTCAGTATTTTTGGCCGACCAACGACGCACAAAACCATTTTCAACATGCTGCAGAGTGTCCACGTCCTGGTAGCCCCAAACACCAGCCCCACAAATGGCAGCCGAAATGCATTTTATTTACACAATCAGTAGTAGCACCTTTTCCCCTTCCCACTAGGCCAGCATTGATGTGTATCTTTCACGTCTGTCCATCCATATTTATGTGTGCTTAGATGTCGATTTTTTAAGTAGGAATGCTATGCCTCTGGGTCCCGGAGTAAAGCCTGAATTGCTTAATACTTTATATTTCCATCTGTCACTTTGAGCCTTTCAGGTGCATCTCTTGTAAGAATACAAGGTCGGCCTTCTAGTTTGATAATGCTTTAGACACTAAACCCGTCTTAATGTTGTTCCCTAACCCAATGGCAATCCATGTCAAGGGTGTTAGTGGTCATGATGTAGCTATGTAGTGTCTATTCGTGTTTGTGCTCTCTCTGGGGCTGTAAAAGTGGTTCCTATTTTATGTGGCTTGTTTCATCTGGCCGTTTGACAAACAAAGCACACAACATTGTCCAAACTCCAGCACCTTATATTACCATGAACTGTTTTTTTTTTAACTTCCCATCTCCTCAAAGCATGGTGTGCCCTTCACTCAAACATTATAATTTGACTAGTGAACCATAGACAGCCTTTGGTGTAGTGATTAGGAGGAATATACGAAACGGAAAAAAGTAGCTCCACATGCATGGAATTAGTCCAGTTGAACCCCTATGTCAGTGCCCCTGACGAAGTCCCATATCAAAGAGTTCACAGATTGTTTGACCTGTCGTACAAATTACATAACTTTGGTATCAAAATATCTGGTAGAGACATATTCTAGTTGCAAATTCCTTATCTTAGAATTTTCTCCCAGGCATCAGACTGGATCTGGAGATTTTTTTCTTCGAGCAATACCCTTGTAGGTAGGTGGCGTTGGTCGACTCCGTGGGTATCATTGGCGTCGTAGTCATCATGATGACGTCTGGACTAGTACATAGACACTGCCTAAGCGCAGTGACGTCAGTTTTTTTAACGACTTTCCACGCCAAAGCACAGAGCAGCTAAGAACACTGAGATTGATGCACAAGAGCTAAGGACCTGAATGGGATATCCCTGTCCCTAGAAATCAGTTTGCAAACCGGGAGGATGGGTGGGCCAGTAAGGAATCTGCAACTAAAATGTCTATACCAGATATTTAGTTACGGAAGGCAAGTAACTTGTACGTCTGATAGAGACTTCTAGTTGCAGATTCCTTACCTTAGAATAAATACCCAAGCAATGCGATCCTTGGAGGTGGGCTGCAAATCAAGAATATACTAGAAAGTCCTGCAGGATCGAATTACCAAAGTAGCCATCCTGATGGACCTGACCAGGCAGTAATGTTTAGCAAACGTGTGCAGGGATGCCCACGTAGCTGCCTGGCAGATATCCAAGACAGGAACTCCTAGTGCTAACGCAGTGGAAGCAGCAGTTGCTCTAGTGGAATGAGTGCATAAGGTTGCTTCTTGGCCAAAGCGTAGCACATTTTGATGCAAAGAAGTACCCATCGAGAGATGCTACGTTTTTGCACCACCTTCCCTTTCTTCGCACCCACATATCCAACAAAGAGTTGATCGTCCACCCAGAAATCTTTAGTACGATTGAGATAGAATGCCAATGCTCTTTTTGGGTCCAGATGGTGGAGTCTCTCCTACTCATGAGAAGGATGGGGGGGGAGGGTGTAAAAAGTAGGCAAGGTGATGGACTGGCCCAAATGAAAAGGTGTAGCAACCTTGGGAAGGAAGCCTTAGTGCCCAACACCACTTTGTCAGTGTGCACAGACAAGTATGGGGGCCTTGAAGAAAGAGCTTGAAGATCACTCACTTTGCAAGAAGTGATGGCAACAAGAAAGACAGTCTTGAAAGTGAGGAGCGGTAGAGGGCCATTGTGCATCGGCTCAAAGGGAGTACACATTAAGTAAGTAAGGACAAGATTGAGGTCACACTGAGGCATGATAAATGGAGTGGGAGGAAATAACTGGGTGAGACCTTTAATGAATCAATTGACAATTGGAGTCTTAAAGAGTGAGGGCTGATCAGGTAACCTAAGAAAGGCCAAAATACCCAATAAATACCCTTTAAGGGTGCCCAAAGCAGAGCCCTGCTGGGCCAAAGAAAGAATGAACAAAAGATCCTCAAAAAGAGGAGCAGAGCGGGAATCAACAGATTTGTTGGTACGCCATGTAATTTATGCCAACGACAGGCGTATAACGTTTTTGTGGAGGGACGCCTGGCTGCCAGGATAACGTCACAGACTTCGGATGGAAGGTCAAAAGCTGTCAACTGCCGCCATTCAATCTCCACGCATGAAGGCAGAGATTGGACAGGTTCGGGTGGAGAACCGTACCCTGCTTCTGCGACAGAAGATCCTTCCGAAGAGGCACTTCGGAATGGAGGATCGGTGGCCATGCTCAATAGCTCTGGATACCATACTCTCAGTGCCCAGTCCAGAGCCACTAAGATAATTCGGGATCGGTTGTTCCTGATCTTCTTGAGAACTCTGGGCAGAAGTGGTATAGGCGGAAAGGCGGAAAGGAGGCCAGAGTTCCACTAAAGACGAAAAGCGTCTTAGAGCGAGTGCCGTCTTGGAAAATCCAATGCGCAAAACAGCTGACATTGCGCATTCTCTATGGAGATGAAAAGATCTAACCAAGGCTCTCCACACTGCTGAAAGAGTCCCTGTGCCACCTCCGGATGGAGATGCCATTTGTGATTGGCTATGCATCAACGGCTGAGTTCGTCTGCTCTGGCGTACAGAGAGCCCACCAGATGTTGAACCACTAGGGTAATGTCCTGATGTTCCAGCCATGTCCAGAGGCGTAGTGCCTCCTGACAAGGGGTCCTGGACCCTACTCCGCCCTGTTTGTTGCAGTACTACATGGCGGTAGTGTTGTACGTGAACACTTGCACTACTTTCCCTTTGAGAGAGGGAAGAAATGCTTTCAACACAAGCCAGATAGTCCGGAGCTCCAGAAGATTGATTTAGAAACCGGAGGCCTCTGATCTCCGCCTCTCCCATGTGGCCACCCCAACCCAGAAGTGACGCATCTGTCACTAT
This sequence comes from Pleurodeles waltl, assembly GCF_031143425.1. Taxonomy (NCBI): domain Eukaryota; kingdom Metazoa; phylum Chordata; class Amphibia; order Caudata; family Salamandridae; genus Pleurodeles; species Pleurodeles waltl. The sequence goes on along the minus strand of NC_090445.1, from coordinate 1,505,680,425 downwards.
GGATAGATCTGGCTGGGGAAGAGAGAGGGATCTTCTGTGGACCCAATGCAGATTTGAAAGCCACCACAGCAGGTCTTTCGCAGTCCCCTCCGAGATCTGGACCATGCCGGAGAAATTTCCCTGATATGGCGCCCACTGGAACTTCAAGTCCCACTGCAGAGCCAGCAAATGCCAATTGGTATGTGTTACTAGCAGGATGCATGAGGCCCAGCAGCCTCAGAGTCAGTCTCACCGAATCTCAAGACAGAGGCTGAAAGATCGGAATCATAGCCTGAATATCTTGGACTCGCTTTTCAGGAGGATAAGCCTGAAACTGCACTGTGTCCAGAAAATGGCAGATGAAAATGGAGAGTCTGAGAGGGAGTGAGGTGTGACTTCAGCACGTTTATAGTGAACCCCAGCATGTGCAGGACACTCGCCACAGTCTGAAGGTGGGAGACGACTTTCTGGGGCGAGTCCTCCTTGAACAGCCAGTTGTCAAGGTAGGGGAAGAATAAAACGCAGATGAGCTGCAACCACTGCCATCAGTTTTGTGAACACCCAACGGGCGCTACTAAGGCTGAAGGGGAGCACAGTAAACTAAAAGTGCTTGTGACCTACCACGAATCATAGGTAACGTCTGTGGGCAGACAGGATGGGAATGTGGAAATAAGCATCCTGCAAGTCCAACTCTACCATCCAATCTCCTGAGTCCAAAGCAAACAAGACCAGAGCCAGAGTGAGAATTTTGAATTTCTCCTTCCTGAGGAAGTAACTGAGGTCCGAAGGCCCAGGATAGGACGAAAGCCCTTGTCTTTTTTGGGCACCCGAATGTAGCGGGAATAACAACCACGACCTACTTCTGGTGCAGGGACCTTCTCTATGGCTCCCTTGGCCAAGAGAGCTGCGACTTCCTGGCGGAGGAGTGCCAAATGATCCACCGAAAGATGGTTGACTGATGGAGGCATGGCTGGTGCAGCAGATTCAAAGGGGAGGGAGTAGCCCCTCCAAACTATCTGCAAAACCCACCTGTCCATAGTGATGGATTCCCAGTGGGGCAGGTGATGGTGAATCCTGTCACCAACTGGATCGGAGTGAGGGGACAGACTAGGGGGGTTTGCAGGCTGCAGCGGGGGCAGGGGTGGACTGGGCAGACCTCTGGTTTCCTGTCCTACGCCCATGTGGGATTCCGCATTCCCAGCCACGCAGGGGCTGAACAGCATGGGTGGCACGGTAGCTGGGATGGGGACATGACAGGGAACCCCTTCCTTGGCCAAAAAAGGGGCGAAAGGTGGACTGTGGGGGCGAGGGGCAGTGGAAAGGCCAAGAGACCGAGCCGTAGCCCGGGAGTCCTTGAATCTCTCCAAAGCCGAGTCTGCCTTGTCTCTAAAGAGATGGGAGTCATCAAAGGGCATGCCCATAAAAGACTGTTGAACATCACCTTGATTTGATTTCCTCAGGAACAGAAGATAAATCCTCAGACCCAACCCAAACTACTCGCAACTAAATCGAATCTCTGTATTGAGCACTCTGGAAGGGAAAGGGGAATGGGATTCAGAGAGACTGCCTCAGAGATGATGTTTCGTCAAATGCTCAGTCTGCTACTTCACGTCTTGTCTGACTGGATAACGGCACCTGAAATATCATATTCACAATTACTAGAGACACAATATTAATTGTTACTATGCTTTCTTATTAATTTACAATTAATTCTTTCTGACTTTCAATATTATATTCACTCACCCTGAGCTCCTTGAGGTTTTGCCTCTCTCTGTCTATGTAAATGTTTGTTATGGATATACCAATGAACATCGTGGAATAGTTCTTTATGTAACACGAAGAGTTGTCTGCTGCTTGACTCTTATGATAAGATTTTCAGTTCTGAATACGTTTTCTCAATACGTTTTTTCTACTCAGTTGTGTCGCTATATATATATATATATATATATATATATATAGTTAATTGTTATTTTGTTATTGCATAGTCGAGGTAATGAATCCTCTGAACTATCTTTGAATTATTGTTGTTGTCACAAAGCAGCTTTCGTGCTGGATATAAACAATGCGTGTTGAACTTCCAAATGAAGTCTTCTTACGTTCGTTGTTATATATATCTGTGACTAGATTAGCGGTTTGTCGTTTAAATATCTAAATGTTCTTTAAATGTCTCTTGACTGTCCTTTTCAACTAAAGATTCTTTAACACACTCAAAGACTTTCTGAATCAGTTAATGCCATTTCTCAAGGAACTATTAATATCTGCTGATAACTCGTTATCTGTAAAACTGCATGCAGAGTCTAGGTTTTCCTCAGAAAACGTTTACCTCAGAAGACGCGCTCTCTCTGCACATCTGGTTCCTGTCAAATCGCAGTTGAAGTGTGAAGCTCTCAAGTGGTGCAAGTGTATCCTAGCAACTAACTGAATGCAACACTAAAACTACAACTTACTCTTCTGATTTCTCATTGGCCATCTTGGATTCCTTTCCTTGGCCTTTCTTTTGTAAATAACAGAAAACAACTTGGCAAACTTTCTTCCAACTAGGACATCTCTGTCTCCACTGAGGATATTTCTTTGCCTGTGTTCTCAGTGCTTTTCTTGGACGTTTCATTGCTACTGCATGGCAGGTTTGAAGGGCCATGACAGTACTCCCCCTCAAGAAACAGTTCTCAAATTTAGGTTTGTTTGGATAGGTTTTGTGGAAGTTATTCATTAATCTTCAAGCATGTACGTATTCATGAGGTTCCCAAGATCGTTCTTCTGGACCATAGCCTTTCCAATCAATTAGATAGTATAGATTGCCTTTTCGTATTTTGGAATCTAAAATTTGATTAATTTCATACTCTTCTGCAGAGCTAACCTGAATTGGAATCGGAGGAGCATTTAGACGCAAATTTAGAGGGCTGTTATTTAACAAGGAAACATGTAAAACTGGATGTATTTTTATATGTGAAGGCAACTGTATTTTAACTGCCACTGGATTAATCATTTTATCTACTTTAAATGGACCTATGAATCATGGCTTACATTTTCGATTTCCTTTGAGATGTAAATGTCAAGTAGATAGGTAAACTTTGTCTCCTCTTGCAAAAATTTGACTTTCTCTTCCTTTCTTATCTGCCTGAACCTTATATGAGTCTTTTGCTCAGGTAATAGTTTTTCTGACACTAACTAACGTGGTCTTCAATCTTTTTATCATTTCCTCTACTGCAGGTACTGAGTCATCTTCTTTACCTAGAATTACATTAGGGTGCCTACCTTGGTGTAGATAAAAGGGGGTGAACCCAGTGGTGGAATGCACCGCATGATTATAAGCAAATTCAGCTGCCCAAACCAACTCTGGCCACTCCTTTTCTTGATCACAAAGCTAAAGTTGTGGTTATTTTCGAATTCTTGATTAACTCTCGCTGTTTGCCCATCTGTTTCGGGAAAATAACTGGTAGAGAAACGTGACTCTATTCCCAATTGTTTAGTAAAAGCCTTCCAAAAGCGAGAAACAAATTGGGATCCTCTGTCAGAAACAAGAATTTTGGAATCCCATGGGCACGTACAATATGTTGTGTGAACAACTGGGCAACTTGTGGGACTTGGGGAATTTCTTTTAAAGGAATAAAATGTGCCATTTTAGTGAGAGTATCCACAAAAACTAAGATAGTGTTAAAACCTTGACTACTAGGGAGATCTACAATGAGATCCATTGTGACAGTATGCCAGGGATGAGGTGCTGTGGGTAATGGTCTTAAAAGACCTTGCATAGCTGTTCTGTTGGATTTTCCTCTTTGACACGTTTCACAAGTTGACACATATTGTCTTATCTGAGTTCTCATTTGTGGCCACCAAAAGTTTTGCTGTATCAAATTCTGAGTTTTTTAAATTTCTTTATGTCCAGCCAACTGATCATCATGACAAGCCTGAAGAACCTTTTCTTGTAATTTCAAAGTCGTGATTTACACTGCACCTTTATATTACGGCAATCCGTCCTTGATAACTCTTTCCAAGGCTTCTTTGGACCATTTCAGCATCTTTTTGGGAGTTACATTTTCTTGAGTTTCTTTAGTCAAATCGGCATGATGAATGGTTAATATGAATTTCTCTTGTGGAATGATTAGGCCTTTTTCTGGAAGTTCTTTAGTCGAATCAACATCAATTTGAGCTAGAGCATCTGCCTTGCCATTAGCTTTTACTGGATGAAAGGTGATGACAAAATCAAAATCTGCAAAATAAAGGGACCAATGCAGTTGCATTGCTGTTAGTGTATGAGCCGATTTTAAGAACTGGAGATTTCGGTGTTCAGTGTAGATGGTCACTTTATGCTGAGCACCCAAAATATAATGTCTCCACTCTCGAAAGGTTTCTTTGACTGCCAAAACCTCTTTATCAGCAATTGAATAGTTTATCTCTGGCGGAGTTAATTTTCGAGAGAAAAAAGGCACTGGGTGCAATTGGCCAGTATGTTGATGACGTTGAGAAAGGATACCTCCTATACCGACGTTCGGGGCATCCGCTTCCAAATAATAAGGCTCATCTGGCTTGGTGTGGAGCAATAATGGAGCTGTGGTGAAGCAGCTCTTTAAAAAATTAAAATCACCATCTGCTTCTTTAGTCCACTCTAACTTTACTCCTTTCTTTAACAGACGAGTGATGGGAGTGACTGTTTGGGAAAAGTTGGATATAAATCTTCGATAAAAATTGGCGAATCCCAAGAAACTCTGGATTTCTTTAACATTACAGGGAGGAGGCAAATTTTGAACTGTCCTTATCTTAGCTGGATCCATGCTAACTCCTTCAGGTGACAAAATGAATCATAGGAACTCTACTCGTTCTACATCAAATGCACACTTCTCCAAGTTCACATAAAGACTGTGCGCTTGCAATCTCGTAAGGATGAATTGAACATGTGAAACATGTTCCTGGAAACTGCCAGAAAAAATCAAAATATCATCTATATACAACACAGCAAATCTGTCGGGGAATTTTCGTACTATGTCATTGACTAAATGCTGAAAAGCTGCAGGAGCATTGCATAATCTATATGGATTCACTTGACATTCAAATAATCCATATCGAGTTCGAAAGGCTGTTTTCCATTCCTCTCCAGAGGCCACTCGTATCAAATGATACGCCCCTCGCAGATCTAGTTTGGTGTAAATGTTTGCATTTTTTACTTGATCCAGAGAACTGACACCAAAGACAGCGGGTATCAATTCTTGTTGGTAACCTGGTTGAGGGCTCAGTAATCAATGCAAGTTTGAAGAACCCCATCCTTCTTAGGTATGAAGAACAGTGGAGAGGAAACCGGAGATTGAGAGGGGAGAATAAACCCATTAGCGAGATATTGATCTAAATACTCCTTCAAATGTTAGTTCTCCGCTTTGGTAAATGCGTATATTCGATTACATGGCAATATTGTTCCTGGCTCCAATTCAATCTTGCAGTCATATGGTCGATGTGGCCGCAATTTTTCAGCTTCCTTTTTGTCAAAGACTGTAACTAAATCTTCATATTCTTTTGGGATTTCTGTTATTTCAAGTGCACAAATTGTTGGAGAATGAGATGATAAACAGGCCGCTTGGGACTTTGTGATCGTTCCGACTTCACCATGAAAACAATTCTCCTTACAATAGGAGGAACTCATTTCTATTGTTCTCTTACTCCAATCAATTTGAGGATTATACTCAGTAAGCCAAGGCAGTCCCAGAATCAATTGAAATTGTGGAGCATCAATCAATTAATAATTATCTGTTCCTGATGTCTACCAAAACCTTGCAATTGAATCAGTTCGGTCTCATGAGTAATTGGACCTGAAGAGAGACTGGTACCATCTACTGCTCTTACTACTTCTAGAGTTGATTTCTTGACACATCGAATTCCCATCTTACGAGCGTATTTAATGTCACAAAAATTGCCAGTAGCTTCAGAATCAATCATAACTGAGAATCCCTGAATTTCTTTCTCAGAAGTCTTGACTGTTACGGTTTGTACCAAATGTGGTGCTGCTGTTTGTAAGGTATTTGCCACTTGCTGTCTTAGATTCAGCTTTCATCAGGGCAACTCCCCCTACTGATGAGGCTGGCCTTTCCCTGAATGAACAGTCTTTGGTTTCTTGGGGCAGTCTTTAACAAAATATCCAGATGCACCACAGTATAAACACAGTTGATTCACTTTCTTTTTTCCTTTTCTTTCTTAGATAACGGACCTCGAATGGGGCTCTTTTACATTGGTTCTTCCAGTTATTCCTTCTCCTACTTTTGTATGATCATTTTTTATTCGGTCGAATCTCGGTGGGAGGGGTCGATAATATCTCCTTTTTTCTGCTCCTCCTTCAATTAATCGATGATCAATTTGCAATACAAGAACAATTAACTCTGAAATTTCAGTGGTCTATTTGGGATTTGCTCCAAAGCATCTTTTAATTCATTCTTCAACCCACAATAGAATATTGTGGCTCTCTTTGACTCTGGCCAATTAGTTTCTACTATGAGTTTATTGAAATGAGCTAGATAAGCTACTAGATCTTTATTACCTTGCTTAATTTACAATAGCTCATTGTCATTGGACGGCAGTTCGGAGACCAAATATTCTTAAAAACTCTTCTTTGAAATTTCTGGAAACAATTGGCATGGACCATGCAGGTGCATCACCAGTCATATAAGACAATATAAATGCTACCTTGGATTGGTCTTCAGAAAAAATGATGGGTCTACATAGAAAATGCAATGAGCATTGAGTTAGAAAAATGTGTGCCTTATTTGGGTCTCCACCAAAATGCTCAGGCGGGCTAGGGGAATAAAAGGGGAAATAGCATGAATTACTTCAGTAGATATACCTGTGGTCTGTGAAGTACTAAGGACAGTGAAAAAGCTGAGTCACTGGACTTGGAAGTGTTTCCTAACTCATTTATTCGTTGTTTTATTTGGACTGTTTCTTCAATGGTATTATTTTATTGCTTCTGCAGTCCTTCTAAAATAGTGGCTGATGCCTTTACATCAATTCCTTCTGCCATTCTGCTCAGGAGGAAATCTAACTTCCCGTAAATTAGGGAGGGCACTTCAATCTGTCGGAGTAGCTTGATTTGATTTCCTCAGGAACAGAAGATAAATCCTCAGACCCAACCCAGACTACTCGCAACAAAATGTAATCTCCGTATTGAGCACTCTGGAAAGGGGAATGGGATTCAGAGAGACTGCCTTTTCTCCATGAACTATTAATATTTGCAGATAACTTGTTAAAAACGGAGTCTAGTTTTTCCTCACAAAACTTTTACCTCAGAAGATGCGCTCTCTCTGTACATCTGGTTCCTGTCAAATCGCAGTTGAAGTGCGAAGCTCTCAAGCGGCGTGCGCATATCCTGGCAACTAACTGAATGCAACACTAGAACTACAACTTACTCTTCTGGTTTCTTGTCGGCCATCCTAGATTCCTTTCCTTGGCCTTTCTTTTGTAAATAACGCAACACAACTTGGCAAACCTTCTTCCAACTAGGACATCTCTGTCTCCACTGAGGATACTTCTTTGCCTGCGTTCTCAGTGCTTTTCTTGGACTTTTCATTGTTACTGCATGGCAGGTTTGAAGGGCCGTGACACCAGCCCACATCTGAACGCGAACTTTGCCGCATCTCTCCCATTGGTGACAGCTTGGGAGATGATAGCATGGCGTCCTACAGTATATGCGGCAGAACGTGCGTGACCGTATCCTACAGAGAGTGGGTATAGCAGCACAAAAGGCACGATGTGTTCACGGACCGCAGAGCGAGACTGGAGGAAGAAAACATCTTCTTCCCAAATTGTTCCAGGCTTTTAGATTACCTATCCGGGGGTGCGGAAGGGAAAGCGCCTGAGGAAGAGGAAGCCTGGATGACAAGACTCTCAGGTGTTGGGACAGGAATTTAGGGTTTAGTCAACCGATGCCACCTACCGATGCGCAAGGGTATTGCTCAAAGAAAGAATCTCCTGATCCAGTCTGACGCCTGGAGGGAAATTCTAAGGTAAGGAATCTGCAACTTGAAGTCTGTATCAGATATGTTTAATATTGATGTAGGCAAAATTTGCATTGCAGACACTCAATGAGTTTGTTCAGGGAACATTACCATTCTGCCATTAGGAGAATGTCAATGTTATAGTGACTCAGCTAAACATCCCCTATGACCATACGGGTCAACATGGGGAGACACATCTCATGCCTCTATTGTGGTAATTCTTGCCATAATGGTGACCATATGTGGCACACGGTAGGCTGGAAATATGCTGGGCACTGTTAATATACTGTGTACAACCTTGGAATGATCTCACTCCTGTCACAATGCTGGCCATCAGTAATGAAGATGACCTTGAAGTAATGAGGACCGTTCTTGGTTTACCCTTGACATCCCTGACATTGAGAAGTACATCCCTGCATAGTAATATCCGAGCATTATTCTGCCCAGGATTGGTGTAATGTTTTACATGGCATAATTGTGGTTAGACTTGACATACTGTGGGCAATCATGAGATAATTGTGGTAATTACTGTCATAATGATAGAAACACCAGGAACATGATTATCACCAGTTGCATGGGATGGTGATGCACAAACATGGAGCAAGGTAAAGTAGAATAAGTCCTTATGGCAGTGATACAACCGTGAACTGGATGAAAACAACAAGTAAACAAGTTACTTACCTTTGTTAATGCCTTATCTGGAAAATACTTTAGCTAGCTGCAGATTCCTTACCTTAGAATTATCCGCCCGGTGGGAGACTGGTTTTGAAAAATGTGTACCCCTGCGCAATGGTAGGAGGCATTGTTCAGCTTCGTGTAGCATTGTTCATGCCCGAAATGATGTGCGCGTGCCTCTACAGGTACCAGCCCAGCACCCTGTCAGTTTCTTTTCGCGACTTTCAATGGGAGGAGCCCAGAGTCTCAAAGAACACTGATCATGGGTGTGGAAAACTAGGGCCCTGAATGGGTGACATCCCTGTCCCTAGAAATCCGTTTGCAGGGTGGATCGGTAAGGAATCTGCAAGCTCTAGTCTACAACTGTCACGGATTCGGGTGGGTCTGATCAGGACTCTGGTTGGGACACCCCTTGAGGTCACTGAATATCCTAAAGAGGCAGTGTACTGGGGCAGAAGAGCAGCCAAAGGCATACACGGAAAGGACAGCTATGGACAGGCACAGGAAATAGGAAAGTGAAAGCAGAGCAACCCTTGTGTGAACAAACAGGAAATGGATTACTAATGGACAAACACGCTGGGGTTGTACACAGAGTAGGGCGCAGAACCTCCGACAGTGACAGGGAATGTCAATGCCTCTGTGCAGTTTGCTCTTAGAGATAGTCACCCTGCCAGCCCCAAAGAAAGGAGGCAGCAGAAGTGATTCTGTCTCTGGACCCTAGAGCACAAACAAGGATAGTACTTACATACACAAGTCACACTCTTTTGGGTCCAGCTGGAAACACAGTGGCAATTCCTGGAAAAACAGCAATAGCATACTGTCACTGTTAGGCACGAAAGACAACATATAACACTAGGCAAGGATGGGGGCTGGAATTGCCTCCTGGAAACTAGGAGCTAACCCCAGTACAAAGGAGGACACTTATACACTGGTGAAGACTGATAGAACACTTACCAGACACACATACCGAGAGGAAACGGAAACAGAAGGAACAAACTAAGAGGCAGAGGCAGGAACTGGGAACAGGCTCAGGCTGAAGCAAAGGCAGGACTAGCCTGGAAAACAGGGTGCAAACTTCTGGCTGGAACAGAGACAAGAATGGGTAACAGAGAGCAGGCTCTGGCTGGAACAAGCAAGGACAGGGCCGGAATACAGGGAGTAGGAATAAGAAGTAAACAGGACTGGGAAACAGAGAGCAGGTTCAGGCTGAAACAAGGCAGAGCAGGACATAGAAATGGAGCAGGTTCTGGAAGAAACAAACAGGTACAAGGATAAGAGGTAGGGAGCAGACTCTGGCTGGAACAATCAGGACCAGGGCAAAGAAACAGGAAACAGCTTCAAACTGGAACAGAACAGGAACAGGACTGGAACTCCATCCGATAAAGGGTCTGTAACACAAAGGAATCGAACTCCAATGCACGACAGGGATCTTGTGGAAATGGCTGCTTATAAGCAGTTCCAAGCTGCAGAAAACCCCAGGTGGAATCACATGACGGGGCTGCACAGGAGAGGTCTCAGGTGTGTGTAGTTTCAGACACTTGCAAGTCCTGGAGGAGAGGATCCGGTGAAAAGGAGCAACTGGACTTCTCCCACAGAAAACAATGGGAAACAGAATCCAGGCTTTGCTGACTACCAGGCTGTGTAATATGGGATTTGCAGTCCTGGGAAGCAAATGTAATACAACAAAAGCATACGAAGGCGAAAAGAGAAACAAACGGGAGTCAGCAAGAGACTCTAGATAAGTGTTCAAGGTGATTCCCAGGCTTACAGCACCCCCTAGAGATGGGACGACCAAGTCGTAACAACACCAGATAAGGCGTTACTGAAGGTAAGTAATTGTTCATCTGAGAGAGATTTCCAGCTGCAGGTTCCTTATCTTAGAATAGATGCCCAAGAAATACCATTTTTGGAGGTGGGTCTTTGGACCTATTTCACATGAAGAAGACCTGCAGGACTTAATGGACAAAGTGCCCATGTCGATGGACCTGATTGTCCAGGCAATGCTTTGTGCATGTGTGCAATGGCGCCTAGGTTGCTATCTGGCAGATGTCCAGAAACTGAACTCCTCATGCTAACCTAGTGGTCACAGCTTTTGCTCTGGTGAAGTGAGCATACAAGTCCTCAGGGGGTTGCTTCTTAGCCTATGAGTAGCAGATCTTGATACACATCACTATCCATCAGGAAATGGTCCACTTCTGCACTGCCCATCCTTTCTTCACGCCAACATATCCCACGAAGAGTTCGTAGTCCACCGTATCTCTTATGTGTGGCCACGCTAGAACAACTCTCTTTTTAGGTCCAGGTGGTGAAGACGATCATCTTCCTTGGAGGGATGTGGGATAGTGTAAAAGGTTGGGATAGTGATGGATTGGCCTACGTGAAGGGGAGTGACGACGTTCGGTAGAGAGGAAGCTCTCATTCAAAGCACCAGCTTCTCAGCATAGATGTTTAAGTAGGGAGGCTTGGATGATAGCCTCCTCATCACCCTTGGATGATTGAGCCTGAGGCTCAATGACCCTCCAGGCAGATGTTATAGGCACGAAAAAGGCCGCCTTGAGTGGACAATTTTTGCAAAAGCTCAAAAGGAGTTCCATGAGAAAAGTAAGAATGAAATTGAGGTCCTATTGGGGCATAATGAAACGGGAAGGTGGAAAAAATGTTGCAAACCTTTTAAGAACCTATTTACAATGGAGGATTTGAAGAGGGATAGCTGGTCAGGCAACTGCAAAAAAGCAAAAATAGCAGAGATATACCCCTTTAGAGTGCCCAGAGCAGAGCCCTGCTGGACATGAGAAAGGATGAAAAGAAGAACGTGAGAAAGGGGGGATATAAAGGGGATCCAGTTGTCGTACTGCACACCATGCCACAGAGTTGCACCAATGGCAGGCGTATACCGTCTTGGTGAAGGGACGCCTGGCTGGCAAGATAACATCACAGACTTTAGGAGGAAGGTCAAAAATTGTCAACTGTCACCGCTCCATCTCCATGCAAGAAGGAAAGAGTTGACAGATTCAGGTGGAGGACTCTCCCCTCCTGCTGCAACAGAAGATCCTTCTGAAGAGGCAGCCTGTTCAGAGGATTGATGGCTGTGCTCAACAGCTCAGAATACCAAACTCTCTGTGCCCAGTCAGGAGCCACATGTATGATTTGTGCAAGGTCGTTCTTGATCTTCTTGAGAACTCTGGGCAGGAGCTGTATGGGCAGAAAGGTATTCAGGAGGCCTGAGCTTCACTCAAGCTGAAAAGCATCTCTCAGCGAGACCCATCATGGAAGCTCCTGCGAGCAGAAGTGCTGACATTGCTTGTTCTTGGCGGTGATGAACAGATCCAACCACAGCTGAAAGGGAGTATGCACCATTTCCAGATGGAGATGCCATTTGTGATTTGCTAGGCATTTTTGGCTTAGTTCGTCTGCTCTGGTGTTCAGAGAGACCAGCAGATTTTGAACCACCAGGGATATACCATGATGTTCCAGCCATGTCCAGAGATGCAGGACCTCTTGACAAAGGGTCCACAACTCCAGCTCGCCCTCATTGTTACAGTACCACATAGCAGTGTTGTTTTCTTTGAACCTGTGCACTTGATGCAGGGTAGAAAGGCTTACTATGCTAGACCTATTGCTTGGAGCTCCAACAGGTTGATATGGAGTCTGAATTCCACTGGAGACCAGAGTCCTCTCTCCTCCTCTACTAGATGGCCTCCCCATCTCAGAAGTGAGTAATCTGGCGCTATTGCCAGATCTGGCTGGGGAAGGGACAGGGGTGTGCCGCTGTCCCACTCGCAGTTCATCAGCCACCACAGCAGGTCTTTTGCATTTCCCTCAGAGATCAGGACCATGGCGGAGAGATTCCCCTGATGCTGCACCCACTGGAACTTCAGCTCCTACTGCAGAGCCCTCATATGCCAGCGAGTATGTGTCACAAGCAGAATGCAGGAGGCCATGAGTCCCAGCAACCTCAGAGTGAGTCTCACCAAAATACAGGTTAGAGGCAGAAAAAATTGTATCATGGCCTGAATAGCCTCGACTAGCCACTAAGGAGGATAGACCTGAAACTGCACTGTGTCCAGGACAGCTCAGATGAAAGGAAGCATCTGAAAGGGAGTCAGGTGTGACTTTGGCATATAGTGAACCCCAGCAAATGCAGGATGGCCACCATAGTCTGTAGGTGAAAGACAACAGCCTGGGGCAAGCCCGCCTTCAATAAACAGTTGTAGAGACAAGGGACGAATGGCACCACTGATCTCTGACCTTGATCTCCGCAGATGAGCTGCAATCATCCCATCACCTTCATGCACATCCGGGGGGTGTTGGTAAGACCAAAGGGGAGCATGGTGAACTGAAATTGTTTGTGGACCACCGTGAACCACAGATAATACCTGGGGGCACGCAGGATAGGAATATGAAAGTAGACATCCTGCAAGTCCAACACTACGATCCAGTCTCCCGGGTGAAGGGCAGACAGGACTTGAGCTAGCATGAGCATTTTGAACTTCTTCTTGAGGTAGAAATTGAGAGGACGCAGGTCTAGGATAGGACGAAGGCCTCCATCCATTTTTTAGCACTGGAAAGTAGCGGGAATAGCAACCACAGCCTACTTTTGGCATTGACACCCTCTCTATGGCTCCCTTGGCCAAAAAGCCATCACTTCCTGCTGGTGAAGGGATAGATGATCATCCATCAGCCTTTCGCAAGTTGGTGACATGGGGGAATGGGTAGACACAAACTGGGGGGTGTAGCCGCTTTGGATGATCTGCAAAACCCACTGGTTCAATGTTATGAAGTGCCAGTGGGGCAGGTGATGGCAAATCCTGCCACCCACTGGGTGCCCATGATGGTAAGAGGGCAGATTATAATGGTTTGGAGGCTCCGGATGCTTTGTGGGGGGCAGTATATGACACGACTGCTGGCTACCCGACCCAAGGGGCCAGTGGCTACCACTTCCTCTGCCACACAAAGCTGGGAAGCATGCGCGGTGCTGTGGCTGTGAGGGTTTAGATGTGGCTGGAAGCCACTTTCATTGCCATAAAAGGAGCAAAAGGTAGATTGAGCATGCCGAGGGGTCATGGAAAGGTCCAAGGACCTGGCCATAGCCCTGCTGTCCTTAAAGCGCTCTAATGCTGAATCCACCTTGCCTCCAAAGCGACGGGAGTCATCAATGGGCATGTGCATAAGCGATGCTGGGACATCCCCAGAAAAGCCAGTCTTCCAAGTGTGCCATCGTAAGGCCACTGTTCATGAAACTGATCTGCCCAGTGAGTCGGTCATGTTTTGTCCACATCAATCCGTGATCTTTGCTGTGACCCTCCCATCTGCAACAGCCTGGGAGAGCATGGCCCGGGCCTCCTGTGTCACTTTTGACAGCACCTGAGCAACTCTATCTCATTGAGCATGGGAAGAGTGGCCTTAAATGCATCCATTGTTCACGAACCGCAGTGCCATGCTAGTGGAAAGAAACATTTTCTTCCCTAAGGTGTGCAGCCTCTCGAATTCCCAATCCTGTAGTGCAGCTGGGAATGTGCCAAGATTTATGTGGGAAGTGGAGGCTTGGATCACCAAGCTCTCTGGAGTGGGATGTTGTATGAGAAGTTTGGATTCCTTGGAGCGGGGGAGGAGAAGGTGGGAAATCATCCTCTTCACAGGAGCCCTTGTGCTCAGCTCGGACTGGTCTCAAGCAGAACGTCAATAAGTGCCTCATTAAAAGGGAGAAGCAGTTCTGATAGGGACACTCCCCGCTAAAGTATTTCTGTCAAAACATTTATCTTGACTTCCACCAAGGGCAAGCTAAGATCCGGGACCACAGCCCCCTACTCGCCACCATTGCGAAGGACGCATCCTCTTCTGTAGCCATGGTAGGGGGAGAAAACATGCCAATATCTGGAGAAGTGTCCAGTTAACTAGCCTCACCCAGATCCTGATACCAGTCCAAGGTCTCATAAGGCTGGTATTCCTCTGGGTCCAGTGATCCGTCCCATTCCTCCCCGAGCCCTAGTCCATAAGAACAGGGCTCAGACTTCGGCCTGGAAGGTATAGCTCCAGGTGTCGCCGGAGTCAGCGTCAGTCGAGGTCCTGTGGCTCTGTGTCGGTGATAAGAATGGCTACATCGGAGCATCGACATCGGGACCAGAGTGGGGTAAGGTCATAGTGGCACAACCGGGATCGGTCCGGACAAGGAATGGATCCAAGGGGCCAGACTGGCACCAGCACTACCGGCACAGAACCCTCTGGGCCTGAAGGTGCGCCAGAGTGAATGGGCTTCCCAAATATGAGGCGCATGGCCTCATAGCATCCTATTAGCTGGCTGGTGGTCGCTCGGCTCCTGGAAACTCTGCGAGGTGAGGAAATAGCCGAGACGCTTGTTCTACCGGGGAGCCAGGCCTCGAATGTGGACGCTCCCTCGTCTTATCAGCCGACAGATGTGGTGAAGTCGTAAATCTCTTTGACTTCTTCTTCTCGTGATGATGTTCTCAACCAGGATCTCGATCATTGAGCATTGCATGTCAAGCTGCCAGAAGCTTGAGGGATCCTTCCCTCAGGCCTTTGGGTTGATGTTGAGGCAATCGGCGCAAGCTTTTTGGCCATGCTCTAGGCAACAGTGGCATACAAGGTGCAGGCCCATCACTGACATGGATCAATGAAAGGAGCCGCAAGGCTTGAAGCCAGCCTTCCTAGATGTCATCCCTGCCACAGCTGGAGGAAAAACGTCAAAAACACTTCGACAAGAGTAAAAAAAAAGTTCAGTCCAAAAATAACTAAGGGGTAGCTCTTTTCTGGATCTGCGCTGACTGGCACGGAGAGAAAAGAACTGGCATCAGCATGCTGGGGTGGCACCTATATAGGCAAAGCGCATGTCACAGGTATCCTGCTAACAAAAAAATTCCTGATCCAATCTGATGCCTGGAGATAATTCTAAGGTAAAGAACTTGCGGCTAGCGTTCTCAATCAGATATATATTTACTAAAAATGTAAAACTTGTATTTTGGAACGAAAGTAGGAAACTTTTATGAAAACAATAAGCCTTTTTTTAGGCAAATTAAAGTTACTGGTTTAAAATGTAATGCTTGAAGTTGATAGTAAATTATTATCAGTATCTCACAAGTTAATGTTTGTGGACAAATTATATTTTCAAAATACCTTAAAAGCTGACATTTAATTAAATTAATTGGGACAGGAGGATTTGGAAGATGTACTACTGATACTGTATGTTTGTACCAGATGTGTTTCCTTTGTGTGTGTTTCCTTGGAGACAGATGGAAGTCGCTCCCGATGCTGTTATTTCGAGACCCACATTGCAGCATTATCATGTATATTCAATAAGGTCTTTAGGCCATTATTACTACTGCTTTAAGAGCCATCGACCTGGTGTAACCTGCCTCATGGCTGAACTAGGAAAGGGGTGAAATTGCTTAATATTTTCCATGTGTTACACATGTACTTTTTGGGAAAATTCTTCATATTATACAAAATATTGTCTGCTGCCTTCAAGAACATTGTAGGTAACTTTTCCCTGTGTACAAAGTTTCACAACATAAACTGGTTGATATATTTTTAAAAGAAGTCCTTAAGTGGCACAACTAATAACGCTAGGGCAGCAGAAGCAGCAGTGAAAGACGCCTAGTTTCACAGGTTAGTGCTGTTTTGTGCTCAACCAGTCTTCAGTGCAGTGACGAAAGACATTCTCTAAAATCGAAGGCCAAATGAAATTGAATAGGTACGTTTTTAGACTGAATTATCAATGGCCTTTTAGCTAATATTCAGGGAAACTGTGCTAAAATTTTTAAATTTTTCTTCAAGGGGCGAATGCCCCATCATCGCTAAGAAACATCAGGCTTGATTCCTACACCTTAATGAGGTTGAATATTTCAGAATTCAACTACATGACCAATGCAGTTTAAGATAATCTATGCAAACACTACATGCATGTTTGAAATGTTTATTGTGTGACTCTAGCTCCAAAGCAATGGTCTGCTGTAAAAGATAGGCCTGCTAGAGGATGCAAGATGCACTGGATGGGTGGGGCTAAAACATTAGTTTGAGGTAACACACATACATTTCACAATAACTTATCTGTCCAGGCAGGATTATGTCTGTTTTTTCAGAACAATAAAATAGTTTAATCTCTTGATTTAGATGTGGTGATTATGGGCCAACTGTCGCAAAATGGTGACTGTCCACTCCGTTCGACTTTCGCATCCCCCGTCTCAAACAGAAGTTAGGAATGGTTGTTTGTCAAAGGAAGAACTCTTGTCGGAAATTTGGAAAACACTTATGCCCTCATTACAAACTCGGCAGGATTGCTGGCGATCGGAACATCGACCGCCAGCACGTTGAAGACCCTGCCAGCCCAATAAACAACATTCCGCTAGGCCGGCTGGCGGAAACACATGGAGCTGTCGTCAATGTAGCAGTGCGGGGGGTGCAGCAGAACCCGTCGTGCATATCAGTGACATGCGCAAAGGGGCTGTGCACAGGGGCCCCTGGACTGCCCATGCCAAGTGCATGAGCAGTGCAGGGGCTCCCAGGGGGGCCACGGAGCACCCATTCCACCAGCCTTTTCCTTGCAGGCTAAGCCGCCAGGGAAAGGCTGGGGGAACACAGGTTCATTATCTGGCAGGCAGCGCTGCCCTGTCGGATAAGGAACTCTGCCATCGTCAGACTGCCTAGAGTCAGAAGCCTGGTAGTGGCGAAGTTTCACCCGTGGCGGTCTCCCCGTGTACATTTTATGGTGGTCCAGACCGCCATGCCAGTGGCGGTAATTCACTCCACCGCCGGTATGGCGGTCCGGACCGCCATGTTCATAATGAGGGCCTTAATGTTGTGGAACAGCTGAATAACTTTGTATTAGAAATACTGGCCCATTCAAGGCACCACGTTCAATGCTTTGGCATCTGGCTGGTTGCTGTCCTCGTCCGCTTTGTACATTTTGATGGTTCCAAATAGCACAAAAACATAACCTAATGCCTCCCACATGAAAGGTTTGTGTGAGACACAGGAATTGTTTTTCCAAAGACAGACCCTTCATTTTAGGGTTACTGCCTTCGGAAACACATCGACCTTACATCCATGGCAAGGCAGACGTGCTGTTGCTGTTTTGTTTTCACCAAAGCACTTGCAGAACGGAGGCAAGAGTCAGGTCAGAGGAAAAACATTCCTAATCAATGGAAAACTCTAAATCTGGTTGGATGACTGCACCTGAGCTGGAAGAGCCAGGGTCTCTGCTTCTCTGGTCTTATGACAGAGGGACCGCCACGGGCTAAATGAAGCCCTTAAATCCATTAGGTAAAAAATCTAAATAAGAAAGTAATATACCCGATAGTGGCTGAATGCCCAAAGAAGGCGCCCCATAATACTTACCTCTACCGCTTGTGGTTCAGTTAGTTCTTAGCACTTCATGAGCTTTCACTATCAGGGGAAAGAGCCAGAGAGCTGGTGTCTGGTTTATCAGGGAGTGTGATAATTTTTAGAAATGATAAGTCCTGCTTAGTCTGTTGTCTGCATACTCTATGTGATCATCGGCAACTTGAGACGGCCTTTCTTAGTGGGGGAAAAGTGTTTTCATTTCTCTTGGAGTTGCAATGACAGTCGGAGACACAGAAGAGGTGTCAAGACTCATCTAAGTCATTTAGGGACAGTCTCCAGCAAAGTTGGAATGACTAAGGCAGTCGAGCGCTAGTTGGTGATGCTGGCACCTGCACATGTGGGACAAAGAATCAGGAAGTTAGGAGACTCTTGACACTGTGATTTGGTGCTATACAGCTGAGCCTTCCATAGGCAAAGACTTTAACCACAGGCAAGCAAATGGTGATTGCGGTCGACAATCTAGATCAAAGACTTCTGGGGACCGCTCACGTTAAATATCACAAGTGTATGCTGCTCCTTTTGAAGGAAAGATGAATAATGGAATAGGTACAGTTCAAGTCTGAGGTACCAGAAGAGGTCTGATCCCTAAGGAGCAAGAGCCCTCACACACTCGGAAGGGTGTCATGCTTCATGATAGGGCATGCTCCTCATCGGGCCGGCGCTGCAATGTGCTATGGGCTCTTTACCTGAGATCTTTTATGTAAAATGCTCCATGTGAAGTAAAGGTGTAGGGCTAATGGTGTAAGGGGAGATACAAAATTGTGAGTAAAGGAAGGTGCAGAATAAAATAGACTAAGTGGTTCTCAGAGGAATTTTTATAGAGTCCACCTGTCTAATTAAAAGAATAATTGTTATGTAGCAAAGCAACGATCTTCCATAGTTTAGTGGTTCAACATGTTTCTTAATGATCTTCCATAGCTCAGTGGGACAACATGTTTCTTGCCGTTCCAAGTCAATACTGAGCTTATGGCAATTCTTCAGGACCAATTGTTCTATTCTACGCAGTGGTTGGCATCCAAACTTATGTGTTTTCCAATAATTACAAATCACCACAACTTGGTGGAAGGTTTACACCTTGTTATTATTACGGAATCGACCTACGATAGAGAGATAGAACACCATCAATAATGCAATTTGTTTGTATCACAGATCAGAGTCAAGTCTCTGACAAGGGGCATCTCTAGCTAGTGGCCATTCTTTTAATTAGACAGGTGGACTTGTCTATAACAATTCCTATGAGGACCACTTAGTCTATTTTATCCTGCACATTCCTACACACTCATAAGTCTGTGTCTCCAATCAAGAAACCACTAGCCCCACACCCTTTACTTCACATATGACATTTTATATGATAGCTCTCTGGCAAATAGCCCCCTAGCGGGTGCCCGTCACACAATGCAGCACCCGCTCGATGAGGAGCATGTCCTACGATGAAGCCTGATACTATTCTGAGTGCGTGAGGGCTCTTGCTCCTGAGCAACCAGACCTCTTCTGGTACCTCAGACTTGAACAGTACCTATTCCATTCTTCATCCTTTCTTCAAAAGGAATGGCATACCCTTGTGATATTTAGCCTAGTTAGGAGAATGTATGCTGGACCTATAAGAGCTCCTGGTTCCTTCTTTTTGAAGCCACGCTCTATGGAGCAGGTACAGGTTCTGTGTGATGGCAGGCGAGCAAAGAGGCCAAAGGCAATCCACATCTTTGGTGAGTGGTCTGCCCTACTGACTTCTTGTCTCTCTCCGTGCTTCACCACAGTCACTTTTGCAGTCTTTCTTTGGGCCACGAAGTAGTGCATTTTTCTCCAGCCTCTGCAATCTTAAGTTTGACTGGCAAGCACTTACAGTCTCCTATTTGGCAATGGGGTGGGTGGAACATTTCATTCCACCCACGCAATTGCCAGAATTTGGTGACTACACATTACGCTTGTAACACGGAGTTCCAGCCAAATTCTGCCATATGGCGGAAGTGTTTTTACCACAAGAATCCAGAAATGTTCACTGGTGAGCATAAGCGAGATCTGGCATCCCCGAGCGCAATTTCCTAAAGTGGGCGGTCTCGAGCAGTCATGGTCAGAGGTCTGCTTCTTGAATAAATTTACTGCAGCTCCAGTCGATTTTCTACTCAAGCGGCAGCAAAATCAACTCAAATGGCTATGTGCTCTTGCACAATTTCATGGTGCCGTTCACACTCATTTTTCATCAATGTCTCACTACCAGCACTAAATTGCAGTGCGTACAGCACAAAGCACGTATTTTCCATCTGTTGATGGAAATCCGTGGGATCTCACTGAGTTTTTATGTAACTTCACAAATTCCATCTCCCCCACCATTTGGCACTACTTTTGAAGACCCAAACTCTTCATGGGAACAAGTGAAACAGCAAGAATTCAGGCTGAATTAATGCAGGGTTTCTACTCACCAGGCAGTCTTCCACTTTATCCTTTCATGTTGCACCAGAAAGTTTTCTCAGTACTAGACACTATTTCTTCCCCTTTAAATGAAGGAATCTAAGTATCTTGCCTGTGGTCCAGTCCTTTCTCTGCACATCTTCTTTGGTACTTCAGCGTGCATCTCTATTGCCCAAAAGAGTGTAGCACTATGTTGGTGAGCAAGATCCTAAATCATGTAGGGCAGCTGGCAAGGGACTAGTGACATGTGTCTCCTTTACAACAAATCAGGACAAGCAGGTCAGATTGATAAAATGAGGAGCAAAGTGGCGAAAGGTGAATGTTCTAGGGACTTTAAACTACTGCATTTTCTTATTGATAATCTAGCAATGATATTACAGCCTGTATGTGATGTGACTGGACCTATTTGTTTTTCCACAAATGTTTTTGAAGGACAAGAGGAAACGTACCCAGCCCTCCTGAAGTCCCCTGGGCATGGCCATTGGGCAAGGGGGCATGACTCTTGTCTTTGCTAAGACAGGAGTCATTTCAATGGGGGTTGTGCGTCAAACTTTTTTGCATGTCCGGTTTGAGGCATGATTTTTGCCTCAAACCTGACTTGCACCATTTTTTGACGCACAACCCCCATTTTCCCCTACGCCGGCGCTGCCTGGTTTGAGTCTTTTTTTTACTCTGACCAGTCCGCAGCGTCGGCTAACGCCATTCCTTAAATAAGGTGCCCGCATGGTGTGTAGGAATGGCGTTAGCCGGTGGTAAAGTTTTTGACGCAAACCAGCGCCGCCGCTGGTTTGCAGCAAATACTATAAATATGGGCCATAACCTTTTAAAGGTTTTAAGGAGTCTTAATCCATAGGAATCAATGTTTGTATCTTTTTTAGCACGAAGTACCTGGAATGGGTCAAAAACAAAGATGATGTGTGCCGCAGAGGAGGTGAGATGCTGAAAAGCAAAGCGATGCATAGGTTCCTTACAGCGCATGGGAGGTGATGAGTTGATTCTTTCTTCACAGGAGAGGCAATGCGTTGGTTCCTTACTGGTAGGAGAGGTGATGTGTTGATTCTTTCCTCGCGGGAAAGGCAATGCATTGATTTACAGACATGCAGCCTCGGTTCCTTACTGCAGTGTGGGGTTGATGAGAAATTGACGCCCAGGGAACGATACATGGAAAATCCAGACATGCTGTGTTGGTGGAGCCGAGGGTAGACAGGTGCTGCGTCAATTCTGCAGCCGCAAGACAGGCCCTGTGTCAATCCTCCACGGGACAGGCGCTGCATGGATTTGTCTGCTGTGGCGAGTTTGTGCATGGATTTTCTCCTTTAGGTCACCAGCTTACACTTCCAAGGGCCCAGGGACTGGAGTTGGCACCATCTGCAAGTCAGGACTCTCAGCAGATGAGCCCTGGCAGGTGAAATCTTTGATGCTCCTGAGACTTCTTAACAGAAGGTAAGCTCAGTTCAAGCCCTTGAGAACCTTGAAAAGCACAACATAGAAAGAAACGTCCAGTCCTTTCACTCCCAGGACAGAAGCAGCAGGCCAGCCCAACAAAGCAACATGCAGAGTGGCAGTCCTACCTTTGTCACACAGCTCTTCTTCCTGGCAGAATGTCCTCAGTCCAGAAGAGTTCTAACTTTGTGGGGTCAAAGGTCCAGTACTTATACCCATTTCTGCCTTTGAAGCAGGCACACCTCAAAGAAAAATCTTTGTAGTGCACAAGATGCTTCCTTTCCTTCCCTGGCCCCAGACACACTCCGAGGAGTTGGAGACTTCTTTGTGTAAGGATGGGCACAGCCATATTCAGGTGCAAGCATCAGCTCCTCCCACCACTCTTCCCCAGGAAGACCCATCAGGATATCCAAGGCACATCTCAGCTCCTTTTGTGTGACTGTCCAGAGTGAATTCACAAAAAGCCCAACTGTCATCCTGACCTATATGTGGCTTTCACACGGAGGCAGAAGCACAGAATGGTTTAAGCAAGAAAATGCCCACTTTCTAAAAGTGGAATTTTCAAACTTAAAAACCAACTTCACCAAAAGATGTATTTTTAAATTTTGAGTTCAGAGGCCCCAAACTCCATATCTCTATCTGCTCCCAATGGGAAATACACTTAAAAGATTTTTCTAGGCAATCCCCATATTACCCTATGGGAGAGATTGTCCTTGCAATAGTGAAAAAATAATTTAGCAGTATATCACTCTCAGAACATATAAAACACATAATTGCATGTCCTACCTTTTAAATGCACTGCACCTTGCCCAAGCGGCTGCTTTGGGCCTTTCTTAGGGGTAACTTACATGTAGTAAAAGGGAAAGTTTGGGCCTGGCAAGTGGGTGCACTTGCCAGATCGAAATCGCAGTTTAAAACTGCACGCACAGACACTGCAGTGGCAGGCCTGAGACATGGCTACAGGGCTACTCATGTGAGTGGCACAATCAGTGCTGCCGGCCCACTAATAGCATTTGATTTTACAGGCCCTGGACACACACTGTGCACTGTACTAGCGCCTTACTAATAAATCAAACATGCCAATCATTGATAAACCAATCACCAATACTATTTAGAGGGAGAGCACTTGCACTTTAGCACTGGTCAGCAGTGAAGTGCCCCGGGTCCTAAAGCCAGCAAAAATGAAATTCAGAACAGGATCAAAAACAGGAGGCCAGAAACCAAAACAGACAGGGGAAACCACACCAAGAGCTGACAGGTCTAGCATAGATGCTCACTAACTTTGGGCATGATGTTCTTTTTTCATCAGGAGAACCTCATAAAAAATATTGCACAACTTGCACCTCAAGCTGTAAGTTCCACAGTATGGAGTAAAAGAAGGGTAAGGAGGTCTAGACGGTTGTACCTAATGTGGATGCTTCCACAAACTAATGTTTGTTTTGTGCAGAGCACACAGTTGTGTGCAGGACTGAGAAAAAGAGAGCTAGTAGGATGGTGCATAGTATCCACCATAATATCATAAAGACAGATGCAGGATTTAAATCTGTATAGTTTGGAAGACAGAGGAAAGAGAAACGATTATGTTAGGGATACCTAAAATGCACAAGGGTACGAATATAGATGAGGAGGTGAATGAATCTTGCTGTGTAACTGTTCTAGAACAAGTGCTTGCCAAGCAGTGGCACAGCAAAGATGCAAACAAGAAAGCATCTTTGAACTCATAATATGGTTAGCCTTCAACTCACAAAATGGGTAGTACAAAACAGCCATATTAGTGCTGTAGCGAGCATGGTTGAATCACACCTACCACAATAATGACAGCTACACCACTGTTGGCAAGTAAGGCTTGCCTCTGGAGGGACCAACCTAAGATATCTGAAAGTATGTCATATGCATGAAGCTGCTATGCAATAAAGTTGTTGGGGTGAATAACAGTAGCAAAACTAAACATGTACTTGTGCACAAATGGGGGTGATTATGATGTGAGATGGAAGGGTGAGCTGAACACTCCATCAAGCATTGATTGTTGCAGCGGTCAAAGAAGCAGGTGAACGGATGGGGCACTTCCTTACTATCAATATTCAGGCATCAATGGGATGAAGTTTCAATTTTTTTTAAAGAATTGTCTTTCTAAAAGAAATTCTTTTTGTACTATCATAATGTATTTACCACTATAAAGTGGTTACGTTTAGGGGTAAGTGAGGAAGATGATTCTGTTCACTAAAGTGCAGGCTATTCCACAGGACAACAGAATGTATTACAGGAGTTTGCACCTCAGCTTAGGGGCTCCTACTCGTGCACACTCCTCCTTCTACAGAATCAAGTTCAGTGGTCAGCCTGTTCTGATGTGAAGAAGGGAGGGGAGCATTGAACGTCCCCTGCCTTCTTCACATCAGAACAGGCTCCTCCTTTCTTGAGTCCTGCAAGAAGCTGAATACCTGGCTTTTAGAATAATCCCCCACCCTAGGTTGGATAGGCACACCCAGCCGCTTATTGCCACGATACCCATCACAGCTAATAGCGCACCCTACAAATATACAGAATATACCATAACAGGTATATAGGTTTATAGACAAAGGGCCAGATGTATCAAAGGGTTTTACCCATTCTATGTCTATGGGAAAATGTGTTGGTACATATGGCCCAAAGATACAAGGCATACAAAGTACTGTTTATTGATTCAAATACAGTTGGTGCTTTAAAAGTTGGAGTCAATCCATAAAAATAATTGTGCAGTGCATCAACAAAGGGAGGAATTATTCAAGAACTTGTAACATTTGCGAAGCAAAGCCAAGCGACACTTACTGGAACTTCACCAGTGTAGGAATAGGAGTTTATGTGAAGTTACAGATAGTGTTGTCTACATAGAAAGCAAAAGGATTTATTGGTTCAGATGCACGCAACGCTTCACAGATGAAGGAAAAGGCGTTTACAACCAGGGCCACTGGATTTATAAGATCACACAGCATTTTCCAGCTACTTATGGATTTATCGCACTTTCCACATAGCACACCATCTGCTGCATAATTTGAAAATCTCAACAAAATGTGATTTCTAGGTCAAACAGATTAAAAATTACTAGAAATAGTGTCATATGTGGTGCTGCTCAGTATGAGACACCTCGCAAAGGCTAAGAAGTCACCTTTCAGTTGTCGATTGCTGTAATCAGTTGTTAAACCAGATCTAATAAAGAGAAGGTTTTGCCCAAAGAATAATAATGTCTTCAAAACCAAGTAGTGAAATAATAATGCCACAAGATATCCCTTATTATGCTGAAAAATGTATTTTCTTGTAGCATAATTTATTCAATCATGCCTCACATGTTGGTTTAATATCGATGCATAATTCCTCACTCTCCTCACCAGATAATCTCAGCAGCCCAGTTTACCCAATGTAGGGCATGACATCCAAACAATACAGGAGGCATGGGGGCGTTCATAGGGTCCTTTTTTGCAGTTTTCTGTAGAGCATACTACGTCCAAGGACATTGGAGCGATTTACATGAGCACCAGATGACATTACACAAGATCAGATCATTCATTTTAAGTTATCTGTCCAGCATCACAGGTTGGTGAGCCGATGTAAATCTTGTCCCCCTGTTCCAAAAGTCAGCACCTCTGGCCGTTAGGCCACATCTCCTCCTAGAGTTCATATGGGTATAAAAATATTGGGCATTTGTTCTTTGTTTGTTTTTCTTAATCTGACAAACCGTGCTGCTTGCCTGGACGTAAACCTGCACAACATTAATGTAATTGAGAGTTGCTTTCTGGAGTCTTCTGACAGCACACCTTGGAGTTGGGCCCACCTGTGACTAATTGTTCTCGCCGTGTAAGACAAAGGTGCTTGTTTTGGCGCACAGCTCGAGGGGAGCCAGCATCAGCAGGCGATCATCTGGTGCCCACAAACAACGGGATTATCTTCATTAGTTGGCAGCCTGCACTGTATCTCCCATCCGTGGCAAACCATCCCCCGGCGGTGTGTCCTCCGCTTGGGCTGATCGCTCTTCCGCCTCTCTTATCTGGGATGGATTAGCCTGGCTGCAGTCCAAGGCGGTGCCAGAGCTCCTTTGCCTGCTCGCTGATTAACAGTGCGTTCTTTGTATTCATACCGCAAGCGAGCCAACTTCTGCAGCATCATAAAGGGAAAATGGACAAAAGAGCGCGTGGAACAAGATGGGTGGAAATGAAAGGTGGTGAAAAGGAAGGCGAAGACTTAAAAAATATGAGAACTCTTTTATGGACATCTGTTTCATTTTTATGACGGTGAGCGGACATTTTTGACTTTCATTACAGGGCTGGAATTTTACGTCAGGCAACTAAATGGCACCATAACTCTCTCTCTTCCTCGACTTCGGGATTTATCACTGGCAATAAAAGGCAAAATATGCCAGCTTGAAACGTTGGATATTTTACATAATGCATTTATTGACCATATTTCAGAGGAGCTCCAGGAAATGTCTGGAGGGAAAGTTTGCTGGCACCATTGCCCATCCTTCGAATGGGTGAAAACTCCACATATTGGAACATTTGAAGGGATCACCAAAAGACAACCGTACCCTATTTGCTCCATCAGCAAAGTATGAATGGATGGTTCGGTGAGATGCAGGCTGTGGAACGATTACTCAATTTTTAAGCTAACTTAAATAGTACATTGCCACATACGGCAATTTGCGCTTGTGGCTCAAGTGCAGAAGAGAGGAACTGAAGCTGGATTGTTAGCTGTAGACATTTCAGAAGTAATGCCTTAAGCACCTTCTAGACTATCAGGTTGTCCCTTTGAGATCTTAGATGTGGGCGAAGGGCGTTCAACTGTGCTGTCATCAGTGCCCCAGGCTCTTGGGGTGAGAGTTCCAGATTGGTTGTGGTGCTCTAGACTTCTGGTCTTTAGGTTCCAGATTCCCTGGCTCAGTGTTCCAGATTCCCCAGCTCTGTATGCCAGGCTCCCAGACTCACATGTTCTAGCGTCCTCAACTAGGCTGTTGTAATAGGTTGTGGAGACCTCAGGCCTCTGTTATAATGTGTTGGGAAAATGCACAATGTGACATTTCAGAGGAATTACTTAAGCAACTACTTACAGGGCACCAATGGCTTGACTCTCAACAAAACTGGGAAACAGAAGATTTGGTGATCTAATTGATTCCGAGACTCTGAGTACGACCTTGGTCAGAGGGGCAGGGTTACATTCAGTGTCACCTTGCGAGTGATCACTGTTCCACTGGATATTATGTCAGATAAGCATGAGAGATCGATTGGGTGCAGCAGATGTAATGTCACACCAATTGGGGTATCCATAAAATAGATGCTATAGTTCACAGCAATAGACAATTGAGTGGCTGAGGAGAGCAATGATCAGTGTCTAAACTGTTCTCATGAAGACAAAGGTATCTTAGCCTCATACAGCATAATAGATATGGGGTGCTCTTTGGGAGAATCTCTCAAAACAGAGATTTGGAATAGTGGCTAAATAGCTGACTAAAGAATCTGAAGACCAAATGACTTTGGCATTTTTCCAGCGACTGTGAGATTTCGCAATTTGCTTAATTTCCAAGTGCCTCAACTGAGAGTGTGTATAATAAAAACATGTTTTGCAAATGTAAAAAAACAACTTCACTGTTTGCTCTCTGGTACTACCCAAGCTACATAATATCACCCACATTTCCCATGGCGTAACATTTTTAGGCAACTGCTGAAGTTCAGTGTAGCCCTATTCCTGAATCTTAGAAGTGAACCTCTATTATTGGGCCAATCAACAACAAACATTGACAAGGTTAATAAGTATTGCCTTTTAAACCTACTGGCTACCTAAGGCTGCTTGCTGATGCTGCAGAATCAGCAAAACACATTTTTCCAGAATGTGCAGCAATGGACAAAATAAAGAAAAAAAGGTGTGATGGCGTGGTTGAGGCAGCTCGTTCTTTCATAGGCAGTGCATGCATAATGACTAGGCTATTCTGTTTTAGGTTTAAACCTATCATAACTGAGAAAATCCCACCTAAAGGGAAACGGCTGTAATCAGTTTAAACATACAGTATAAACACTGATAAACACCTGCACAGCCACAAAATTAAGTTTTAAAGTATTAAGTTTCAGGTGACATAGATTTCAGAGCTACAAATGAATCTGTCGTAATTCAAAATTTTAGAAGTTTCACAATATACTATACTTTTGGCAGTTATGGCCATGCCTATAATGTCATAATATACAGTAAGGAGTAGGTGAATGACCACCAACTTTGTTCAGGAATTTGCTTATTAAACATTTGAATAAATCACGCTAACTTTTAAAATCCATTAACAGTCCTGTAAACCAAACAGAGTCCTGACGTTGTGAGAGGTAATGACGTGAGAGATGTGAGTGTGAGTGAGAGTGCAATATACAGACTTTCTATGCTTAAAACAGTACGAAGTATGTTTATTGTGCACATTGTCAATCGGAAGATACTACAAACCCTGCATTACTTCTACTTTGAATTAAATATGTACTTTCTACCAATCACTCCGAAAACATTTTTGTAGACTCTGGAAGAACAAGTACTTACCTTCGGTATCGCATTACAGGTTTTAAGTGTTTAATTTTTTTGGATTTCACTGATGTTTTCCCAGTGTTTTTAAAAGCTTTTGAAATCAGTGCTTTTTGGTGTTTATTAGGCTGCCTGTCATACAAAAAAAACAGTGCTTATCTGACAGAGCCTTCTAGCTGCAGATTCCTTACCTTAGAATCCAGAACTTTTGCAGAGCAATACTCTTGTGCCCACGGGTTGCGTGGCGTCATTCGGATCTGCGTGGTGTAGTTGGAGCCATTTGTGATGTCAAGTCACCAATAAAAGCACCATCCAGACACGAGTACGTCAGTTCCTTGTCCACAAACTTCCACACCGGAAGCGCAGAACTATGGAAAGAACTAACAATTTGTCTGTGCAAAAACTAGGGCCCTAAAAGAGGCAATCCCTGATCCTATTAGAAGTGTACGCACAGCGGGGAGGCATGGGTGAGTGTAAGGAATCTGCAGCTAGATAGAGTCTCTACCAGGTAATGCGTTACCAAAGGTAAGTAACTTGTTCATCTGATAGACTTTTACCTGCAGATTCCTTACCTTAGAATAGATATCCAAGCCATAAGCTCCTGGCGGTGGGCTGGGGACAGATCTTCTTTACACTAAAAAGTCCTGCAGGACCGACCAGCAAAGTGTCCGTCTCTCTGGACCTGATTGTCCAGGAATTAATATCTTGCACTGATGCCCACGTTGCTGCCTGACAGGTATCTAGGACTGGAACACCTCATGTTAGTGCAGTGGTAGCAGCCTTGCCCCTGGTAGAATGAGCCCTCAAATCCTTAGGAGCCTGCTTATTGGCAGGTGCGTAGCACATCTTAATGCATAGAACAACCCTTCTTTACTCCCACATACCCCACATAGAGTTGGTTATCCACCCAGAACTCTTTTGTACAGTCAATATAGAACAACAACACTCTTTTTGGGTCCATCCGGTGGAGTCGCTCCTCTTCTTTAGAGGGATGGTGGATCAAAGAAGGTGGACAGGGTGATGGTTTGACCCAGGTAAAATAGGGTCACGACCTTGGGGAGGAAAGAGGCACGATTTCTGAGTACCACCTTGTCTGTAAACATGGTGAGATACGGCGTCTTGGATGAAACAGCCTACATCTCATTCACCCTCCTGGCAGAAGTTATTGCCACTAAAAAGGCTGTCTTGATGTTGAGCAGCCAGAGGGGACAGTTGTGCAGTGGCTCAAAGGGAGCACACAT
Source organism: Pleurodeles waltl (assembly GCF_031143425.1). Lineage (NCBI taxonomy): Eukaryota > Metazoa > Chordata > Amphibia > Caudata > Salamandridae > Pleurodeles > Pleurodeles waltl. The sequence goes on along the minus strand of NC_090445.1, from coordinate 1,505,650,829 downwards.
GAGAAAAGTGAGGACCAGATTCAAGTCCCACTGAGGCATGACAAAGGGCATAGGAGGATACATTTGTACAAGCCCTTTAAGAAATCTATTTACAATTGGAGATTTAAATAATGAAGTCTGATCGGGCGGCCGAAGGAACACCGATAGGATGGAAATATAGTCTTTGAGAGTGTCCAAGGCAGAACCCTGTTGGGCAAGGGATAAGATAAAGAGAAGGATGTCAGAGAGAGAAGCAGAAAGAGGATCAATAGATCTTTCTGTACAAAAATATAGAAAGCGTTTCCCATTACAGGCGTATACCGTCTTAGTGGAGGGACGCCTGGCTGCCAGAATAACTTTACAGACTTCGGGAGGAAGGTTGAAGGCTGTCACCGCTCAATCTCCATGCATGAAGACGCAGAGTTGGCAGGTTTTGGTGGAGAACCTTCCCCTTCTGCTGCAACAGAAGATGTTCCCGAAGTGGCAGCCTTATCGGAGGATCAATGCTCATTTTCAAAAGTTCGGGATACCAGAATGTCCGGGCCCAGTCCAGAGCCACCAGAATGACTTGGGCCCGGTCGTTCTTGAACTTCATGAGAACTCTGAGCAGAAGTGGTATGGGTGGAAAGGTGTATAGGAGGTCTGAACTCCACTCACGACGAAAAGCGCTGAGCGAGTGCCACTTGAAAACTCCAACGCACAATACTGCTGACAATGCGCGTTCTCTGCGGGGGCGAACAAGGCTACCCCACTGCAGAAAATGTCCCTGTGCCACCTCCGGATGGAGACACCACTCGTGATCCGCTAGGCATCGATGGTTGAGTTTGCCTGCCCTGGCGTTCAGAAAACCTGCCTGGTTTTGAACCATCAGGGTTATGCCCTGCTGTTCCAGCCATGTCTAGAGAAACAAGGCCTCTTGACAAAGGGTCCACAACACCACACCGCCTTGCTTGTTGCAGTACCACATTGCGGTGGTATTGTCCATGAACACCTGCACCATCTTCCCTTTTACAACAGTAAGAAATGCTTTCAATCCAGTTGGATTGCCCGGAGCTTCAATAAATTGATATGTAGTCTGGATTATGCCGGAGACCAGAGGCCTCTGATCTCCACCTCTCCCAGATGGCCGCACCATTCCCAGAAGTTCGCATCTGTCACTACTGTGAGATCTGGTTGGGGAAGGGAGAGGAGTCTGCCTCTGACCCAATCGCAGTTCACTAACCACCACTGCAGATCTTTTGCAGTTCCCTCCAGGATCTGAACAGTGTCGGTGAGATTCCTCTAATGCTGTGCCCATTGGAACTTTAGGTCCTACTGCAGAGCCCATATATGCCATCTGGCATACTTGACTAACAGGATGCCAGAGCCCATGAGACCCAATATTCTCATAGTCTGTCTCACCGAAATGCAGGATAGAGGCCGAAACATGGGTATCATAACCTGAATATCCTGGACTTCCTCCTCTGGAGGATAAGCCTGAAACTGCACTGTATCCAGAACAGCTCAGATGAAAGGGAGCTTCTGAGAGGGAGTCAGGTGTGACTTTGGCACGTTTATAGTGAACCCCAGAGAATGCAGGAGGTTTGCCATAATCTGAAGGTGGGTGAGACAGCCGGGGACGAAGGAGCCTTCAACAGCCAGTCGTTGAGGTAGGGTACGACTAAAACCCCTAACCTGCACAGATGGGCTGCCACCACCGCTATGTGAAAATACGCATCCTGTAAGTTCAACGCTACCATTCAGTCTCCTTGGTCTTGAGTAGACAAGACTTGAGCCAGAGTGAGCATCTTGAATTCTCCTTTTTGAGGAAGAGGTTGACGTCCTGCAAAAGTAGAATAGGACGAAGACCTTCTTTTTGAGAATCAGAAAGTAGCGGGGATGACAATCACTGCCTATTTCTGACATCAGGACCCTTTCTATGGCTTCCTTGGACAAGAGAGCCGTAACTTCCTCGTGGAGCAAGAAGAAGTGATCCTCCATTAGACGTTCTTTTAATAGAGGCATAGAGGGAGGGTAAAGACTGGAAGGGGAGGGGAATAGCCCTTCGGTATGATCTGGAAGACCCATTTATCCGATGTTATGGACCACCGGTGAGGAAGATGAAATTGAATCCTTCCTCCAACAGGATGTGTGTGGTCCTGCAGAATCACACTAGGAGGACTTAGGCGCTGTGGAGGAAGGGGGCTGGGTGGTGGACGACTTCTGGCCAGACCCCTTGGGTCTGAAGGTACCTTGACCTTGCCCCCACACAGGATGCTGACCTGACAGAGGACGTTGGCTGGTCTGTGGATGGCGTGGTACCCTGCCCCTTCCGAAAGGGGCAAAAAGAAGACTTTGGCGAGGGGTCGCCGAGAGGCCTAAGGACCTGGTCGTAGCCCGAGAATCCTTGGACCACCAAGCTCTCCGAGGTGGGATATTGGGTGAGGTAGCTAGGGTCATTTGGAGCTGGCGATGGCGGTGGCCAACTGTCCTATTTACAGGCGCCCCTGTGCTAGGTCTGGACCACGTCCCTAGCAGGAAATCAGTGAGGGCTTTGTTAAAGGGTACCATCGGTTCCGATGTGGTAACCTCCGGCTGAAGCACCTCAGTCAGGAGGTTAGTCCTGACTAGCACCGTAGGCAGATCTAGGCACAAGACCTCAGCTACCCTATGCACCACCATTGCATAAAATGCTCCCTTCTCGGTAGCCACAGTAGGAGGTGAGAGCATGCCAGTATCTGGAGAGGTGTCCAGTTGACAGGCTTCTCCCAACTCCTCATACCAGGCCATTTGCTCCAATCCATACTCAAGAGGACTCTGAGACCCCCTCCAATTCCTCACCAATGCCTAATTGATCATAATAAGGCTCAGGCAATGATCTGGCCCCTGTTGGAGCAGTTGGTCCTGGAATCTGCACTGTACGATGCCGTTCTGGCTCCAGATCATCAGGTATGGGAATGTGGCTTGTCCACCAGTGGGCGCCGGTGGTATCGCGGGGAGCATCGATGTTGGGAATGATGCCGGTGGAGTCTGACTGTGTGGACTCAGCACCTTTCCGGATCTAATATGGGATCCAAGAGACCCCATCGGCGCCAAAGCCGCCGGCTTGAAAACTGATGGGGCCTCTGCTGACCCTGAAGGCGCACCAGCGGGGGTAGCCCACTCAAATACTAAACGCATGGCCTCGTAAAACTCCTTGAGTTGAGCAGGAGTTACTCCGGCTCGAAACTTGGCCCTGGCATCGGCTCAGCGGAACCGTGTTCAGAACGTCAGCGTTCCCGATTCGCCAGCCAACAGGCGAGGTGAATTCAAAGTCTGCTTCGACTTCTTCTTATGCCTCTTCCTTGAGTGCCCAGAGGATCTCAAGTGAGATGAAGAGGACATGGGGGCTGGAGGAGCCAAAACGGCGGCCGGGACGGTCGCTTGAAACGAGCGCTCCGGCTCGGCCAAAGACATCCTGAAGGGCGCCCCCCGCAATCCTGGTGAAGCAGCTGGGGTGGGGGCCCGACCGGGAGGGACCAGGGCATCGGCCGCGGAGCGAGCGCGCCCCCCGGTGTGCTGGTGGACCGGGGCCGGGCCCTGTGGGCTCGCGCCGGACGCGGCGGCGGGCAGGAGGGGCTGCCTTTGCGGCTCCGGACGCGCTCTCGTGCAGCGCGGCCGGCCTCCGCCCTCTCCGCACGCGACTGGAGGGGCCGAGGCGCCGCGGCCGAACGAGCCAAAAAGAGACTTCCGCACACTTCCCCCGAGGCGCGAGGAGCTGGAGCCGGCCTGGGGGACTGGGGCGCCATTTTGAACATCGCGGCAGTGGAGCCGCGCGGACAGGCTCCGGAGCAGTCAAGGGAAGGGCACCTCTGCCCAGATCCAAGAACACACAGATGCAAGCCCAGGAGGGAGCAGAGGTCCATCAAAAAGAGCCAGCATACTGCGGTGAGGGGGGGAACCTGGGTGGAACAACTAAATCCTATGCAGAGGGGACACCCCAGGACTCCCAACCACCCCCCCTCGCTGCCTCACCATCAATGCAACCCACCTCGGCCCCCTAGGATGGGGACGGTCAGCGTTTGAGCCCTAAAAAGGGGGGGGGGAAAGGCGCAAAACTAACAAGCGCCGCGTGCCTCCATAGGCTCTGACCTGTTAACTCGCATAGCATAGACGGCTGGTGCGTGCTGTGGGCGCAGGGGCCGCGCCGGTCCCCCACAGCCGGCGTTTGTTCTGGAAGCTCTGCACGGCGCGGAGCCAACTCGCGGTTCCGGACACTCGCCCCACTCCTCGGTCTCTCCGGGGCCACGCCGCCTCCCTCGGCCCTCAACTACGCTCCCCCTCTATCTGGGGTAACCTCTGGCACCATGCCCCGCCGCCAACCATGAGGTTGAGAGTGCTCTCCTTCAGCGGCCACGCTCCCCACGCACATCGGTGGGCCCCGCAGACAGCCCCACGGGAACTCAACGTCAGACTGTCGTGAAAATTGGCGGCCGCAGCAGTTATCAATGAATACATGGCCACAAGTTATAAGCACGCATAAATAAGGCTACGCCCTCCCTTGATATTGTTGGCCAACCCCATGGCCCCAACGCCGTATGTGCACACCACATCCAGGACACTCAGCAAAAGTTTAACTCAACGAATTAAAGGAGCCAAAGAGTGCGAAATTACTGCAGACTAGGAGGAGTCCTCGAGACAGCTAAAATGGCCGGCAGAGCCAAATCAGGCAAGAACTCGGATCGAACCACCCAAGGACCAGCACCTGCCGACCAACAATCTAACCCATCCCTGCAGTCACTAGAAAACACGCTCCTGGTGCATTCTGCTCAGTTCGAGAAAGTATTGCAGGCGATCTTGGACACTAAGTCATCTTTAGAAAACAGAATTGACGCAGTTGCACAAGACTTGAATCTTCTACGAGTGGACCACCAAAGTCTAGCTGAAAGAGTGAAAACAACCGAAGCTGAAATATCCGACTTAACTCCAATAGCGCAAGGAAACCAAAAACAGATTCAGCGCATGGATGCAGAGCTGAAGGTACTCTGGAGGAGATCGGAGGAAATGGAGAGCAGGGCGCGTCGCAACAACGTGAGGTTTCTGGGCTTTCCAGAAAGTATGCGACAACCGGAATCTGAAATCTCCTTGGAACAATGGCTAATCAAGGAGGTGTTAAATGGGGCTCCATCCAAGTTTTTCTCAGTTGAAAGGGCTTACAGAATCCTGGGTAGACCCCCAGCCCCTGGCCAGCCCCCTAGACCACTGATTGCTAGATTCCTGAACTACAGAGATCGAGATGCAATATTGCAACAATTCCGCAGCAAAGGCCCATTTAAGTATGAAGATTCGATTATTAACGCGTACCCAGACTTCACACAAGAGGTGCAGAACCAACGCAACTCTTTCGTCAAAATCAAACAACGCCTACGAGAACACAACATAACATATGCCCTGCTCTTCCCTGCGAAACTAAGGGTAGTAGTGGAGGACGACACCCACATATTCACAAACCCCGAAGATGCCTGGACATGGCTACAGGCCAAGGGCCTAGCGCATCCCCGGGAAGACACGGAAGGGGATGAGAAATGGCAAACTCCTGCTGCAAGGAAGCGATCCAAAAGACGAACCAGAGGCCAGCCAAACGACTGGCAGGCAGCAGAAGAAAGAGCAAAAGTGCTGAGAGAGACGCCGTTACACATGCAAAGTAACAGTGCAGCTGCTAAGAAACCGTCAGAGCCGGGGTCGGACTCAGACACGGCCAGCTCCACATCAACAATAATAGGAGAACTGAGTGGGCCAAAGGTCACCCCCAGATCCGCTGACGAACTTTAAACTACGCACACTCACTCTGAGAGACCGCCAGTGACGATGCTCGAAACCTGGAAACTCCCAAAGACTCTGAGGCACCTACGAGGCAGGGGGACAATGCGCCTCCAACAATGTATATCTTTGATATAAATGCTAAGCTAAGTTATTGGGGGCAACTGGGGGCGGAGTACGGCTGGTGGGGCGGTGCTGGAGGGAACAATCTTACATCTCGAGGGGCGCCCAATGGTATTAGCAGACTAATGTCTGCGGAAAGATGTGAGCCCCTTATAAGAGCCACATCTGTACGATATGAGAATCCCACTATGCAAATCCAACCGGATATGGGTTATTTCACGTATTTTTAAGTTTAGTAGTCTCACAATAGTTGAAAGTAGTATTGGGGAATTAATAAGGGTAGTTGGGGTTAATAGGTTAGTAGGAACGCAAGCACCGGAATCACTTAAAGCACAAAATGAACAGCTGCACCCGCTATATTTAAATACCAGCTACAGGAAGGCGGTGGGCCGGCTCTAGTGCCCAGACCCTCAACACAGCAATGTACCCCCAGAGCCCCAGATGATGCCTTCCAGCAACAATACCAAAAACCAGTATAACATAGTAACATGGAATATCAGGGGTATGGGGGCGCTGAGTAAACGGGCTAGAGTGCACGCCCGACTCAAACGATTAGGAGTGCATATTGCCATTCTGCAAGAAACACACATGCTAGAGGGGGACCTACGCGACCTACGCACGAAATGGGGAGGCCAGCTGATAGGCACAACTTACTCGGCCTTTGCGAGGGGGGTGCTGATTTGAATAGCAGCAGGAGTCCCGTTCCTCTTGACGACACACAAGATAGATCACGGAGGGAGATATGTAGTGGTGGAGGGCAGACTAGACGGCAGACAAATAGCAGTGGTTGGTATATACGCCCCAAACAGTGGCATCACAGGTTTTCTCACCACTCTCACTCCAACATTACTGTCCCACCCCATGGCCCTAGCCCTCTGGGGAGGTGACTTCAATAGCACCCCATCTGCAGAATTAGATAGAACTAGTGCCTATCCGAGCTCACTAACCAACAGGAAACCCATAGGTCCCCTGCAAGAATGGGCAAGCGTTATGAGACTCCATGACATATGGCGACCAGGCCACCCGGAACAAAGAGAATATTCATTTCACTCAGCACCACACAACACCCACACTAGAATAGACATAATATGGGGCACTCGCGAAATAGGGGCATTGGTTACCGAATCGGAATACTTAGCAAAGACACTGTCGGATCATGCCCCACTGAGAGTAACACTGAATTGGGGAAGGACACATCAGGCAGTCCCCACTTGGAGGTTCCAGGCGGAGGCATTACAGGACCAAGCATTCGCCGAATCATTAGGAAAATCTATAAGCCAGTATTGGGATACAAATGCTATGTCCGCAACAACTCGGGCGACAGAATGGGACGCCCACAAAGTAGTGGCACGCGGAGTATGTATATCTACCACGTGGGGAGTAAGACACTCTTTGCAGGCAGAGATTGGCAAACTAGAAAAGGAGCTCTGGACAGCGGAAATAGCGGTAGCACTAGGGGAAATCTCCAATACTGTCCTAAAAGACAAGCGCTCAAAATATAATGACGCAGATAGCAGACTCCGCTGCCACGATTATAACTATTACTTAAGTAGGTTACAAACGGAAGGGAATAGATCAAGCAGAATGCTAGCCTGGCTTCTTCGCGAAGATAGACAGCAAGCTCCGATAGGTGCCATCAGAGTGGGCGTGCAAGATATGGTTACCACACAAGTAGAAATAAACGAGACGTTTAGGAAATATTACTCAAACTTATTCACTAAACGCACCTCATGCACAGCTACACAAATCGAGGCTTTTCTTGCCGATTCCCTCCTGCCCCAACTATCACAAGCAGATAGAGATATAATCGAAACCCCCATAACAACAGATGAAATAGAATTAGCCCTTGCACAGCTACCCAGGAATAAAGCACCAGGGGCAGACGGCCTCCCTTCGGAATATTATAAAGCCTACCTACCCAGCCTGAAACATCATCTGCTAGGAGTGCTCACAGAAGCGTGGACTAAAGAAAGCTTACCCACATCCCAAAGGGAAGCTATGATAGTGGTACTTCCTAAGCAGGGTCGGGATCCTACGGATGTCAAATCCTATAGACCACTATCGCTACTAAACACAGACTGCAAAATATTAGGCAAAATACTAGCTAACAGATTGGCTCCCCTTATGCACTTATTGGTGCACGCAGAACAAAACGGCTTCATCCCAAAGCGCAACACCTTCCTAAATGTTCGCAGACTACTGAGAATAATGGGTGACACTCCCTGTGACGCACAAGAGGAAATGGTGCTCTCATTAGATGTAGAAAAGGCCTTCGACACGCTTGAGTGGGATTTCCTACTGGCCACGATGGCTCGCATGGGAATAGGCCCCAATTATATTCAATGGGTCCGGACATTGTACTCCAACCCGAGCGCGAGGGTGAAGACGGGCGGGGTGATCTCCGATAGCTTCTCGATCTCCCGGGGCACAAGGCAGGGCTGCCCCCTATCCCCGCTATTGTTTGCTATAGCAATGGAACCGTTAGCGGCAAGAATACGTCTCATGGAACATGAATGGGGAATAATTAGGAATGGGTTATTCCACTCGGTCTCATTGTACGCAGATGATGCCTTAATATATGTCAGGAACGGCCGCACGGTTATTCCCTCTGTAATATCCCTATTGGCTAAGTTTGGAGACCTGTCAGGCCTTGTGCTAAACTTGGAAAAGTAATGTGCGTTTCCCCTGGCAAAGAGGGCTCCCAATAACCAGGATGCTCCTCAGATAGGGCACCTAAAATGGTGCCCGACAACATTTAAATATCTTGGGATAAATATACACCATGACACAGAAGATCTAAGGGACGGGAATATAGGGAGGGCGCTAACCTCCATAAAAGGCTCCTGCAATTCTGGAACAAGCTCCCGCTCTCGCCACCCGGCAAGGTGGCGATTGCCAACATGTTGATTCTACCTAGGCTGCTATATTACTTCGCGGCCTTGCCAATAACTATCCCCAAAAGCTTCTTTAGCAATTTAAACACAGCTTTGCTGCAACTCATCTGGGGCGGAGGCAGAGCGCGGGTGGCTCTAACCACGCTGCAACGCCCGCTGGACAATGGCGGCCTTGGAGCCCCTAACTTTGAACGATACTATGCAGCCGCGCAGCTTCAGTGGGTCCAGAATTGGATCCAAAGACCAGAACAGGCAGAATCCACGAGCCTGGAGCCCCGGCGAAATGGGACCCCCCTCGTAAGATGGCTGACATCTAAGCTCCCCAAGTCGGAAAAGGTCAACCCATTGCTTGCAGTTGCACACGTGTGCTGGGCTAAATATGTGCAAAAAGGAGCAGATAAGCTTCCTTACTCCCCACACATACCACTGAATTATTTATTGGCGGGGACCGCAACCGGAATGCAAGCTGCGCGGGCGTGGAGCGAAGCAGGAATACAGACAGTGGGAGATTGTTTTGAAGATGGTAAGTTAATGACATTCGAGGCTCTCCAAGCCCTCACAGAGATAAGCTCCGGCCAGTTCCTGACATACCACGCCATATGCCACGAAATTAGAAAAATATGGGGAGCAGGTATCTCGGAACCGGCGATCTCCCCCGTGGTTCACCAACTTCTTCAACAAAATGATCAAATAAAAATAATATCCGGCTTATACAGTACCCTCAATAAGACTCCCGAGCCACTAATATGGGATCCAAGAGACCCCATCGGCGCCAAAGCCGCCGGCTTGAAAACTGATGGGGCCTCTGCTGACCCTGAAGGCGCACCAGCGGGGGTAGCCCACTCAAATACTAAACGTATGGCCTCGTAAAACTCCTTGAGTTGAGCAGGAGTTACTCGGCTCGAAACTTGGCCCTGGCATCGGCTCAGCGGAACCGTGTTCAGAACGTCAGCGTTCCCAATTCGCCAGCCAACAGGCGAGGTGAATTCAAAGTCTGCTTCGACTTCTTCTTATGCCTCTTCCCTAAGTGCCCAGAGGATCTCAAGTGAGATGAAGAGGACTTGGGGGCTGGAGGAGCCAAAATGGCGGCCGGGATGGTCGCTTGAAACGAGCGCTCCGTCTCCGGCTCGGCCAAAGACATCCTGAAGGGCGCCCCCCGCAATCCTGGTGAAGCAGCTGGGGGGGTGGCCCAACCGGGAGGGACCAGGGCATCGGCCGCGGAGCGAGCGCGCCCCCCGGTGTGCTGGTGGACCGGGGCCGGGCCCTGTGGGCTCGCGCCGGGCGCAGCGGCGGGCAAGAGGGGCTGCCTTTGCGGCTCCGGATGCGCTCTCGTGCCGCGTGGCCGGCCTCCGCCCTCTCCGCACGCGACTGGAGGGGCCGAGGCGCCGCGGCCGAACGAGTCAAAAAGAGACTTCCGCACACTTCCCCCGAGGCGCGAGGAGCTGGAGCCGGCCTGGGGGACTGGGGCGCCATTTTGAACATCGCGGCAGTGGAGCCGCGCGGACAGGCTCCGGAGCAGTCAAGGGAAGGGCACCTCTGCCCAGATCCAAGAACACACCGCTGCAAGCCCAGGAGGGAGCAGAGGTCCATCAAAAAGAGCCAGCATACTGCGGTGAGGGGGGGAACCTGGGTGGAACAACTAAATCCTATGCAGAGGGGACACCCCAGGACTCCCAACCACCCCCCCCTCGCTGCCTCACCGTCAATGCAACCCACCTCCGCCCCCTAGGATGGGGACGGGCAGCGTTTGAGCCCTAAAAAGGGGGGGGGGAGGAAAGGCGCAAAACTAACAAGCGCCGCATGCCTCCATAGGCTCTGACCTGTTAACTCGCATAGCATAGACGGCTGGTGCGTGCTGCGGGCGCAGGGGCCGCGCCGGTCCCCCACAGCCGGCATTTGTTCTGGAAGCTCTGCACGGCGCGGAGCCAACTCGCGGTTCCCGGCACTCGCCCCACTCCTCGGTCTCTCCGGGGCCACGCCGCCTCCCTCGGCCCTCAACTACGCTCCCCCTCTATCTGGGGTAACCTCTGGCACCATGCCCCGCCGCCAACCATGAGGTTGAGAGTCCTCTCCTTCAGCGGCCACGCTCCCCACGCACATCGGTGGGCCCCGCAGACAGCCCCACGGGAACTCAACGTCGGACTGTCGTAAAAATTGGCGGCCGCAGCAGTTATCAATGAATACATGGCCACAAGTTATAAGCACGCATAAATAAGGCTACGCCCTCCCTTGATATTGTTGGCCAACCCCATGGCCCCAACGCCATATGTGCACACCACATCCAGGACACTCAGCAAAAGTTTAACTCAACGAATTAAAGGAGCCAAAGAGTGCGAAATTACTGCAGACTAGGAGGAGTCCTCGAGACAGCTAAAATGGCCGGCAGAGCCAAATCAGGCAAGAACTCGGATCGGACCACCCAAGGACCAGCACCTGCTGACCAACAATCTAACCCATCCCTGCAGTCACTAGAAAACACGCTCCTGGTGCATTCTGCTCAGTTCGAGAAAGTATTGCAGGCGATCTTGGACACTAAGTCATCTTTAGAAAACAGAATTGATGCAGTTGCACAAGACTTGAATCTCCTACGAGTGGACCACCGAAGTCTAGCTGAAAGAGTGAAAACAACCGAAGCTGAAATATCCGACTTAACTCCAATAGCGCAAGGAAACCAAAAACAGATTCAGCGCATGGATGCAGAGCTGAAGGTACTCTGGAGGAGATCGGAGGAAATGGAGAGCAGGGCGCGTCGCAACAACGTGAGGTTTCTGGGCTATCCAGAAAGTATGCGACAACCGGAATCTGAAATCTCCTTGGAACAATGGCTAATCAAGGAGGTGTTAAATGGGGCTCCATCCAAGTTTTTCTTAGTTGAAAGGGCTTACAGAACAGGATTCTGTAGACCCCCGGCCCCTGGCCAGCCCCCTAGATCACTGATTGCTAGATTCCTGAACTACAGAGATCGAGATGCAATATTGCAACAATTCCGCAGCAAAGGCCCATTTAAGTATGAAGATTCGATTATTAACGCGTACCCAGACTTCACACAAGAGGTGCAGAACCAACGCAACTCTTTCGTCAAAATCAAACAACGCCTACGAGAACACAACATAAAATATGCCCTGCTCTTCCCTGCGAAACTAAGGGTAGTAGTGGAGGACCGCACCCACATATTCACAAACCCCGAAGATGCCTCGACATGGCTACAGGCCAAGGGCCTAGCGCATCCCCGGGAAGACATGGAAGGGGATGAGAAATGTCAAACTCCTGCTGCAAGGAAGCGATCCAAAAGACGAACCAGAGGCCAGCCAAACGACTGGCAGGCAGCAGAATAAAGAGCAAAAGTGCTGAGAGAGACACCGTTACACATGCAAAGTAACAGTGCAGCTGCTAAGAAATCCTCAGAGCCGGGGTCGGACTCAGACACGGCCAGCTCCACATCAACAATAATAGGAGAACTGAGTGGGCCAAAGGTCACCCCCAGATCCGCTGATGAACTTTAAACTACGCACACTCACTCTGGGAGACCGCCAGTGACGATGCTCGAAACCTGGAAACTCCCAGAGACTCTGAGGCACCTACGAGGCAGGGGGACAATGCGCCTCCAACAATGTATATCTTTGATATAAATGCTAAGCTAAGTTATTGGGGGCAACTGGGGGCGGAGTACGACTGGTGGGACGGTGCTGGAGGGAACAATCTTACATCTCGAGGGGCGCCCAATGGTATTAGCAGACTAATGTCTGCGGAAAGATGTGAGCCCCTTATAAGAGCCACATCTGTACGATATGAGAATCCCACTATGCAAATCCAACCGGATATGGGTTATTTCACGTATTTTTAAGTTTAGTAGTCTCACAATAGTTGAAAGTAGTATAGGGGAATTAATAAGGGTAGTTGGGGTTAATAGGTTAGTAGGAACGCAAGCACCGGAATCACTTAAAGCACAAAATGAACAGCTGCACCCGCTATATTTAAATACCAGCTACAGGAAGGCGGTGGGCTGGCTCTAGTGCCCAGACCCTCAACACAGCAATGTACCCCCAGAGCCCCAGATGATGCCTTCCAGCAACAATACCAAAAACCAGTATAACATAGTAACATGGAATATCAGGGGTATGGGGGCGCTGAGTAAACGGGCTAGAGTGCACGCCCGACTCAAACGATTAGGAGTGCATATTGCCATTCTGCAAGAAACACACATGCTAGAGGGGGACCTACGCGACCTACGCACGAAATGGGGAGGCCAGCTGATAGGCACAACTTACTCGGCCTTTGCGAGGGGGGTGCTGATTTGGATAGCAGCAGGAGTCCCGTTCCTCTTGACGACACACAAGATAGATCACGGAGGGAGATATGTAGTGGTGGAGGGCGATATGTAGTGGTGGAGGGCAGACTAGACGGCAGACAAATAGCAGTGGTTGGTATATACGCCCCAAACAGTGGCATCACGGGTTTTCTCACCACTCTCACTCCAACATTACTGTCCCACCCCATGGCCCTAGCCCTCTGGGGAGGTGACTTCAATAGCACCCCATCTACAGAATTAGATAGAACTAGTGCCTATCCGAGCTCACTAACCAACAGGAAACCCATAGGTCCCCTGCAAGAATGGGCAAGCGTTATGAGACTCCATGACATATGGCGACTAGGCCACCCGGATCAAAGAGAATATTCATTTCACTCAGCACCACACAACACCCACACTAGAATAGACATAATATGGGGCACTCGCGAAATAGGGGCATTGGTTACCGAATCGGAATACTTAGCAAAGACACTGTCGGATCATGCCCCACTGAGAGTAACACTGAATTGGGGAAGGACACATCAGGCAGTCCCCACTTGGAGGTTCCAGGCGGAGGCATTACAGGACCAAGCATTCGCCGAATCATTAGGAAAATCTATAAGCCAGTATTGGGATACAAATGCTATGTCCGCAACAACTCGGGCGACAGAATGGGACGCTCACAAAGTAGTGGCACGCGGAGTATGTATATCTACCACGTGGGGAGTAAGACGCTCTTTGCAGGCAGAGATTGGCAAACTAGAAAAGGAGCTCTGGACAGCGGAAATAGCGGTAGCACTAGGGGAAATCTCCAATACTGTCCTAAAAGAAAAGCGCTCAAAATATAATGACGCAGATAGCAGACTCCGCTGCCACGATTATAACTATTACTTAACTAGGTTACAAACGGAAGGGCATAGATCAAGCAGAATGCTAGCCTGGCTTCTTCGCGAAGATAGACAGCAAGCTCCGATAGGTGCCATCAGAGTAGGCGCGCAAGATATGGTTACCACACAAGTAGAAATAAACGAGACGTTTAGGAAATATTACTCAAACTTATACACTAAACGCACCTCATGCACAGCTACACAAATCGAGGCTTTTCTTGCCGATTCCCTCCTGCCCCAACTATCACAAGCAGATAGAGATATAATCGAAACCCCCCATAACAACAGATGAAATAGAATTAGCCCTTGCACAGCTACCCAGGAATAAAGCACCAGGGGCAGACGGCCTCCCTTCGGAATATTATAAAGCCTACCTACCCAGCCTGAAACCTCATCTGCTAGGAGTGCTCACAGAAGCGTGGACTAAAGAAAGCTTACCCACATCCCAAAGGGAAGCTATGATAGTGGTACTTCCTAAGCAGGGTCGGGATCCTACGGATGTCAAATCCTATAGACCACTATCGCTACTAAACACAGACTGCAAAATATTAGGCAAAGTACTAGCTAACAGATTGGCTCCCCTTATGCACTTATTGGTGCACGCAGACCAAAAACGGCTTCATCACAAAGCGCAACATCTTCCTAAATGTTCGCAGACTACTGAGCATAATGGGGGACACTCCCTGTGACGCACAAGAGGAAATGGTGCTCTCATTAGATGTAGAAAAGGCCTTCGACACGCTTGAGTGGGATTTCCTACTGGCCACGATGGCTCGCATGGGAATAGGCCCCAATTATATTCAATGGGTCCGGACATTGTACTCCAACCCGAGCGCAAGGGTGAAGACGGGCGGGGTGATCTCCGATAGCTTCTCGATCTCCCGGGGCACACGGCAGGGCTGCCCCCTATCCCCGCTATTGTTTGCTATAGCAATGGAACCGTTAGCGGCAAGAATACGTCTCATGGAACATGAATGGGGAATAATTAGGAATGGGTTATTCCACTCGGTCTCATTGTACGCAGATGATGCCTTAATATATGTCAGGAACGGCCGCACGGTTATTCCCTCTGTAATATCCCTATTGGCTAAGTTTGGAGACCTGTCAGGCCTTGTGGTAAACTGGGAAAAGTCATGTGCGTTTCCCCTGGCAAAGAGGGCTCCCAATAACCAGGATGCTCCTCAGATAGGGCACCTAAAATGGTGCCCGACAACATTTAAATATCTTGGGATAAATATATACCATGACACAGAAGATCTAAGGGACGGGAATATAGGGAGGGCGCTAACCTCCATAAAAGGCTCCTGCAATTCTGGAACAAGCTCCCGCTCTCGCCACCCGGCAAGGTGGCGATTGCCAACATGTTGATTCTACCTAGGCTGCTATATTACTTCGCGGCCTTGCCAAAAACTATCCCCAAAAGCTTCTTTAGCAATTTAAACACAGCTTTGCTGCAACTCATCTGGGGCGGAGGCAGAGCGCGGGTGGCTCTAACCACGCTGCAACGCCCGCTGGACAATGACGGCCTTGGAGCCCCTAACTTTGAACGATACTATGCAGCCGCGCAGCTTCAGTGGGTCCAGAATTGGATCCACAGACCAGAACAGGCAGAATCCACGAGCCTGGAGCCCTGGCGAAATGGGACCCCCCCCCTCGTAAGATGGCTGACATCTAAGCTCCCCAAGTCGGAAAAGGTCAACCCATTGCTTGCAGTTGCACACGTGTGCTGGGCTAAATATGTGCAAAAAGGAGCAGATAAGCTTCCTTACTCCCCACACATACCACTGAATTATTTATTGGCGGGGACCGCAACCGGAATGCAAGCTGCGCGGGTGTGGAGCGAAGCAGGAATACAGACAGTGGGAGATTGTTTTGAAGATGGTAAGTTAATGACATTCGAGGCTCTCCAAGCCCTCACAGAGATAAGCTCCGGCCAGTTCCTGACATACCACGCCATATGCCACGAAATTAGAAAAATATGGGGAGCAGGTATCTCGGAACCGGCGATCTCCCCCGTGGTTCACCAACTTCTTCAACAAAATGATCAAATAAAAATAATATCCAGCTTATACAGTACCCTCAATAAGACTCCCGAGCCACAGGCGGAGAAAGCCTGGGGTAGATGGAACGCTGTACTCCCCGCCCCGATCCCACAAGCGGACTGGCCAAAAGCCTTGTCCCACATCCGCGGCGTGTCAAGGAATCCCAGATTTAGGTACACCCAATTCAATTTCACGCATCAAACATATCTCTCCCCAGCCAGGATAAAGCGTATGTTCCCCAACTCTGAGCCGATATGCCCTAGATGCAAAGCGCCGTCAGCACCCTTCTATCATATGGTATGGGATTGCCCTAATATACAAACTGCCTGGGCGGAGGTGGTGGGGGAGATATCTGAGTTAACGGGGCTCGCGCTGACAGCAGACCCCGGGTCCTGTCTACTGGGACTGAGGAAGAGCCCAAAAAAACAAAGATATCTACATAAGTTTGTAGACCTAGCCTATTTAATGTACAAAAGATTAATAGCGATACATTGGAAAGCCCCCAAAGCTCCTGATCGGAAATCTTGGCATAGTCTAATACTACGCTGGGCTCGCACTGAATATCAGGTACTAAAAAGAATGGTGCGCGAGGGACGACATCATACAGGGTGCACTACCTGGGAAAATCTGGTAACCAAATTAGAGGCCAAAAACGATGAGATGCCCCCATGAATCGGGGAACACATACCCGCAATAACTACGATATAACTCTCTCTACCTCCCCCTCCACAGAGATATATCTCACAGTGCGCCCAGGCACCACAGCACATGCACCTCACCCCCTACCCCCTCTTGTAGTAACAACCTGCCAGCTCTCCAACACAATACTACCAAAGACGTACGGGGCGCAGCAACACCCGGGTAATTGCCCGCGTGCACCAATCTGAATGGAGCCCCCATTAGTCGACCAGGGAACTCACACTCGCAAAATAGGATCCACACTGGTCACGAGCTAACACCTTTAAAAGATAAATAACAAATGATAAACTCATGGCAAGTGCAGCTTGAAACGATACTGGAAAACTGGAAGTGTTCCGTGCAGTGTTTATTGGGGGGGTTTGTGATTGTTAAAAGGTTTTGATACTAGATATTGCACTGGGTGATCCTGTTGATGCAAATTGAACAGTCTGTATTGCATACCTGAAACATAAAATCAATAAAAAATATTTTTTTTTTAAAACAAAAAGAGGACTTGGGGCTCCTGGAGCGGTCCCGTAACCTCCTCCTCGAGCAGGATCGTGACCTTCAAGGAGTCATGCCAACTGACGTCAACTGCCGGGCCGCCATGAGCTTCAAGGACCGCTCCTCAAAGCTTTCGGAGCCGATGGCCAGCAGTCGGAACACGACTTTGAGTCGTGGTCTCGGTCTAAACACCAGAGGCATATCTTATGGGGGTCTGTCACCGACATGGCATGGTAGCAGGTGCCACACGGCTTGAACCCCTTCTTCCTAGAATACATTCTTGCACAGACTTAAAACAATCTTCGACAAAAAGGTCGAAAAAGGCCTGTCAAAAAAGACAGAGGGTAGCTTGATTCCGGATTTGCACTAACCAGCATGGAAGGAAAAGAACTGATGATGGCGCGCCTGGGTGGTACCTTTATAGACAGCGTGACGTCGCAAACAGCTCCAACGATGTCCAGTGGATCCAAATGACACAACCCGCTGGAGCGAGCAAGGGTATTGCTCTGCAAAGGTTCCGGATTTCAAGCTGACGCTATGAAATTTTAAGGTAAGTAATCCACAGCTAGAAGTCTCAATCAGATAAGCACCGTTTTTTTTAATTTTGGGTGATAGACAGCTTACTAAACGCTGAAAAGCACTGATTTCAAAAGTTTTTGAAAACACTGGGAATACACCAGTGAAATCTAAAAAAATGAAACACTGAAACCCGGACTGCCTAGTAATGACGCATGTTCATTGCATGAGTCACCTCACATGCACCATTTTTTTAGTTATCTTTCTAAGATGAAATAGCAATTTAAAAAATGAAAGTTAAGTAGTGCAAATTTGTTTTCTTTTAAGAGGGAGTGCCTGGCATAAGTTTGCTGCCTGGCCCTTAATATTTAAAAAAAGAACTATGGATGAGGCAATGGAGGATCAGGTTCTGGCGTGGGGCAACAGGGAGTAGGCAAGGCGGATAAAATAATAAAGCTGGGTGAGGTGGGGAAAAGCAGCACACAAGGGAGAGATCCACACATATGTGAGAGAGAAGCACTCTAGAGAGAGAGCAACAGAGAGTGCTGGGGAAAGAGATGATATTTTGTTGGGAGAACAAGAGAGAGAGAGATGAAAAATACACACACTCTTAAGGAGGCTTTAACCAAAAAAGAAGAAAGTAGTTCTCTAAATGTGAGCAGTGGAAGAAAACAAGTCATCCAATTAGAAAGATGGTGACAGTGCTATGCTCAAGGGGAAGGACAAGCATAAGAAGGGGAAGGTAATCCATTGAATAATATGCAAGTAAATGAGAGTGACGATAAAGTCAATCAGTGGTTAGTAAAGTATGCTGTAAGTTCTTGGTAAGCCCATAACAGGTCTTTTGTAACCAGATAGCTTGTCCAGGCTTGTAGGTAAGACCTAAAACGAGCTTCAGGAAAGTTGGCTTATGAAAGAAAACAGGTTATTTGCAGGTTCCTCCCCACTTTTTGCCCCCATTTGGACTAATGGCTGCTTTTTTACTTTGACAGTGCACTGAAGCCTGCTGTCCAGACCTCATTGCCAGTGTTCTGACCCATTGCAAAAGGCATGTCCCATTAGATGTCCCCAGTTGGCAAGTACTGACTTATAAGTCCCTGGAATATGGCATCCAGGGTACCCAGGGATTATAAGGCAGAGTGTCCATTCAGCACTGCTGCACTGGCTGTGTCACCCTGTATGTGACAGAGTACAAAATGGCTCATAGCCTCCAACCGCAGACTAGAAAAGCAGTAGTCACACTGCTAGTTTGACTTTGTCATTAACATTAATGGCAAATTCCCATCTCCCTTTATAATATATGTAAGTTTCCCCTAGGAAAGGCGTATGAAGCGTTATGGTAGGGAGTGCATATTACTAAGCAAAACATATTGGGCCTCATTATGACCCTGGCGGCCGGTGGTAAGCTGGCGGTAACACCGCCAACAGGCTGGCGGTGTTCCGCCAGCTATTATGACCGTGGCGCAATAGCCACGGCCATACTGCCGGCCCCTCCAACATACCGCCAGGCGGTCATAATCCCCAGGGCAGCGGTGCAGGCACCGCTGCCCTGGGGATTATGAGTCCCTGACCACCATCCTGGCCACGGCCGTAAACACCGCCATGGAAAGGCTGGCAGTAAGGGGGACTCGGGGTGCACCTGGGGGCCCCTGCACTGCCCATGCACTTGACATGGGCAGTGCAGGGGCCCCCAGACACAGCCCCATCGCGCAGTGAAATGCCCGACGGGTGCTACTGCACCCGCTGCACATCAACATTGCCGCCGGCTCTATTACGGGCAAGCTGCAATGTTGATGTGACTTTTCCATTGGGCCAGTGGACGGTAACACTTTTACCATCCGCTGGCCCAGCAGAAAAGTCGAAATAGGGAGCCAGAAATACCACCAGCACTGTCGCCCGCAGCTTCAGCAGTCTTTAACAAAGACCGCCGAAGTTGTAATGAGGCCCATAGTTTTATATATGTCTTAGAAGCAACACCATTAAAGTTGATGTTTTGTTAAGGAAAAGTTAGTAGCCCCATCGGCGAATTTAGGGTTACCTGCAGGCATCCCAGTCTGGCTAACGTTTGAATGGGGCTATCTAACTGGGTACTGTAAGGTATCAAATTAATCATGGCAATAAACCCAACTTGATGCCCAGGTCGAAATTAATGTCACTATTAAATTAAAGTTAAGCAACCTTTAGAAAGTTGCACTCTGTGTCCCAGCTGGTCCTGTGGCCTTGCATGGGCCCTGGCCAAAGGACATCTTTCTACCCACCTGGGGAGACGTGTGAATGACTCCCAGGCTTAGAAACAGTCAGTTGCTGCAGGGCGAGATATTACCCCCACCTCTCAGGAAGCCACCTGAGATGTTAGCCCAGAAGGCGAGCTTCAAAGAGGAAGTTGCCATTGAAGGGCAAATGGTGATAACAGTAGGATGCCTTTTGTTCAAGTAGACTATCTGGAGATGGGGCCAGAGAGGAGAAACCCATCCCTAAACCTGCTTTCTCATGGGTTTGTAGCTCTTAGATATCCACTCCTCTGGGGTAGGATACCAAG
Organism: Pleurodeles waltl; assembly: GCF_031143425.1. NCBI lineage: Eukaryota > Metazoa > Chordata > Amphibia > Caudata > Salamandridae > Pleurodeles > Pleurodeles waltl. Next base: position 1,505,630,601 of record NC_090445.1, on the reverse strand, counting down.
CTCCTCAGTTTCAAGAGAAGGTCCCGACATCTTGAGAGTGGCAAGAATATTGCACTCTAATTGTCAAAAGCCACATATCACCGGAATTTTGACACTAAAGAGGAGGTGACCTGCTGGCCCATTGTCTAGTGACCATGTTGTTCCCTTGGGGCACTTTCCTGGGATACAAATAGCATCCATGGCACCCTGGAACACAGTACACATTGGATTTGGAGAAAGGACCAAAGAGTGACTGTCCTGCTGCCCTTGAAACTGCACAAAGAGGTGAACCGTCAGAAGCACTGCACCTAACGCATTTTGGGCTAGTGAAGTGACTCCAAGGGTCAGATGTCCCCATCTCTCACACAACACCAGGAGCATCTTTGAGAATCTTTTAATCCCGCATCCCCAGCATCAGAAGCACTCCATTGTCATCTACGGCTGTGTTTCCTAAAGGGTGCAACTGAACTCGAAAAGGCTCTGGTGGCCAAATAACTGTTCAAAGTATCCTTACTGGCCCCCTACACCTCTGCCCTGTCGGACTTGGTCACCTAAGTCAGGCCGCTATTGCCAAACAAATTCTTTCAAATTTTAAAAACAAAAATTCCAAACTTTTGTTGACAAAAGCTTGTTTGCGTTGAATAAGACAAGTATTAAATGATTTAAAAATCCATATCTCTGGAACCCTCGGATGTTAATGATCAAGGACTCTAAAAATTAATTAAAATATACTCTATTTTTTATAAATTGTTGTTATGTCTCTTTCTTGTGTTGCATTCTTAGTCTGTTGGTTGGTACTGTTGAATTCTTTATACTAGGTTTCTTTGTGCAAGCCTTGCTGCTTGAAAGCCATAGCTACCCAGGCTTTAACGTAAGTCTGTTCAAACAAGCGTGACTGTACCCAAGACAGTTTTGCGAGTGTATTCCACAGCAAGGCCCCACAGCCATCCACATAAAACACCCAAACCCTGCAGCTTAAAATCACTTAATTATCCTCATTGATATCCAATGTCAAATACTAGGCAGAATGGTGAACTCAAGTCTTGGCTTGTGAGGAATAATGTCCCTTTGACACCTATGCAAGGTTTCAGAGTGTGATGTTTAACAGCCAGAAATGTATCTTTGATAAGGTGGAGAAAAACCTATTTTAGAACATGCCTCAAGTTATTAATCACAGTCTTTAACGTATTTATTGCAGTGAAAAAAGCATGTTTCCTCATGTGAGATTTAGGCCAACTAAGTCAGGAACACCATTTTGAAATATATCACTGGGTTAGGCAGGGATGCATCATGGCTCCCACTCAGATGCCAAATCTTACATTTTGTATTGTGGAAAGGACAGCCCTCAAAATCATTTGTTACCCTGTACTGAACCTGCTTTTCACTGATGATGCTGTTTTAAGATCGACTTCCCCGCAGGGTTTACATGCTTAGACCGACACATTGAATGGCTGCCTTAAATATGTTGCTCTAAATTTAGCGCAAACTTAATTCAAGATTATTTATCTCCTAGAAAGGTTTTAGCAGTAGATCAAGACAAACCGTATCTTAACTGAATTTGCTTACATTGGCACAACTTCTAAAAGCCTCACTTCTCCATCTATAAAGCACTAGATCCATTCATGCTTTGAAAGGAAGACAGTGGAGGCCTATGGGATGCAAATTTCGACACTACCATTGTACAGTTTTGAGCTGGGGTAATGGGGTGTTAAGATAACAGCTCGGGAGAAAGAAAACAATATTTTGAATGTATTTGTTTTCTTTACCTCATGGGATCCTTACCCTCTAATGTCATGCCATATCATACAACTCTAATTAGAGTTCTACGACCAGGTTCAACTGCGCCACTTCACAAATGACACAAACAGAAAATGGATCCTGTGAAAATAGGAAGACCACAATTGTGGAAACCTCTAAAGTCTAACCAAAGATAATGATAACTGAAATATGTCCAGTGCACAATCAGAGACCAACAGAGCACTTGTAACTAGACCTTCTGTAAAAATTCCTTTGATCATTAACACCTTTGTGCAATGCTTTGGAGTGGCTAGAAAGTAGCACAATAGTGTGATACAAAACAGACATATTATTAAAGAAAAATATTTGTATTGCCCCATGAAAACATCACTAGCGCAGGAGAAGAAATAAATCGGCCACTTGATGGCCTCTTTATTGAGTTTATGAATGGAGGATGCGATGACATGAAAATACACAACAATAAAGGATATCCAGTCTCTTGGTCAAAGGTTTGGTGCATAATTTGTGGACCAGTGTAGAAGGTAGGAGGCTTCAGGCGTTGTAAAGTTCAAATGGAGTATTTTATTTCAGGTACAGAAGACCATGACCAGAAGGCGTCCAGGAGGTCTGAAAGATCAGGGACAACTGACCTTATGAGAACAAATGCCCCCTGGAAGTAGAACATATATCTAATTTGAAGAAATACAGAACATGGAATATAGAATGAGAATAAGAAGCATAACACACTGAAGGAAGTATAAAGTGGCAGAGAGGGAGACAAGAATGCATACACAATAAATCACTGTAGTGATGAGTAAGTATTAGAACTTTATAGTAGAACACTGCATGTTCAATTTGGAATGTAGCGAGGTTCTTAGTATGTAAGGAAAGTGTATAGAATTCAGAGGATCATTAAGTACTGGTGCTTGGCTGCGGTAATCTTATGCTGCATATGCCCTTGATTTGAATTAAGGAAGTTACAAAGGAACATAGACGTGTGTGAAGATTACGGTATGCATTGCAGTAATTTATCATGGGTTTTTCCAGAGTAAACAGGAAAGGCATAAAAACATTGAGGACTATGTTTCTGCTTTAAACAAATTAGCGAGCACATGTAGATTTGGTAACTCGCATGATGAACTAGTGCGTGATCAAATCGTTATGTATACTAAAAACAAATACATCCAGGAAAGGTTGTGGGTGGAAGGAGGCCAATCTCAAGGATATTGTTGCAATGGTTAAGAAAGCAAATTTGTCAGAACGTTGGGCTAAGGCCACATTAGCACAAGAAAAAAAGGGATAGGAGTATTGAATAAAGTTTCAGATGGAAAGCAAAGAAACTGAGAGACATTATGTTGATGTTAGAAAGGGAAAAAAAGGGGGGACACACTGAACAAGTTAAAACTTTTAACGGCACATTTTATTGGTGTGGTAGCACATTACATTCAGCAAGATTCAAAAGGTGTCCAGCGAAAGCTGCAAAATGTGTAGAATGTGGTATTATAGGACTTTATAATACAGTTTTCAAAAAAAATTTGAAAAAGAAAAGTAGCAAGGAAGTTGTGTGTGTGAGCGTGAGAGTGATGAGGAGGAGTTCTCAGGAGACAGTGAGGAAGTAGAGGAAAAGGTGAAATACAAAATATGTGATAAAGTGTTGTTGAACATAGCAGGTGAAGGCGGTAGTAACAAACCACTCTGTTGGGTATCCTTTGTAGGAGTATCTTTACAAGTAGCTGCAGACTCTGGGTCTCAATACATCATTATTTTTTTTAATGTCTGGCACAAGTTGTTCTCAAACAATTTAGGGGAACACTTAGAACCTCCAGATATCGCTCCCGAAAGTTACACAGGGGACAGGATAGATGTGGTAGGATTCAGGCAATTTGTTTTTAACTTTTAAAATGGACAGGAAATAGGTAAACTATATGTGGCCAAAGATGGACCTTCGCTTCTAGGTTGGAAAGACCAAAAGAAGTTGAATGTAATATTAGACCCCAATAGTATGGAACAGGTTTTAGTTGCATGTGAGGAAGAAGATACTTGCAAGAATTTCCTAAGGTTTTTGAAGAAAACATTGGTAGACTTATAGGGTTTACTCATCAAATCTGACTGAAGGAGGTTGCCACACCCAAAATTCATAAGGCAATTAATATTCCTTTCATCGTAAGAGAGGAATGACAAATGAATTGGAGAAATTACTTAAGTTACAAATAATTGACCCTAAAGAGGCGTCTGAGTGGATTTCACCTATGGTAGTAGCACAAAAATCTAATGGGAAAGTACGCTTGTGTGTGGACTTAAGAGGGTTTAACAACATTATTGTGGTCCAGTTTCCACTGCGTAGGATAGGTGAAATGTTTTCATTGACAAGACAAGCTAAGTGGTTTTCCACATTAGACTTGTCCGCAGCGTGCCATCAAGTAGAACTAGAGCGAAGTAGTAGACACCTTACAACATTTTGTACACCATTCGGATGTTACCAATTCAAGCACATGCCATTTGGATTGGCGGCAGCTGTATTTCAAAGATTAATGACACAACTTTTCAGACATATACCTGACGTTACTTTCTTTCAGGATGACATTTTAGTGATGGGTAAGAATAAAAAAACATGATGAGGTATTGAGACAGGTTTTATGCATCTTGGAAAAAAGGGGTTTAACAGTAGAAAGTGGTAAATGCAGGTTTGGTCAGAAGGATGTCACGTACTTGGTTCATGAAATCAATCAAGAGGGAATAAAACCTAAAAGAAAATCAGTTGAAGCTATTGTAAATGCACCTTCACCTAAGTCTAAGGATTAATTAAGATCTTTTTTAGGTTTAGTCAAATTTTATTCAAAATGTGTAGAAAAGTTCTCACACAAAATTCATTACATGAGGTTATTATTAAAGAATAAAGCTAAGTTTGTGCGGAATGATAACTGTCAAAAAGCATTTCGGGATATAAAAAAGGCAATTGTGGTTGCTCCAATATTGCAAGGTTTTGATCCAGAAGCACAATCAGTTGTTACCACAGATGCAATTAGTAACGGACTTGGTAGTGTATTAACGCAAAATAACAAAGAGAGAAAAGAGTACGTTATTGCATTTGTTTTTAGGTCATTATCACCTACAGAGAAGAAAGAGAAACCCTGGTGTGTGTGTGTGTGGGTGCTAGAGCATTTCAGTAAATTTATTTGCAGTAGAAAATGCATTTTGAGATCTGATCATAAACCGCTTACAAAACTACTGACACCTAATGGATTGTCTAGAGAACTGCAAGAATGTCGTCGAAGAAACAGGACTTCTTATACGAGGTGCAATATGTACCAGGGATTAAAACTGTTATGGCAGATTTCGTAAGTAGAATGTCTATACGCCTGAAAGAATTAGACAAAGATCCATGAAACAAGTGGTACGTGGTGGGAATTTTCACAGAAGGAATGGAAAAAGTTATAGAAAAAGACAAATGGATGAACGAGTACGATAAAGATAAAGTTCTGAAAGAAGTCAGAAATAAGATTGTGAATGGATGAGAGAAGTATGGAAAAACAAAAATAGAAGAGGAATTGAAAGTATATTGAGAAGTAAGAGATTAATTGAGTGTGAAAGAGGTTTTTGTGTGTAGGGGTGGCAAAACTATCCCTCCATATGGTTTTAGGCAAAGATTGATAGCCATTGGATGTGTTGGACATTGTGGCATCACCGGTACTAAAAAAGGAATAAAAATGTTGTATTTGTGGCCTAAAGTTGATGTAGACATTGAAAGGTATGTACATAACTGAGTGGATTGTGAAACTAGTGAAAAAGCTCAAAAAAAGTTAAATCCACCCATGTCTTTATTGGGATGTCCAAAAATAGCTTTGGATATCATGGGTCCCATTATATGGAGCAATGCTGTGTGCAGATATATAATAGTTTTAGAGGACATGTTTTCTAGATGGATAGAAATGAAAGTACTTCAAAAGATTAACACCACATTTGTAATTGAGTTTCTAGAGGAGGTGTTTATAAGGGGAGGATTTCCAGCAAGTATATTAACGGACAATGTAGTACATTGTAGATTCTATTTCTCTCAGGGCCCTCGCCAGGGTCGTCGGTCTTCTCTCGTCCTCTATCCAGGCCATCTTTCCAGGACCCCTTCACTACTGCGCCCTCCAACGCCTCAAAATCCTTCATCTTCGTCGAGGGCTGGCTTATTCCGACCTCGTCTCCTTGGATCAAGAATCCCAGATGGAAATCCAATGGTGGATATCCCATTTAGAGGCTTGGAACGGCAGATCCATCTTCCCCTCTGTGCCCGATCTTGTGTTAGAATCAGATGCAAGTCTCACGGGTTGGGGCGCCCGCTGTGGTTCGATATCGACTGGCGGTATATGGTCCACAGAGGAGTCCAGATTGCACATAAATTGTTTAGAGCTTCTTGCAGGCTCCTTTGCGATCAAAAGTTTCACAAAAAAACAGAGCACGATGCTCCATTCTGCTCCGCATGGACAATATATCAGCGGTGCGTTACATCAACCGTTTAGGGGGCACCAGGTCCAGACCGCTAGCCCTTCTAGCCAAGAGTCTCTGGGATTTTTGCCTGTCCCACAAAATTTCCCTCCTAGCAGAATATCTACCGGGATCATTGAACTCCAATGCAGACTGGCATTCTCGCCACCTCACAGACTCCAGCGACTGGAAATTACATCAGTCCGTCTTTCATCAGATAGAAAGGAAATGGGGTCCTTTCCAAATAGACCTCTTTGCGTCCAGACTCAACACTCAGCTTCCCCATTTTTTCAGCTGGCGCCCAGATCCACTGGCTTTGGCTACAGACGCTTTCCTACAAGATTGGTCCGGTTCCCTCAACTATGCCTTCCCTCCTTTTATCCTGATCAACAGAGTTCTGAACCAGGTCAGACGCCAGAAGGCATCCCTCGTCCTGCTAACCCCCTTTTGGCAATCTCAGGTTTGGTTCCCTCCCCTACTCGAGCTGACAGTGGATTTTCCTATTCTACTCCCGACATTTCCATCCCTCATTCTAGATCCGTTCGATCGCCCTCACAATCTGATTCTCGACCAATCTTTAACACTCTCAGCCTGGCTCATTTCCGGTCTACCCAACAGACCCACACTATTTCGGCAAACGCTTCAGAGTTCATCAGTAACGCATGGGCACCTGGCACTAGACGAGCCTATAAATCAGCTTGGGCTCTTTGGTGAAGCTGGTGTCTGGGAAAGTGTTCCAATCCCTTTTCAGCGGATCTAAGTCTTATTATTAATTTCCTAGCCGCACAGGCGGGCTTAGGTAAGTCATACCGCACAATAAATCTTTACAGATTGGCTATTTCCATGAACCAGTCAAATATTGACGGCAACCCTATTGGGTCACACCCTTTAATCTGTCGTCTCCTGAAAGGAGTCAAGCTCTCCAAACCCCCTTCTGCGAAGTATTCATATATCTGGGACGTCTCCCTAGTTTTAAATCTTTTCCTCTCCTGGCCAGATAACCCAAGCCTTTCTCTTAAAATGCTCTCTGCTAAGCTTACCATGTTGCTATGCTTAATTTCGATAAAAAGAACTTCGGACGTTAGGTCCCTAGATGTCTCTGCCCGGCAATTCTTACCTTCAGGGGTCCTATTTCACATTTCCAAACGCACCAAAACTAACTTACATTCCGTTTTCTATCCTTTCTTTCCGGACAAGCCAAAGTTATGTGTAGGTCTTTGTTTAAAAGAATATGAAAAAAGAACCGTTAACCTGAGAACGTCCTCTTCCAATCAATTATTGATCTCTTTTCGAAAACCCCACAATCCAGTGACTTCGGCAACTTTGGCCCGCTGGATTAAATTGATTATGTCCCTAGCGGGAATAGATATTTCCGTTTTTGGAGCACATTCCTCCAGGGGAGCTATGGCCTCAAAAGCTTTCGCCATTGGGTCCACTTTAGAGGACATTCTCAGGTCGGCAGACTGGTCAAATGATAGTGTTTTCAAAACCTTCTATTGTAAACCTGTTAGAACTGCTTCTTCCTTAGTTATTGACCAGCTTTAAACGCGCATAATAGAGCCTCCGGTCTTGTCATAAAATGTAGATTTTCCTAGTAATTTATGACGGAAAGTCTTAATTTTATTAAAGACACGGAGGCGAATATTATCCCACCACAGTACTTCTATTAATATGTACTTTTTCTTCCCTCCCAGCGACTCCAGCACTGCCTCCAGCTTCCGGGTAACGCCGCTAGCTCAATCGGTTCCATCCTCAAGAAGAGACTTCTGGAGGCGTCATCGCAACCTGTCCAGGATCAGCTTCCTCAACCATCGCCCTCTCGGCTCATCGCTGTGGTTCAAGACTTGTGTTCCATTTCTCTATCTCTGGCAATTGTTGGACTTATTTATCCTTTGTTCCATGACTCTATTTGACTTGCTCGTTCAAGAAAAGAGGGCTGCTTGCAGTCAAGGGTACTCTCTATGGTTTATGGCCCCTTCCTATTGGTCCAGTTCTGGTTATTGTTTTGCTCCCATTGGTTAGACATTAGCTAACCCTTCTGGGAGTTGTAGTTTCTTGACTGCTGCTGTTTGAATTAAAGTAAGAAAAGAACGCATAATATTCGCCTCCGTGTCTTTAATAAAATTAAGACTTTCCGTCATAAATTACTAGGAAAATCTACATTAATTGTAATGGCTTCACCGTTCAAAGTCTCCATATTGTACCCTCCTTGAAGGCTCAAACGGATGAGAGGTATGTCTTTGTTGTCCAGAAGAACATCACACAAGTTAGTCCTGCAAATCTAATGTAGAGAGACAGCTCAACGAAAGAGCTGTAAAGGCACTAAATTAAAAACAACACCTGAATACCACGTGACTTCACTCGTTTTTATTTAGAAATATAACAAAAGTACGAAACAGCATGGGTGACTTTTCTTCTAAGCATAAATGGTCCATTTTGTCAGATTAAGAGGCCCTGCAATGATTTAATGAAGACATGAGGAGATTTGATTTTTCAGACTTTGAAGTTCGTGACCGCTGGTCTGTTGCACATGTAGCGGCCTTCTCGTCACATGCTGGGCACTTTCACTGTCTCTCGTGAGCTACTTTTACTTTTCATTCGAGCTGCTAAAATCCTCAGTAGCTTGAACGCAGGGGGCAGCGTCTGACCCAGAAAAGGTGGTGTCGTCACCTCATGAACCATGACGACGTATTCACCTGAAAGAAAGAAGCAGAGAAAACGGGAGTGAATGTGCCCTGGATTGTAATTGCATTTTTATAGCACTTCATTTTCTTGTCCAGACGCTAAAGCACATGTTATAAGGCGTCGCCAGCTGTCTGTTAAATGAACGGGGATGGCCTTGCTAGCAACATCAACACTAACTCAGCCAGTACTACTTTCCGCACACATGAGAGTACTAGCTCAGCTCAGCTGGGCTTTAATAATTTCAACAGGGGAGTGCTGGCACTTATCAGTAATCCAGACCTTGCAATGGACAGGACTGACATTTCTCGACACAGCTCCAGAGCTTTCCTAGGACACTAACCACACTTCTCAGCAGGACTGAGCCCAAAATAGAGCATCCTATAATAACTACACTCACCCACAAAATTCTGCATTCCAAAGACGTGTTCAAATGAAACCAAGCCCAATTTAGCATTTCAGAATCCAACATTCCTATCAGAAGAAGAACGATTTACAAGTTTAATATTAAACCCATTTATCCTGTACAACTACTGGTTCGGATCAAACATGGAATTTCTCCTAGTAAAATACCCAACAAACAACTCCAACTCCACCGGGAACAGAATCCAACTGTGCAGATGCAAATCACCCTTCCATTCACACTGAGGCACGCAGACAATCATCCTTGAAATCGTGGGTGGCATTCTGCATCTTATCAGCAAACATAAGTCACCTCTTTTTATCCCCATCAATGTCACACATTAAAAACCTCACATGTCTAGACAAGAGAAAGATGGATGTTACCAAAGTATCTTAGGCAGCTACCATCTGATTCTAGCCCGTTCTTTTAAACAAAGCTTTTCCTAACACATCTCCAATTACAAGTGCTGACTGTATTGTTGTGTCGTGTGTGGGGAAAAAAGGACCACACAGACACAAGTGAGTCAATTTACTTTATTGAATATTCCCTCTTTCATACATTGTTCCTCTACCTATGGGGACTTTGTCTCCACTTATGTGGTCTCTGCACTATCCTGCCCTGGAATGCTCTGCTTCTCTCTTCACTTCCTGCCTAGTACCTGGACCAGAAAGTGGTGTCTAGCATCTTGACTGTGGATCTGGGAGGACTCTGCCCTGCAAGATCCTAATGTCCACACAACAGGGAATCTCCTGTCTGAATTAAAGAAAAATCACAAATCTCTGACACAACATCCCCCTTCTTCTAGAAGGGGGACACAATATTTCCCTTCCCCATCGGAACTCCTACAAAGATTCATCAGATCCAGAGATTCCGGAAACTGGTAATAATGAGTTTCCAATGGCAACTGGTTATTTTAAATGGAGTGCCTGCTTACTATCAAAATGGCCGCCCTATTTATTTCTGCAAGGCTACCCGACTTCCCAAAGGGCTACACCTTCTTTTCTAAGCCTCATGCGGGACTTGCGTTTTTGAAATTACTTGGCAATGTCTGGAGTTGCAGTGCTATACCGATGTTAGTGGCTAGCTTCCTTTGCTGCTGGAGGGAACTTGTTCCCAACTCCGAGCACCAGCTCTCCCACTTGATAGCTTCACTTGGAGGCACCCACAGGCTGCATGCTGACTCGCCTTGGCTTCTCTGATTAGTAGCTATGCACACTGGCTATCCCTGTTTCTTCCCAGGCCAAAGCCCAACAGTCACCAAAGTTTTCAAGGACAGTCTGCTATCTACAAGTGTTAAAATCTGGTGTGAATGCCACTTTGCTGAGCCTACATTCGAGGCACCATCCTTTCCCTCACCCTTTCTCTCCCACATTCTCTAATGGAGGAGGAGCTTAACACGTTACCTCTCAGAGCTTGGTGCACTCCAGCCTGGCTCTGCGCCCAAGCTCCATTTTTCCATGCACTGCTGGGCTATCTTGTTCACAGATATGATTGCTGAGTTCTGAGCTCATTAAAATGTATGACCCTCTTGCAGGCAAATCACAGACTTCCCATTTTAGTCAGGTACAACACACCTCAGCTCTGTGCTGGTGTACCTCGTGTCTCAAGGATGGAGAGAGCTCATCCCTCTGCAACAGCTTATCAGACAAAGCTGGGTCTCTCACCAGCTACTGTTCAGAGACAGGCTTCACAGCACTCATGAATTTATCTTCTGTTCATAACCAGCTTTTATGTATTCAATGCAGGCAAACACAGACACAAGTGAGTCTCTATATTAGTCTTTATTGAATATTTCCTCTTTCAAACATTGAACCTTTACATACTGGGGGCTTGCCACAATACATGGGCTCCCTGTTCTATCCTGCCATGGAATGCTCTGCTCCTTTTCTCACTTCCTGTCCAGTGTCTGGACCAGGAAGTTATGTCCAGTAACTTGGCTGTGGACTCAGGAGGACTTTTATCCTGCCAGGTCATAATATTCTCACAACATGACACTCACAAAGACTCAACACGTTCACCAATCATTTTTGATGCAAAAACACTATATAAAATCGTGGCTCAGACTGAACACATTCACCGTCCATGTCCTACATGATTTTACTACACAGCATCCTGGCTCAGACCTAAACTTTAGAGAGATGCAGCCAAATAATTACTATTGCATGAGGGTTATATGCAAGCTTACCTAGCTGACAGCATTGTGGAAATAGGTGAAAGATTTAGGATATTAACAGGGGACTAATTAAATCAGAACAAATGTTGCCTCTGCATGATGGGTGGACTTAAGGACTATAGTATAATTGTTGAAGGTGCAATGGGTAAAGTGTTCATTCTAATATTTAAGTATATTAACCGCTTAAGTGCGGGCGTCGGCCAGGTCACGACCAGTGGCCGACACCAGGGAGGGGGTTAAATCCTCCGGTGCGTCGCACCCGAGGATTTATTTTTTATTTTTTTGATCCCTAGGAGACACGGAAGCTCTTCCGTGTCTCCCCCTGCCCCCCACCCGCTCCTTTGTGACGTCAGCGCGCCTGCTCCGATGGGGAAAACGGCCACAAACGGCCACAAACGGCCTTCCCCACGTTTTAAAAGGTAGGTTCCCCCTGGGGGGGCGCAATCGAACCCTCCCCCCCCCCCCCAGGGGCTAAATTATATATTTTTTTTAAAAATGGAGGGGGGGTCGCCCGTGGGCAGCGCGACCCCCTGTGGGGGCAATATTTTTTTTAGTTGTTGCAGGGTTTCCCTGGGGGCCCCCAAGGAAACAATACAAAAAAAAAAAAAAAAAAAAAAAGAAGATCTATATATATATATATATACATCCATATCTATATATATATATATATCTATAGATATATATAGAGAGATAGATCTATATATATATATATATATATCACATTTGTCAATATGTGTGTGGTTTCCCTGGGGGCTGAGAGAGAGAGAGAGAGAGAGAGAGAAAAAAAAAAAAAAAAAAAAAAAAAAAAAATTTAGATCAGCCCCAAATTCCACCGCCCAAATCATATTGTGGAGACATCAAAATTATCGATCGCAAAACAAACTGGTTTTGTAAGGCAGGCACCTGTGTTTTTGGGCCTGGGTTCGGCGGCCCTATAGAGAAACACACTAAACCCAAACATTTCTGGAAACTAGACATTCAGGGGAGTCCACAGAGGTGTGACGTGTGTGGATTCCCCAAAGTTTTCTTACCCAGAAAACCCTGCAAAGCTGAAATGTTGAATAAAAACTCTATTTTTCTCCCATTTCTGTCACACAAACTACAGGAATATGCTGGGATCCACAAAATTCCTACCACCCAGTGATTCCTCACCTGTCCTGATAAAAACACTACCCCACTTGAGTGCCTACACCTAGTGCCTGTGTCAGGAATGGATCACCCCAGGGTCAACAGCTGCCTCATGTAAGGACCAACATTGACCGTTGTGTGATCTATTCCTGTCGCAGGTACCAGGCCTACCCACACAAGTGAGGTACCATTTTTATCTGGAGACTAGGGGGAATGCTGGGTGGAAGGAAATTTGTGCCTCCTCTCAGATTCCAGAACTTTCTGTCACCGAAATGAGAGGAAAAATGATTTTTTGGCCAAATTTTGATGTTTGCAAAGGATTCTGGGTAACAGAACCTGGTCAGAGCCCCACAAGTCACCCCATCTTGGATTCCCCTGGGTTTCTAGTTTTCAAAAATGCGCTGGTTTGCTAGGTTTCCCCAGGTGTCGGCTGAGCTAGAGGCCAAAATCCACAGGTAGGCACTTAGCAAAAAACAGCTCTGTTTTCTATCAAAAAATGTGATGTGTCCACGTTGTGTTTTGGGGCATTTCCTGTGGCGGGCGCTAGGCCTACCCACACAAGTGAGGTATCATTTGTATCGGAAGACTTGGGGGAACGATGGGAGGAAGAAAATTTGTGGCTCCTCTCAGATTCCAGAACTTTCTGTCACCGAAATATGAGGAAAACATGTTTTTTTAGCCATATTTAGAGGTTTGCAAAGGATTCTGGGTAACAGAACCTGGTCAGAGCCCCACAAGTCACCCCATGTTCGATTCCCCTAGGTCTCTAGTTTTAAAAAATGCACAGGTTTGGTAGGTTTCCGTAGGTGCCGGCTGAGCTACAGGCCAAAATCTACAGGTAGGCACTTTGCAAAAAACAGCTCTGTTTTCTGTCAAAAAATGGAATGTGTCCACGTTGTGTTTTGGGGCATTTCCTGTCGCGGGCGCTAGGCCTACCCACACAAGTGAGGTATCATTTTTATCGGGAGACTTGGGGGAACGCTGGGTGGAAGGAAATTTGTGGCTCCTCTCAGATTCCAGAACTTTCTGTCACCGAAATGTGAGGAAAACGTGTTTTTTTAGCCACATTTTGAGGTTTGCAAAGGATTCTGGGTAACAGAACCTGGTCAGAGCCCAACAAGTCACCCCATCTTGGATTCCCCTAGGTCTCTAGTTTTCAAAAATGCACAGGGTTGGTAGGTTTCCCTAGGTGCCGGCTGAGCTAGAGGCCAAAATCTACAGGTAGGCACTTTGCAAAAAACAGCTCTGTTTTCTGTCAAAAAATGGGATGTGTCCACGTTGTGTTTTGGGGCATTTCCTGTCGCGGGCACTAGGCCTACCCACACAAGTGAGGTATCATTTTTATCGGGAGACTTGGGGGAACATAGAATAGCAAAACAAGTGTTATTGCCCCTTATCTTTCTCTACATTTTTCCCTTCCAAATATAAGAGAGTGTGTAAAAAAGACGTCTATTTGAGAAATGCCCTGCAATTCACATGCTAGTATGGGCACCCCGGAATTCAGAGATGTGCAAATAACCACTGTTCCTCAAAACCTTATCTTGAGCCCATTCTAGAAATGCAAAGGTTTTCTTGATACCTATTTTTCACTCTTCATATTTCAGCAAATAAATTGCTGTATACCCAGTATAGAATGAAAACCAACTGCAGGGTGCAGCTCATTTATTGGCTCTGGGTACCTAGGGTTCTTGATGAACCTACAAGCCCTTTATATCCCCGCAACCAAAAGAGTCCAGCAGACATAACGGTATCTTGCTTTAAAAAATCTGACGTCGCAGGAAAAAGTTACAGAGTAAAACATAAAGAAAAATGGCTGTTGTTTTCAGCTCAATTTCAATATTTTTTTATTTCAGCTATTATTTTCTGTAGGAAAACCTTGTAGGATCTACACAAATGACCTGTTGCTGAATTCAGAATTTTGTCTAGTTTTCTGAAATGTTTAGCTTTCCGGGATCCAGCATTGGTTTCACACCCATTCCTGTCACTAACTGGAAGGAGGCTGAAAGCACCAAAAATAGTAAAAATGGGGTATGTCTCAGTAAAATGCCAAATCTGTGTTGAAAAATGTGGTTTTCTGATTCAAATCTGCCCGTTCCTGAAAGATGGGAATATGGTGATTTTAGCACCAGAAACCCTTTGTTCATGCCATTTCCAGGGAAAAAAACCACATGCCTTCTTCGGCAGTCCTTTTTCCCAATTTTATTGGAAAAAACTACATTTTCACTGTATTTTGGCTAATTTCTTGGTCTCCTCCAGGGGAAACCACAAACTCTGGGTACCATTAGAATCCCTAGGATGTTGGTAAAAAAGGACGCAAATTTGGCGTGGGTAGCTTATGTGGACAAAAAGTTATAAAGTCCTAAGCGCGAATTACCCCAAATAGCCAAAAAAGGGCTCAGCACTGGGGGGAAGGTGGGAATACGGCCCAGCAGCTAAGGGGTTAATATACCACTCACCTAAATGTATACTGGGTTACAAGACAACAAAGTAAGATCAATGGTCCAGTAACAGCAGCTGGAAAAGAGGCCATATGGGAAACAGCTGTTTATTTCTTTGTGGGTATCCCAAGTGTCCCTGAAAGTGAGCTGTTTAGGGATTTAGATAAAATCCTCAGTTATATTTGTGAATTAACAGAAAAACAAAAGCAGAGAAACCTCATAGGAGGTAACCAAATCATAGAAAAAGTTTTTTAGGAAAGGCAAAATTTAGCAAATAGAAAAAAAACGAAAATTAACCGAAACACAATGTTAAGGAAAAGTTCAAAATCACATTAACACTGTATAGAGTTTAGGGGTAGGGAGGGTTTTTGGGTTCATGTGTTGGTTATGTTTAGGGGTGATGGGGTTTTAGGTGTCAGGGATGGTTGGAGTTCCATCACAGAAAGAGGTTTTTAGGGTTCAGGAATCTTGAATGGTTGGAGTTTTGAGTGGTGGCGTGTTTTTAGGGTTCACAGATGAGTGAAGTCTAGGGGTTGGGAGGGGTTTTTAGGGTTTCGGGGTGAGTTCACTGTAGGAATATTGAGCGCTTATAAGGTTTATGTATAGGTAGCGTTTAGGGGCAATGAGGGGATAAGAAATTGGAGATGGGCAGTGTTTATGGCCAGAAAGAGTTTAAAGATTCAGGAATGGGTGGAATGTAGGGGCAGTGAGGAGTTTAGGGATGGGTGGGACTTAGGCATAGATATTAGGTTTTAGAATTCGTGAATGGCTTGAATGGAATTTTGGCAGTAGTGAGGTGTTTTAGGGTTTAGGGATAGGTAGTGTTCAGGGATGGGTAGAGTTTAGGGGTCAGGCATGATTGGAGTTTGGAGGTTTGGGGTGGATGTAGTTTAGGTGTGGTGAGGATTTTGTATGGGGCAGGGATGAATGGTGTTTAGGGGCTGTGAGGGGATCAGGTATGAATTGTGTTTAGGTGTGGTGAGGAGTTAGCGAATTAGAATCATACAAAGTAATTTTTTGAATGTTAAAGATATAAATCTGATGGAATGTCCCTTGAAGCAAAGCACTGAAATAAATACCTCCGACAAAAATATTTCTGAACGCAAAAACTGTAAAACATTGCATTTACACCTAAAAACAGGCAAGCAAAGCCAAATTCGAAAAAAAAGACATTCTATTAATTTGTTTCAACGAAATCCATTCATCCTGCAAATTTCCATTAAACAGAGTTGGTTAAATAGTTTCACAGTTATAGTATCCCATGAAATCATTTTCTATGAAATCAGATACAACCAATCCTTATTAGGTTGGTATGGGGCAACAACAGAAATATGGTGACTCTTGGAAAACTGAAACAACCATACGAGAATGGAGGTGTGGGGCCACCATGCCAAAAACAATACTACATGATGGCACAACTTCAACATGCTGTGCAGTGGGGTGTATTTAGATGGATTCTGATCTACTGTTGCAGAAACAGGAACTCAAGGTCCAAACGTTTTAGTTTTTCTATGACAACATATTAAGGAAACTACTTATTTTTATGGAATCATGATTTCACATTCGACAATGCCTTCATCCAATCAAGTTTGAAAGCAATCTATCTGCTGGTCCCAATCAAAAGTCTACAGCGAAGGCAAAATGTAATGCCAGGCTGGTGTTCGACTTGAACAGGCAAGACCACAACTCATGGTGGCTGTGATCTTTGCATTGGCTTGCGGTTCACAGTCATAATATTTCAGTCAATGACGATTGTATGTAAAGCAGTTAATATTCAAACCCCATAATTTTGGTCCAATTCCTTTCAATGGTATACATCACCAGTAGAACACTACAATCTGCCAAACAGTTCCTGCTACTGTTGCTGAACACCAGAATATGCCTGTGGTGACAGTTCTTTATCCGAGGAATCTGCCAATTTATGAAACGGTCTCCCTTCATCTATAGGAACAGAGGAGACTCTCTTTGTAGTCAGGAAAAGGCTGGTACATTGGTTTTATAACCTATATGTTTTATCCATTTATTGAGCCTGTTTTATTGAAGTGTAATGTTAGTCTGAAGTTAGTTTGTGGTTACGTTGTTCCCTCCTACAGTGCAATGGAGTGCAGTAGACATGCCCTAAAAAACTGAAATGGAGAAACACCTACAAATTACTTGGGTTGCAGTGCTTATTATGTAATAGAATGAGTGATGGTGCCTCAAGCTCTGCTCAGAAACCTGCAGTGGGCTCTTTTAAATGTTGGTGCACTGAATACAGTGTCTGAGTAATCTTGAATAGACTTCATGGCTCTTCAATCAGACGCTCCCTGACGCTTTATCTCATTCATGCAGGTTCCAACTTCTCCAGCGCAAGGCTTTTTCCAATCTTTCTCATCCTATATCTTTCCCCTATGCAGTGATCGAAGTGCATAAAAAAGAGAATGGGAACTCTGGTTCTGCCCGCAACGGGGGCAGGGTGAGTGAGCGTGGGGGCATGGTCAAAGGCGTGGCTAAAAAAACAAAACATTCTGTAACTTTTTTCAGTCTTTCACTTTCAGATAACTACATATAAAATAACGCACAGCTTAGATGAAAATTAAATGCAAGTAATGTTAATAAGTGGGAACTGCACTATCGTACATTATGAAACCTCTATAAGTTAGTGCACTGTAGGGAATTAAACAATTATGAGAAAATAGATGTGTTGCATGAACTTAGCTTGTCCAGTATATCGAATGACAGTTGGTGGGGAACTGAATGTAATAATGTACTTTAGCTATGATTTTACTGTACTCTAATGGTTAATGCACTGCAACAGAGAGAAACAGAATTCAATTCTGATTGGTTCAGTGGAGAATAGTGACTTACGTATGTTTAGTGCTACAAGCTCCCGTTTTTGACAGAAAGTATAGTGAACATTTAAGTCATTATTCAAAATTTGCATTGCACGCAGTATAAGATTGGCTGCTACAAAATGTGCAAAAAGCCTTAAGATTAAAAAAGTGTTTCCAAAATATAGATTTTTTGCGGACTGTACATAATGCAATTTTTTTAATAACTGTCTTTAAAAAGCACACACTTCACAGCTTAGCTGGCAGCTCCCTTACAATAACACTCAAAAATAATACATGAGTGTCATCAGTAAGTGTCAAGTGAATCCATCAATTAAAGCCAATACTGGCTTTCAAGAACCCTTGACATTTACAGATTAACCAGTTGCGCACATTAACATTTCTTTCAGGCAAGCAGGCACCCTGGCAAGAAGGCTTGTCTCTTGTGCTGTTTTTCCTCCCTCGGTTTCTCAGCACAGTAGACTCTCTGCTTTACACGTCAGTTGAAGCATTTCAAATGTCGGATGTAACTGTCCTGGGACAGTTGTCTGTTCACAAAAAGCAGAGGAATGTTTTTCTTCAATTAAAAAAGTATGGGCAAGTAGTACCCCTCAGATCCACCCTTCTTGGACCATTGCCCCTATGTCTCTTCCTCACAGTCAATGTCTGATGAGAAAACATTATTGCCAGTTCCCAGGAATGAGTGCCGGTGGCCCCAACCGGCAACCACCTGCTCAAATCTAGCACTTTTGAGTTGTAACTCACAAACATGATAGCTGACAGATAGCATATCACAATTTGGTATAGGCAGTTTACTGATTTACATCACCCCTAGCAAAATGCACCTATGAAATATTCAATACTGTACAAGACATGGTAATGGTGTCTGGGGGCAACTGTGATTAGCAGGAGGTGAGACAGATTGGCCCAGCTGGAAAATATATTGAAGAAAGTGATGGATACACATGATGTTGCATATGTATGGATTCGGGTGGATGCTGAGGCAGTCACCTGAGGTCTGTTAATGGACCCTGATGCGATGGATACTGTATGTTACTGGTTAAAACGTCATAAGGAAGTTATTTGAAATTGACATTATAATCTAGTTCATGCCCTCTGTGCTCTACATCCTTGTGCAAGTTTGCATAATACCCCTATTTCAAGCATCGTGGCCTGAAGACCATTCTTTTGTATGCTACTTGCTGTTGTTCCATATACATTGTGTATTGACAAATATGGTCTCTGTGCCATACCTTCAGGTTTATGCCATACACCTCTATGTACCGGATTGCATATGGCCCACTTCAAACTTAAAACAATCATGGGAAACACCAATACATCAGGATTAAGTGAACAAAAGTATGCAAACAATATTGATACCTGCCTGTATTGGCACACTAGACCCATTGGCTTTGTCCATGCTTATTTATCAGTATAGATGTAACACTCCAGTATGTAAAAAGGCAGTCTTGACTAAAATGTTACAAAATGTTATTACCGGGGCAGAAAGAAAGTTAAAGAAAAAAGGATTGCTTTCTGCATATAACGCATGTAGAACATAAAGAGCATCATGTGTGATGGCTCATTGTGAATGTCCATTATTAATTTGCATACATTACATCGGGAGCCATTAATCACAGTGATTACATCTGTAATATTTTACATTGGGAGTGCTTTTACTTTGGATCGTTGAAAGTAAATGTATTTTTTAAATTAATATATTTTACGTGAGTTTCTTTGAAAAATAATTTAATAGTTGTTATATTATTTAATTGGTATATTAGTATTCGGCTTTATTCAGTTTTAATTCAAAATTACCTTACTATTTACAACATTTTATCAGTTAAATTATTTTATATGATTTTTCTTAAAATCCAATTATATGGTTTACACACACACACATATATATATATATATATATATATATTTATACACAAAGAGACAATGCAAATACATGCGTGTCTATGATTTTGTTATCATGGTGGGTAGAATCCACTGAAGACCCCCTTTTCAAAAAAATAAAAAATATGTGCATATTATTGTTTTATGGACAACCCTCAACCTTTTTGTTAACATAATACTTACATCCTTTTGTTTGGAAGGGGGGTGGTATAAGCTCCCCCAACACCCATTTTCTTTTATGTATTTATTTTTCCTCTTTTCAGGGTGTAAACCACCTCCCCCCAGCTACATGTAAATAAATACGCATTAATATATGTATGTGTACATTACACAAATATATGTATTTCCAATAATATGTTCTTATGACAGACGCAGATATATATATATATATGTATACACAAACACACAAATTAAAAAAGTGGATATATTTAATAATACATTTTCAAATTAATTATCTTGCAAATTTTGAAAGTTTACATTAATACTAATTCATTCAATAATTGTAGTATTAAATTATTATGACGTTTATTTTACTTCAATTATTTGTATGCATAACATTTAATTCACATTTAAATTTTCAAATTATCTTCATAATCAATGTTTAAACAAATTACGTTTTTACATTTAAACTGATTGATATTAAGTTACGTTTAAGTGAAAATATTTTTAACAATTAGGCCCTCATTATGACTTCGGCGATCTTTTCACAAGACTGCCGAAGCCACGGGTGTCAGAAGACAGTGCTGGCAGTCTTCCAACCACCATATTATGAGTACTTAAGGATTTCTGCCACAATTTGGGCAGAAATCCTCCAGTTGTCCTGCTGGCAGTTGGAGGCGCAGGGGCAGTTCCACCACTGGCCCCACACCTCCAAAAGGCCTCCGCCTGCCGTATTACGACCTACAATATGGCCTGGCAGTGTCCTGGTGGCATGGTGCTGCCGGCGGTGGAAGAGCCTGCTCCCGTTCCCTGCCGGACGACCTCCTTGCCAGACAAGGTAAGGGGGAAGGGGATGGGAGGGTGGGGGGTGTTGTGTGTGCATGTGTGATTGAGTGTTGTCTGCATGTGTGAATGTAAGTGTGTATGCATGTGTGTATGTGTGTTAGAATGCATGTTTCAATGTGTGACTGAATGAGAGTATGAACGCGTGTGAGTGTATGTGTGTATGGATGCGTGTGAGTGAATGCGTGTATGTAAGTGTAGGTGAAGGAGTGTATGTGTGCATGTATGTGGGGAAAGGGGTGGGGAGGTGGTGCTGACATGGAAGGGGGAGGGGGTGTGGTATGGAGGGGGGTGGGGTGCTGTTATCGAAGGGGGGTGGGGGTAGGGGGTGCTGGTATGGAAGGGGGGAGGGGATGCTGACAGGGAAAGGGGTGGGGGTGTTGTAGCTGCAGGGGGGTTTGGGGGAGTCATCTGCCGGTGACAGGAAAGACATTTCCTGTCAACGGAAGCCTTTCCGCCGGGGTTTCATCACAGAAACCCTGGTGGAAAGCCCACTCCTGATGCCGCCGGCGGTCTTCAGTGGCCCGCCGGGTTGGAGATGCTAATTTCTGGCCCGGCTGTCCAACCGCCCTGGCGGTATAAGCGGGGATGTAGTGGTCTTGCCGGCTGGTCGGCGGTGAGACCTCCACCGCTGCCCTGGTGGTCTTCGGAGCGGCCTTAATCTCTCATTTACATACATATATATTTTACAAAATTCTCAACAAATTTTTGAAACCTACATGCTTGGAAGGAACTCATCCCATTACTAACATTTTGCAGACAAACTGGAAAATCATTATACAACCAAAGCAGACACGTTGGACTCCTATTTAAAACAAAGGAAAACAACCAATATAACCCATTTCCAAAAACTCCGTCTAAGAGGGAGCCAACCCAGCCTCTGCACTCCTTTAAACAAAGTGAATTTATGGATCTAATGAAAGCAAACATGCCTTTTGGCTGCCCTTCTGATCCTTGTTTACCACACATCTTCAGGAATATTCTTTTATCTACCTCTGCTGCCACACCAGTAAGAAGAATCATCAATACTTCTTTAACTACGTGAATCTTTTCTGAAGATCCTAAAAAAGCATACATACACCTGTTTAAAAAAAAAAAAAAAAAAAAACTTAGACCCAAGGGCCCCAATAACTACAGACCGATTACAAATGGCCCTTTCCTAGGCAAACTGATAGAAAGAGCAGCTTTCGCCCAGATGTCACAATTTATTGAAAATAACTCCATGCTTTCAGACTACTAAACAGGATTCCGTCCAGGAAAAGGCACTGAATCAGCCCTCATCACCATCTGGTATGTTCTTATAAACACAATAGACCACAATGGAGTTGTTGCACTACTTCTCCTGTACGTCTCAGCTGCCTTTGACACAGATGACCCTGACACTCTAATACAAAAACTCTGCAAAGTTGGCAGAGAGGGGACTGCTCTCTACTGGATCTCATCCTACCTTCAAAACAGAACTAATGCAATCCATACTTCCCCTTTCTCATCCAAGCCCTACTTCACAAAAGCAGGGGTCCCTCAAGGCTCAATCATCTCACCCATGCTTCTCAACATCTACATTATGGCATTACCAACAACGATCAATGAATTTCAATTATGCAGATGACACACAAATAATCCTTAAACTAGAATGCCCCAAAGACGTCGCAAACTCACAAATCTTCAGTTGTCTCAGAGCCCTTGATCAGTGGATGACATGGAGCCATCTCAAACTGAATGCTTCCAAAACAGAAATACTCACATGTGGCAACTGGAAATATTATGAACCACTTTGCGTCTGGCCTGACAATAGGGGCCCCCTGACAATCGGGGCCACCTTCTAAACTATCTAAGGAAGTAAGAAACCTTGGAATTACCATGGACTCCAAGTTAACAATGAATGTCCAAGTGGACAAATTAACAAGAACAAGCTTCATCACCATGAAAACTCTGCGACGCATCTTCCCCCACCTTGGTTACTATCTCTCTTGTGCTATCTAAAGTGGATTACGCCAATGGCCTCTACCACGGATCATCTCTATCTACTATTTAAAAACTACAACACACTCAAAACTTGGCTGCCAGACTGCTCCTACATGTAAAGCCACTACCCCACATCCCACCTGCCTTAAGGGCCCTACATTGGTTACCGGTTGCCAGAAAATCCACCTTCAAGCTGCTCTGTATCACACACAAAGCAATACATGGAACATGACCACTTTTCATCAGGAATAAAATCACCAAATACATTCAACAAAGAAACCTCCGCTCAAGATTGGCAACCTGCCTCAAAATACCACCATGCAAGAAAAGATAATAGGTGGTACATCTTTCTCTGTTCAAGCAGCCAAACTATGGCATTCATTACCCCCAAATATAAAATCCACTGATAACTATCAGTTACCTTCAGAAGACTACTCAACAGCTGGCTCTTTCGTACAAAACCACCATACTCAAACAGCAATGGACTGCATATCCCCCTGTAAGTAAACATGTTATCATTTGATTATTTGTAAATATCTAGATATGTGTATTTCTTTGTACAGATACGTATAATAACTATTTTATCTTAAAATATATGCATACTCTTTAGGCCTCTTTAACAAATGTATATTTTACTTGAATTACATTTATATATGTATGTATATGTATGTGAGGGTGTATGTATGTTTATATATATTTATAGATATGTGTATGTTTCATTGTATAGATATGTGTATATTATTCTACACTTGACATGTTCATAGGTCATTGCATAGTTTCGTTATAAGTTGCTTGAATACGATGATTATGAGTCTGTTTTTATATTATCTATTACAATAGGTAAATATTATCTTTATTCATCTACAAATATTTCACTATTGAAATATTGAGGAAAGATAAAATGCTGTAATAAAAGTACACAAATACATTAACTTCAAATAGTGGAACTCTTGAAAGCCTCTGTTTATACAACACAACTTTATATCTCAATATATTATATTCCTTACACATTTTTTCCTTGATTAAGTAATCATGTATCTATGTATTTACTACTCTAGTCCTACTGTACAAGAGACAAAAAAACATTTGACTCTCTTGAAAGCTTTACTCTGTCTGACCATCACCCTATACCTCTATCTACATGTCCTATTTCCCCACTCTCTGACTCATCACAAACCCATTCACTACTATCCCCTCCAAATAACCCTTCCCAGACTCTTCCCTCCTCTACCCCTCCTGGCTCACCCCAAACCTCGGTTTACAACTATGAACTTCCAAATAACCCTACTAAAACCTCCTTCATTTATGTCTCCTTTGACTCATCCCAAACCCCATTTAACTACCATGTACTCCCTAATACCTTTCTACAGACTCTTACATCCTGCACCTCTCCTTTACTCATCCCAAATCTCATCTTATTACTATGAGCTCCCAGTTCACACCTATAGATTGTTCCCTCTTCTATCCCTTTGTTATTCCATTCAAATCAACTAACAGACTCATATGTCCTCTACTCAAATTAACTCATACCTCCCTATACTAATACCGTACTCATGTTTCCCTATACTAATGCACCACTTATCCTTTTGGGTTCAGGAGCGGCGTGCTGCATGCCAAAAAGCGCTTTGATGCCTCATCAGTGGTAGTAAGCGCTATTACAATATATTTAGCTATATTTAAACATTAATTTCATGATTTTAAAGAACCCTGCTGTAAAGGCAGAAAGGCAGATCTACTGGACATTTTACACTTTCATTATTTTTTAGTTTTACTAATGTCGACATTAATCTTGTGTTTTTATTTTTGTATTTGTTTAACCAAATAGGATCAGGTTTCTAATAATGCAAAACGAATTACAACTTTTGCTTCCATGACAGATGGGCATATGGGATCAGCTGCGCTCATCAGAGGAGTTTGTGAGTCTTACATCTATGGAGAACATGTGGATGTATGTTAGACTGAATGAGTAGTTAACTTGCTTGTCCAAACATCATGCAGTGCACTTCTTAAGCAGGTGTGCTGGGTTTGTAAAGGGGTGCCCATATAATAGCTATGTATTTGGGTGTGGGGGAGAAGTTGTACAGCCAGCCCAAGTGGCGTACCAATGTTCTGTTTGCGGAAGGGCGCACATATGTGCATCTCTCCAAATGTCATACAGGTGTGTATTCAGTCAGCATGGAAAGGAAGCATTGTGCCTTTCAATGATGACCAGATGTATACTTTTTCCCATTTATGTCACAAGTGCATATCATTCAGATTAGAATATACATTCGTTCTGACTATGGGCCGCAATGTGCCCTTCCTGTTCCGAAAATGACTTTGCTCATTCTCTGCACGCTGAAACATATATAAATCTATCTCTCTTGTAAGTTATTTTGTGTTTAAAACAGCAAAAAAAGCTGCTTGCCTGCCGTGTTAAATATGGTGAAAATTAAAAGGGAAATTGTTCAGATTTTAATCTTTGTATATGTTCTAGCGAAAAGTCCCATGTTCAAGGGGCCACACCAAAAATGTTCTTCAGTGTTCTTGTGTCCATATACAGGTGACATATAGGAGGGAGTGCTAAATGTGGTTAACTTTAGTCCAAATTTGCCAATGTCTTGAAAAAAACATAATTTTTCCATTTTCTGTAATAAAAAGAAGCCAAGTCTCACTCAGGGACAGCGCATCCATGACGTGAGACAAAGCACCCACCTTACTGCGCCGCAAGCAGAGGACAGCAAAGATTAGCCTTTTCAACTAGGTGCTAAAAAATAAGTTCCTTTTGCTTAAGCTTAGGGCGAGAGAGACGCGGAGGGTAAACAAACACCTTAATCGACCAAAGGTGTGGCCTCGGAAAATATACATTTCTTTTGCAAATAAACAATTATAAAAAATTGTGTCTCGGCAGCCCCGAAATTAAAATGCACTCCTTTTCGGACAACTATGAACATGAGATGAGGATAAATGAAGTCACTCTAAGTTCGAGACAACCAATGGAAGGACTGGGATACCACACTGCCCCAAGCAGTAGAGGGCGGAAGCAAAGTGTGAATGGCACGTGAACAGTGAACCAGTGGATAAAGGGCCAGATGTATGAAAGCATTTTGCATGCAAAATGCCATTTCAGAATGTATGAAATACATTCTGAACGCAATTTTAAGGAATCGCTAAAATAGCGATTCCTTAAAATTGCGACCCTGTTTAGAAGTTGCAAATAAGGATTCCTTATTTGCGATTCCTTAGCACATGTATGAAGCAATTCCTAAATGCGATTTGGGCATTTAGGAATCGCTAAATACCACCAAGTTGAACTTGGTGGTAACCATGTGCAAAATTTAAAAATGCATTTAAAATGCATTTTTAAATTGTACATGTAAAGCAGGCATGCCCTTTAAGGCATGTGTACACCTTACATGTCGACCCCCAAAAATTTGGGGGTGCAGCAGAAGGGGCCTTAGGCCCCCAGCACCCTGGGGTTTTGCATTTCCAAAATTGCGATTTCTGGTTCAGAAATCGCAATTATGGAAATGCAAAAAATTCGTAGATATGGCCTACAGACCCATAGGTGTGAATGGGGCCGGTATTGCAATTTGCGAATCGGTAATAGCATTTGCGATTTTTAAGAAATTGCTATTACCGATTCGCAAATGTGATACATGGCACTTTGCGAGTCGGAAATAGCGATTTCTTAAATATCGCTATTTCCAAATCGCAAATGGCCTTGATGATACATCTGGCCCAAAGAGAGTTGACTGAAGGCGCACACAGGCACACACACACAGCATGAAGCTGTCAAGAAAGTTAAAGCTGCTGGTAGGCGACATCTAAAAATGGATCTTTGTGTGTAGTACAGTCAGTTGTGCACCCGACCTTGCAATCCTAGAAGCTACTACAGCAGTATGATACATGGTACACAGATGTGCTACTTAAAACAAATAGCAAAAACATCTTCATAGAGCGACAACACATGGTTTGTAACCAGCTTTGCTCAACAGTTGCTTCAAACAGAACACCATTTATCCAATGTGGCTCTTGATGGTTAACTAAGCACTCAAGTAAAGACACGGACCTCTCCTCATAATCCATCCAGTGCACATTTCCTAGAAACCTGCGGGCTAAGTATGGGATTGTATGGAAGGTTGAAGGGTTGTAAGGAAATAAAATTGTACCTGTTACTAATAAATAAACCAACGACCACAGCTAACATGACAAGAAAGACTATTGGAAAGGTTTTTAATCAGTCTTGTTAAATTAAAATTAACTGAATGTTCATTTACATAAAATAAGAGTAATAGAATAATAATAATATAGTAATAATAAAAATGCACATATACATTATGTTTACGTTGCACAGTGACTAGCAGTAAACACCATGATAAAGGCCAGAAAAGAAACTAAAATGAGGAGTCTGCACACGACAAGGCTCTTAGTACTGCTCTTTCAGACAATCCTCCTGTGGTTATATTCTATATTTATATCTCTAAAGGGCCCTTGGGATCCCTGGTGATTATATATTTTTTGTTCAGCTGCATGAAATAAGTGGGTGTTGTGCGGGTTGGCGTTGCCAGGCTTGGCTCATAAAGAAGGCTTCACAGAGGTGACATCCATAACAAAGGGGGCTGGCTGAGCTAATTAGCTATTGTTCTAATTGTCTGTTTTCAAGTTGTGCAGGTCCCGGGCAGAGGCAAAGGCTGTCACTGGGGGCGGGGGAGAGTGGCGGATAGAGTAAGTCACATTGGATTTGGTCCAATCAGGGACCTACTTTATATTTGTTTGCTTTTATGGAGCCTGCTCCTCAAGCTCAATCGTCTCTTGGCACCAAACACTTGAAAACAACAAGTTTAAAACAACTGGGGACCTAAAACGTTGCACAGAATTAGTTACCCATTTTTTGAAATTGTGCTTTAAGGGCCTTCTTAAATGGCAAGATGTTTTAAAGCTCCTCGGTTCAAGATGGAAGAATATTTCAGAGGAAAGTGGTATAGAAACAAAACCCACAAACTCTCCATATGAGTTATGATTTTGAGAAAACCAATGTTCCCTCCAGGCAAAGATGCAACTAACTTTGCTATCAGATAGTGGAGCACAGACCTCTGAATGCAATTACAGTTCAAACAGTGGTGTTGCAGACTGACCTTTGTCAAGCTGTACTTCTAACTATGTCAGTTTTTCATTTTACTTTAGTCAAATCTATTTGTAAGGCAAATTTGCCTCTGTCCTCAGTCAAGTTGTACATCTGCCTCAGTCAATTACCCTACCATCTCATTCAAGTTCTCCTTCTTCCCCAGTCACAGTCTCCTTCAGAGTCAAGCTATTTTTCTGCCTAAATTAATTCCTCCCACCTCAGTCAAGTTCGCCTTCTGAGGAGTCATGTTCCCCGATTGGCTTAATCAAGTTCCTCTTCCACCTCAGTCAAGTTGTCTTCCAACCCAGTCAAGTTCTCCTTCAACCTCAGTCAAGTTCTTCTTCTGCCAAAGCCACTTTCCTTCCACCTCAGTCAAGTTCTGCTGCTGCATGATACGAGATCTCCTTTCACCTCAGTCAAATTGTCCTTATGCTTGAGTCAAGTTCTCCTTCTCCCTTGGTCAAATTTTCCTTCTGCCTGAGTCAAGTTCTCCTTGAATCAAATTCTCATTCTCCCTGAGGCAGTTACACATTTTTCTAGATGAGTAAAGGCCACCTTCTTACTTAGTTCCTCCTTCCGCCTGAGATCCATATTCAGCTCATGCAGCATAAAGAGTTTTGCATTGGAGCAAAATGGCACAGCAAAATGAATTCATTTTATTTGTGCAGTGGTTACATAGAAAGAGGTTGATCAGATATAGTTTTCTCTATTTTTAAATTTGTGAAAGTTCAGGGTAAGTTTAGTTTGCTCATATTTTTTATACACAGCACAATTGGCGCAGAGTAAGTCTGCATAACATATTTTGCAGATGCTTCACAATCTATGTTCTTTACTTTTGCCCCAGATATGTAAAACAGACTAGAGCAAAATGTTGCTCACTTCGTTTCCTTGTACACAAGCTGCATAAACTGTGCAAGAAACTATCTGCTCTAATTGTGCCCCAGTGTATAGTTTACATAACCTAGCGCCAGGTCTCAGCAAGTTCTTTGTAAAACCGTTTTAACAGAGGACATATCTGCAAACAAGCTTTACATTATGAACGTTTCTTCCGCCAAACATGAATAACCTGTTCTCCGATCTCATTACCTTCTCATGTCCTTAAGTCACCTCAAACCTGAGCCATTTAACCACAGCTTTGCAAGATTCACAGACAGTAAACGGGAGCCAGTTTTGATGTATCAGTGGTTTGTGGAGCCGGAAACACGTCTTTTCTACTAGAATTGTTTTTGCTTTTTCATCAGAATGTTTAGTTTAAGCAACTTAAAGTATGACTCTGCAATGCTGTTCTTGCAAATGCAAATAGCATGTCGGTAGCACAAGTTGCACTGCTAAGCGCTCCCAGTTTTTCCAGGTAAGGCCTCTGAAGAATGAGGAGAAATAGGGACAACCCACAATTTTTCTGGAACTGTGAAAGCTAGTCCATGCTTAATTAGAAAAATATATATAAGTGCAGGAGTAGAATTTTTACTTTGCAGCACTGCCTATTCTTCATTCCACTGAATGCCTTGTTCTTCCATCATCTTACAGTTTGTATCCTTTCATCTCATTATCCTGGGTTCTTTTCAATTCCTTCGTTCTCTCCTGACATTGTTTTGTCATCTTTCTCTTCCTTCTTCGTTCTCCCTATTCTTTCTCTCCCTCTGGGTCAGAGTCTAATGATGATGTTTAAATTCCAGTCCCAAAAAATTAGTCACAACCTTCCACCATGGGCAAAATTAAGCCTTGAAGGTGGGATTACAACCTAAGTAGCCCGTTACTCACCCCGTAACTGATAATAAATTCATAAACAACGTTGGAATATGTTACTGCAGGTTTACCCACAGATTTCAAGCAAATCTCTTTCTCTGTTGGAATTCACAAAGAACTTCAAAATAACTTCCCGCAAAACGTTTTGGGATTAAGAAATGTAAGAGATGTACATTTCCAAAAGGAGAAATATAACGTGTAAGTGCATTTACACTTTAAAAAAAGTGTTCTTATCTAATCTACCTGCAAAGGGTTTGTGAATACCCAAAAGCTCAAACGTTTGTGTGTGTTTGTCTACTTTTGCAGGTGTCAACACCATGGAAAACCCACAACCTTCCACTATCTCGAGTGTTCTAACACAAATGTATACCATTCTGCTGCTATTTTACCTGTGAGTAGATGCAACTAAGAGGGCAAATCCACACTTTGTGAATGACAGCGTTGGATCTGCACTAGCCAATGCTCCTACTTGTGCATCAAAACATCACATAGATGCACAATAGTTTAGTCAATCAAGCCTTTGCATGATGGGCTCCAAACAGAGGAAAACATGTCCGTGGAAGTAAATGTTTTTTGGGAGATGGCTGTGTTTGGACCAGAAGTCACGTTTGAAGTGATGCTCCCTGATTATTATAATTCTGATCTTTGCTTGGAACCAAGCAAGCAATCGGTTTAATTCAATAGAAATGATTCCTAAGTGGAATATTACATAATGGGCAACTGAAGCTTTCTGGCTGTCCATGCTCATGGGGATCAATTATTTATATATTTCACTTTAAATGTCTTTGCTTAAACGCTTTCTTGTAATCTGTTGCATACATTGGATGGCACATGACTACATGATGGATTGGTGGTCCTTCCAAACATCAGGATAGACTGCTACCTCGGGGAGGGACAAAAAGCATCTTCGCTCTGTGCACCCAGCCACTGTGCATGCACAATATACCTCGTATGCAGGCAAGCACCAACGTCATTTCCTTATTTCTATATGATCAGTGTTAATGGAATATGCTTCACTTGTGTTAGCACTTCCATTTCTCTTTTTTCGTGCAGACTCTGGTAGACACTCTGGTGAAATACCTCTAATTTTCTAACCTGCCAGGAACTGGCTTTGAACCATGCAGGCTTTGCAACTGGCAGTTCGTGCTACTGGAAAGATACAGAATCTCGTGGTTGGGTGCACCCTTAAATTTCACTCTTCAGTCTCAAGTGCCCCAACTCTATATCTCTAAAAAATCAAATTGTCCATGCAATGCAGATCTGGCCCCATCCTCCACGGCACAACGCACAAGAGTCAACACTGGAGGAACTCAGCTTTAAGTATAGAAGCCTGTGGTACGGTGATAATAAAGAGTCTCTTAGCCCACTGTGGTCCCATGACATCAAACACAATGGACATGTTCTGCAGAGAGGCTACTGTCTCAGGCAATACACATGTTCAAGTAAATGCATGAAAGAGTGCCAGCCCAAGGTCAGAAGACCATCTATCTTTAGGAGCTAAACAACGTTTCTGGGCAAAGAACTTTCAATAATGCCATTCCCTCATACTGAGAAGTGGCTGTACCTTCAGGAAGAGTCTGACACTCCTCATGGGCATGATGAATTCCACGCTCTGTTGAACCACAGGCTTGAGTCAACCTCCCTTTCTGGGTGCAGCGTTTTCCAGGCACCCATGAGGACAGCCCAACCCCTTTGATGGGTGTCAACCTTCGAGGTCCCTGATAGTCAGAAGTAATACTCTGCCTCAGTCTCCCCAACGCTATCTTTGGGTGCACTTACCTCTTGTGTAACACTGTCTAGAGCTGTATAGTGACTTTACCTGCACGTAAAATTTGTAATCTGGCCCTACTGAATGTAGAGTTAGTGCCGCCCACGTCGCTCTATGTTGCACAACAGTAGCATAAGAGCAGACAAAATGATTCTCAACATGCCCTTGAAGCTATCTATAAACATTCAGGCGGAAAGATCTGAATATTAGCCCATTGGTCGGGTGTTCTTTTTTAAGCAGAGCCAGCATGAGCTCTGAATAAAGTCATGCCCATTCCCAGCAAATCCATGAGGAATGGTGCACCGGGGCTTACCACTTACCACACACCTACAACCCACCAGGATCCCATCCTGAGGAGGCCACATATCTCCCATGTGTACCACCAGTAATGCATCGCGCAGACATATCTAATCTAATTCGTAGTGATACTGTGGGCTCAAAAGGTAGTACGGTCAGCGTTTGTTTTACATGCCTCTTTACCTACGGAAATTTCTTTTCAGTCTCTAATGCCAACATTAAGTGGCCCAAACAATTTTGGGCACTTAACGTCCCATACCAATCGGGCATTGTACAGTGATTTCTGATGATTCCGCTACACCCCACGGAACTCTCGTAACCCCATGTGAGTAGTGTGACCTCATCAGAGCGGGGTCCTGGTGGGGTATAGGTGTGAGCTCAAAGGCAAGCCCCTGTGTAATGTCTGCAGAATGTCTAGTGAGAGGTACAGAGGAGCAATCAAGACTCCGAGAGAGGAACCGATGATGATAATTTAGATTTTCTTTTATAGGAACATATCTTATGACCCGTGCAGGCCCCCAGAGAGTTGTACAACTTGAGTAAGGTAAAATAGAGTAAATAAGGAGGCACGATTTAGTGGTGTGCAAAGTACAATGCTGTAAATAAACAGATTTTACACAATATTACCGTAGAGATATTTTACAACCTCATTAATTGCAAGTCTATCTTCGAAGAACAGGAAAGTCAGAAAATATAGTAGATTTTAATATTGAATTTATACTTTAAAGTGTTGACTTATACAGAAAAGGTTACTTTTGAAGCTACAAGAACAGCATTTTAAGGATATACATAGAGTATAAATGCTGTCAATTTATACAGAATGGATTCGATTTATAAAAGAATGCGAGGAAGAACATAAAGAAAATGTATTGATGAACATCTTTTCAAATATCTTACAGGAGTTAAAGATAAGAATAGAGTATAGGCAAAGGATAAAGTAGGCGCGGGGGAATACGAGTATCCTTGAAACAGCATTTCAAGGATATACATATAATGTATAATTAGAATAAATTATAAAAAGAGATTATATTTATAAAAGAATGTGTTGAATTGTACAGAGAAATATGTAAGGATCGGCATGTTCACAATTAATTGAGACAATGTTGGGGATTCTGAATACATTTTCACCTAACAATACACAGGCACTAAAAACCCATTCAACAGAGCCACCACCACTACAAACTGACCTGCATCAGGGTCCTCTTTAGCACAACTCGTAAATTGTCTCTTCGCATGGAGTCTTAGGTGATCTCAAGACATATGGAACAAATCACACAGCAAGCTTACCCTATGGTGGATCCTTGACAAAAAACATGTATAGGGCTCTCCAAAAATGTTTGTCTTTGTTTCAGGCAGCCTTCCAACTCAGTCGGCCATATTTGTGACCATTACACTAAAAGGAGTTATCGCCTTCCCCAATTTTGATAGCAGATCTAAATCATTGAAGGTGAACAGGACTTTGTTTTCCAGTGAGAAAGTTTAGCCTTGCGAAAGCCCAATGGTAAAACCATATTTTCAGCTATCACCTCAATCTGTTCCGCAAATGTGATGATTCCAGCTATGTATTTCATGATGGGCATAAATATAAAATCAATTCAGGCCAGGCAAAGCAGCAGCACAGCAAAAGATTTCCATGTCCAGAGACTTCACTGATAAGACTACGTATACCATGAACACAGGAAGCTCGATCTGCTGTCTGGTGCCTAACCCCTACCCTCTTTTCGATCAGCTAAGACCCTTAAATACATTAAATTAAATACATATTTTTATCTGAAAATGGTAGCAGTTTCGCTTCCTTTATCGCCAGAACAATTAATGCAATACAAGTGAAGCAACAAATCAAGTTTGCTTCAGTATCACCGGAAGAGTACACAAAGTATCAACATGTTAACTGTGGTGCATGTGCTGCTGTAACCACGTCTGTCACCTATTAGAGCATATAAAACACCAATGAGCAGAGGCCTTCCTTGCACTAAACCAATGGCCCTTCATGATTAGAAACACGTGAGCCCTGTACATCGTTTGCAAGGAACAATCAGGATCAGATAAGCGCCGATGGAAGATCACACTCTTGTGCTGTTAGTAGATATAGCACCAGCCTACAGAAAGGTCTATTCCCATTACACCTTCAGTAGCAAACAGAATATAGGATATGCCTCATTGTGGACCTGCATTTTTCGAATCTGTCCCTTACATTGCACAAATTAAAGATGCTAACAATGTTTCTGATTCCTGAAATAATTCAACAAAATTACTGGTTTTGATACGTTGATATGCGGAGTCGATATTTTTAAAGACCAGTTGTGCAAGATCATTGACAATGCCTAACATGTGTAGTGGGGAAACAGCACTATCCACACAAATGTCTTCCACAGCATCTCCTGTTTTCACAAAAGGGACAGCACCAACATTAGCTTCTTTCATCTACGGGAGGTCAATGCTATCCTTCTCCAGAAAATTGCCTAGTGACAACTCATCTCAGTGCAGTCTGTATAAATCTATAAAAATTTAAAGTTGACAGGGAATGCTTACAAAAGTGTAAGCCGCTGTTTGTCAGAGGAGTTCCTGTGTGTCCTTAACAGAACCCTCAGGTTATCTCTAGGGTGGGTGTGTCACAATTTCCATTACTGCAGATCGGACTTACGAGTGCTGTTTTTCGGACTTTCTTCGCCTTCATATAGGACATCCTATGACTGTTTCACTAGCAGTATATACAATATCTAGAAACATATGCAGTATTGTTACATCACTTCTCACCAGTGCTCAACTTGGGTGCATAGTTTCAGAAAAACTACTGTTAGATGATTTCAGTCCCTCCCTTAACAATCTTGCCTATTCTAACAGTTGCTACAGTGCTCTTTTCCTTGTCCACTGCAAGTGAAAATGTACAAGATGTGCTTTTCCTCAAACCTGGTGGATGATGTCATTGCCTTCCCTAAACGGCAAATAAAATCAGGAATACAAATAGATATATGTTTTTAGTATCACAGAGTGTGTAAAGAAATAGATTAGAGCCATTCTTTCCCCCACCCCTGCAAGAGGACAAAAACGAACACATTACTGGTGTTAAACTTTTTGTCCCTTTGGCACCATACTCAGTGATACCTTAAATTAATGTTATCATGTCTCAGAGCTAAAACTTTTGAGAACATGGTTTCTGTCTGGCAAAACTGCAGCCTTTCTTCTGATCACCTTGTGCTAGGCACACGTGAACTTCAGGCCCTACGTACCTTTGAACTGATCACTTCTCTACTCTATCTTAAATGTGCTGACTTTACTTCACATAAGGGAAGAAATGTCTCTCTACCTATTTTCTGTATCCACATAATTCCTTGGATGGGAGAACCTCTGAATAACACTGAGGGCCTGATTTAGATCTTGACAGTGTTACCCCCAAGCGGCGTTGGGGGCGGACCTGAGTACTTCATCAAGTTGACTGTGTTCTGCCCGCCGCATTTAGATGTATTGTATCCACAGACCACCATGATGGAGTGCTCTTCCTAGCCATCAGGCAGGTGGGTTCCCGCCGACCATATTTAGATGTTTCAGCTGCTCAGGTAGTGTCGTACCAGGAGGATTACTGATGGAGGGAGCCCATCGCTGGACCCAATGGACTTCGAACAATGGCAGTCGCTATGGCATACAGGTAAGTCACACACAAACACACTCTACCTTAGCCCTCATTGTGGGGCCAGCATTTATTTGGCAAAAAATAATGACAGGACAATGACATGAGTGTGTGTGATATGAGTGTTGTGTCAGTGTGTCCCCATCCATGTGTAACACAATTGTGTACCCCTCATATACATGTAATAGTAATTTGAAAAAATTACTGTCACATGTATATGCCTGCAGTGGTCCTGACCTCACATGCAGTGCACACCCAAAATACCCTGGCAATGCAAGTTCCTTACCTTCAAGTATGGCAACAGGAGGGGTCGTGTTTTTGCCGTGAGTCAGGGGCAGCAGCGACGGAAGGTCTTGCCCAGTAGTCATGTCCAGTCAAAAAAGGAAGTGGAATTGGGGAAAAAAGTTTGGGGAAGTTTTTACCTCATTCCCCCCAATTCCGCCAACTAAAGTGTGGAGGTCGGACTGTCATAGTTGGCTTGGTAGTAAGGCACATCCAAATCTGCACGGCCTTAAAGGTGGCTGAAGTCCCGCCGGCAGCCACTATTTCCTACCACACTGTTGATGAGGGTGGAGTTCCTTGGCAGAGAGGAGGGACGAATGCGGGCTATTGCCCATGGGACCGCCAACTTATAAATCTGGTAGGCAGACCGTCATGGCAACGGACGGGTTTTCAGTCAAAAAAGCAACTGCAGGACTGTTACTGCCAATATCTAAATCAAGCCTTTAGTTTGGACATGCTGTTCGATTTTACCTAGGTACGTCTCAATCTAGTGATTCGTCTGACCAGCTTTTTATCTCCTTTGGTGCTCTGATAGTTGTTGCTGTATATGGCAACTCTCTCCAAGACGTAAGCTGTATCCATTCAATGCTCCACGTGCTCCAATTACCCATGGATGGTGGAAAGAAACATTACAGTACCATGCGAGGAAGATGGAGGATTTTCTGTTTCATTGTTACTCCCACTTTTTCTTTCAGCATTATTCAGTTGACGTTTCCTCTAGCTGTTACGCACTATTATGGTACATGCTACAAATCTAGAAGGCATGAGTGTAGACAGTGGTTATATCTCAAATCTGGCCCAGATCTGACCTTTTGGGCCCAGCAAATGACTTAAAAATCTTTGCAGAATAAAATCAATGGATCGCAAAATGTATATATAAAAGCCTTGTGCACTGCAATATCTGTCCTGCAAACACAGGTGCTGCTGACACATCTCTCATTACATAACTGAATAGCCCAATTGAGAACCCAAAACTCATACAGAATCACAAATCAATAGAATCCTATCAAGCACCCTTTTTTCACTTCATCCTCTAAATCTGTTAGTTTGATGGTGCTTATAACCAATCTTGGATTTTGGAGACTGAAATGAACTCTCTCACACCTTGTCTGGAGTAGGTGAAGGTGGGATAATGGTACTGATGAACAAGTTACTTACCTTCGGTAACGAGTTATCTGGTAGAGACTCTATCTAGCTAGGCCAAGAGAGCCGTAACTTCCTCGCGGAGCAAAACCAGATGGTCCTCCATCAGCCATTCCTTTGTCGGAGGGATAGAGGGAGGGAAAGACTGGAAGGGAGTAGCCCTTCCGTATGATCTGCAGGACCCACTTGTCCATTGTGAAAGCCAGTGAGGGAGATGAAAATGAATCCTCCCTCCAACTGGACAGACGTGATCCTGCAGAACCACACTAGAAGGGCTTGGGCGCAGTGGAGAGTGGGCTGTGTGGTGGCCGACCTCTTGCCAGACCCTCTGGGTCTGATGGTACCACGACCACGTCCTCTTCCGGGATGTTGTGAAGCCTGAGGACGGTGACTAAACTGTGGATGGCATGGTACCACGCCCCTTCCGAAGCCTCAAAGGGGCGAAAGACAGACTGATGTCGTACTGGCGCTGAAAGATCCAAGGATGTGGCCGTAGCTCGAGAATCCTTGAACCTTACAAGCGCGGAGTCTGCCTTTTCGCCAAAAAGGCGGGAGCCATCAAAGGGCATGTCCATCAAGCTGGACTGGACATCGCCTGAGAAACCAGTTGAACGCAGCCAGACGTGGCGACGTAGGGCCACTGACGATGAAATCGCTCTGCCTAGCGAGTCGGTCGTGTCCAAACCACACCTGATCGTAAACTTGGCTGCATCGCTCACATCCTTGAAAGCCTGGGTGAGAGTGTCCCGTACGCCCTCCGGGACCTGGGGCAGCACCTGAGCCACTGTATCCCATAAAGTATGGGTATAACGACCCAATAGGCATGAGGTGTTTACGGACCTCAATGCCAGGCTGGTGGAAGAAAACAGTTTCTTCCCAAGCTGGTCCAGCCTCTTGGATTCCCTCTCCGGGGGAGTGGAAGGGAAGGCACCACAGGAAGTAGAGGTTTGGACAACCAAGCTCTCAGGAGTGGGGTGTTGTGTCAGGAAACTAGGGTCGCTCAGAGCGGGTCTATGGTGGCGGCCGACTGTCCTATTCACAGGAGCCCCTGTGCTGGGTTTGGACCAAGTACCCAGAAGGACGTCTGTAAGAGCCTCATTGAAGGGCAACATCGGCTCTGATGTTGTCACCCCCGGTTGAAGCAATTCTGTCAGGATATTCGTCCTGACTGGCACTGTAGGCAAATCTAGGTCCAAGACCTCAGCCATATGCACCACTATAGCAAATGAAGCACCCTCCTCCGTAACCACATTAGGAGGAGAGAGCATACCACTATCTGGAGACGTGTCCAGTCCACTGGCCTCCCCTAGATCCTTATACCAGTCCTGTTGCAGGCCACATTCTAAAGGGTCCTCAGACCCCTCTCATTCCTCTCATGCATCTGGCTGATCTAAATAATACTCAGACAATGACCTGGGCCAAACTGGCTCCATCGAAGTCGGAGTCGACGTTGTACGACGTCGCTCCTGCTCCAGATCATCCTGAATAAGGATGGGGCTACCACCGGTGGGCGCTGGTGGCAGAATCGTCATCGGAACTAGCGCCGAAAGAGGTCGACTGTGTGAGACCGGCACCGGTCCGGATCTGATATCGGATCCTGGGGTCCCCAACGGCGCCGAGGCCGAAGCTGCCGGTGTCGAATCCGAAGTGGCCCCTGCTGACCTCGTGGGGCCCGAAAAGACCCCTCCATGGGTGCAACCTGCTCAAAAACGAAACGCATGGCCTCGTAAAATTCTTTTATTTGAGCGGGGGTCGATCCGGTCCCCGGAAAGGGGGGAAGACGCAGAGTCGGCCCTGATGACGGCTCCACAGAACCGTGCTCGGAACGTCGACGTTCCACGGACGCCTCGTCAGCCGACGGGGACAGCGAAGATCAAGTCCACTTGGACTTCTTCTTGTGCCTCTTACCTTCAGATGACCTCGAATGCGAGGAAGAGGACTTGGGGCTCCGGGAGCGGTGCCGCGACCTCCTCCTACTGCGGGACCGTGACCTCCACAGAGTTGCGCCGACCGAGGACGAAGGCCGTGCCGCAAGAAGCTTGAGGGATCTCTCCCTCAAGGCCTTCGGAGCCGTGGCCCGACAATCGGAGCACGAGGTGGAATCGTGGTCCTTCTCCAGGCACCAAAGACAAACACGGTACGGGTCCGTCACCGACATGGTGCGATGACACACCACACGGCTTGAACCCTGTCTTTCTCGAAGACATGACTTCAAACAGTCAAAAAAGCCTTGACAAACCGTCAAAGAAGGGTAGCTCTTTCTGGAACTGCGCTGTAACCGGCGTGGCAGGAAAAGAACTGACGTATGCGCGCGAAGACGGCGTCTATATAGACAACCGTGACGTCATAGACGGCTCCAACGACGCTGACGAAGCACACGGAGCTGGTCGGCGCACGCGGATCCAAATGACGCAGCCCGACAGGGCGCGCAGGGTATCTAACTGCAGATTCCCCACCTTAGAATATTCCCCAGGTGTCTGACTGGATTCGGAAAATCTTGAGCAGTACCTCTGAGTGCCTTTAGGTGGCATCAGTGGACTCCACGTCAATGCCATCCATGTCAAAAGTGACATCATGGTGCCTTCATAAGCACTACCCCGGCACGCTGACTTTAGTGTTTTTTGTGACTGTTTCTGCTCCAAAAATGCAGAGAAAATGTTAAAACCGATGTAACAGTGGTGGTCAGTGTGCAGAATCTAGCCAGACCTTCTGGGGAAGAGCCCAGTTCACAAAGCAGGGAGGATGGTAGGGTCGGGGAGGAACCTGCGGTTAGAGAGAGTCCCTGTCAGGTAAGGTATTACCAAAGGTAAGCAACTTGTTTATCTGTTAGAGACGTCTAACCACAGATTCCTCACCTTAGAATAGATACTCCAGCAATATCTCCCTGGAGGTGGGACTGCAAACCCAAGACCAAAAAATCCTGTAGGACTGAAAGGGCAAAAGGCCCTTTCCGCCGTACAAGGCTGTCAAGGCAGAAGTGTCTGGTAAACAAGTGCAGTGACGTCTATCTGGCTGCCTGACAGATATCCAGGGTGAGAACCCTGTGTGCTAATTCAGTAGTGACAGCCTTTACCCTGATGGAGTGGGCATGCAGCCCCTCAGGCAGTTGTTCCTTCTCCAGTTCACAGCAGATTTTGATACAAAGCACAATCCACCAGGAGATGGTGCACTTTAGTACGCGCTTGCCGTGCTAAGTTCAGCAAACCCTATAAACAGCTGAGTGTCCACCCTGTGAGGCTTGGTACGATTAATGTAAAAGGAGAGAGCTTGTTTAGAGTCTTGGGTGGAGTCTCTCCTCTTCCTTGGATGGGTGAAATGGGATGTAGAAAGCAGGAAGAGTGATACTCTGGCCAACATGTAAAGGCATGACAACCTTTGGGAGGAAAGAGGCATGTGTTCTGAAGACCAGCTTGTCTGGAAAAAATGTGGGCAAGGGAGGGATCACTGACAGGGCTTGAGGCTAGCTGACCCTCCTGGCTGATGTAATGGCCACCAGAAAAGCAGTCTAGGTGGTAAGGAACCGTAAAAGACAAGAATGAAGTTTCTTGAAAGTAGTACACATTAGAAATGTCAAAAAAGGTTTAGAGCCCATTTGAGCACAACAAATGGGGCAGGAAGGAAAAGATGCTTTAAACATTTTAAGAAACAAGCCACAACCCATGGCTTAAAGAAGGAAGGTTGATCCAGTAACTGCAGGAAGGCCGAGATGGCAGACAAATCACCTTTGACAGTGCCCAAGGCCTTGCAGGACAAGGGAAAGAACAAATAACAAACCCTCTGACAGAGGTGCAGAAAGGTGATCCCCCTGGCATGTGGACACCACACCCAAACTTCTTCCACTGGCAGACATAGATGAACTTAGTGGAAGGACGCCTTGCTCTCAAAGTAACATCACAGACTTTGAGAGGAAGGTTAAACACTATCAACTGTTGCTGCTCAATTTTCACGCATGAAGTTGAAGAGTGCACAGGTTGAGGAGCAACACCCTGCCCTGTTGCTGGAGGAGGAGGTCCTCCCGAAAGGGCAGCCTAATTGGAGGAGCAAGTACTGAAGCTCAGGAGATCTGGGTACCACACCCTTTAAGCCCAGTCTGGAGCCACCAGGATGACTTGGCCCAGTCAGTCTGAATCTTTTTGGGAACTATGTGCAGTAGAGGTATCAGTGGAAAGGCCTGCAGGAGCTGTAAACTCCACTGAAGAAAATGTGTCCCGAGCGACAGCAGCCTTAGAAACTTCAGTGCCCAGAAGCAATGAGATTATGGGGGTCATTCTGACCCTGGCGGTCATTGACCGCCAGGGTCAACGACCACGAGAGCACCGCCAACAGGCTGGCGGTGCTCTCAAGGGCATTCTGACCGCGGCGGTTTGGCCGCGGTCAGAAAGGGAAAACCGGCGGTCTCCCGCCGGTTTTCCGCTGCCCTCAGGAATCCTCCATGGCGGCGCAGCCTGCTGCGCCGCCATGGGGATTCCGACACCCCATACCGCCA
Source organism: Pleurodeles waltl (assembly GCF_031143425.1). NCBI lineage: Eukaryota > Metazoa > Chordata > Amphibia > Caudata > Salamandridae > Pleurodeles > Pleurodeles waltl. The sequence goes on along the minus strand of NC_090445.1, from coordinate 1,505,589,452 downwards.
TCCTGTTCCTGGCGGTTCGCCCGGCAGGAACAGGATGTCGGTATGGGGTGTCGTGGGGCCCCTGGGGGCCCCTGCAGTGCCCATGCCAATGGCATGGGCACTGCAGGGGCCCCCATAAGAGGGCCCCACAAAGAATTTCAGTGTCTGCTTAGCAGACACTGAAATTGGCGACGGGTGCAACTGCACCCGTCGCACCTTCCCACTCCGCCGGCTCCATTGGGAGCCGGCTTCCTCGTGGGAAGGGGTTTCCCGCTGGGCTGGCGGGCGGCCTTCTGGCGGTCGCCCGCCAGCCCAGCGGGAAAGCCAGAATGGCCTCCGCGGTCTTTCGACCGCGGAGCGGCCATATGGCGGTTCCTATGTGAACGAGTCCTATGGCGGTTCAGAATGAGGCCCTATGTGTTTTCGATGGTGATGAAGAGATTGAGCCAAGGCATGCCCCACTCTAAAAAACAAATGTTTGCCACTTCCGGATGCAGGCGTTATTCATGGTCCACCAGGCACCTCTGGCTGAGTTTGTCTGCCTTGGCATTCGAGAAGCCAGCCAGGTATGGATCAACCAGGAAAATGTCTGGGCTCCCCTGCCAGTTCCAGAGGTGCAGGCCTTGTTGGCACAGGCCCCAGGACCCCACCCTGCTTGTTGCAATACATGGCGGCAGTGTTGTCTGTGAGCACCTGAACCAGCCTCCCTTTGGTGGACAGTTGGAGGGCTTTCAGTGCCAGACAGATCACTGTCAGCTCTAGCAAACTGATATGGAGCTGGGACTTTGCCGGTAGCCAGAGTTCTTTGATCTCCACCTCTCCCATATGGCCACACCAACCTTTGAAGTGATGACTCTGTCACCACTGTGAGATTCTGGTGGAGAAGGGAGAGAGGTCTACTGCTGATCCAATCAATGTTCATAAGCCACCACTGCAGGTCTTTTGAAGTACCTTCTCATATGTGGATCAAGTTTGAGATTCCCCTGATGCTGCACTCACTGAGACTTCAGGCCTGACTGCGGAGCCTGCATATGTCAGTGTCCTTGTTTTACTAGCAGGTTACAGGAGGCCATCAGGCCCAGCAGCCTCAGATTCAGTCGAACAAGTTACTTACCTTCGGTAACGACTTTTCTGGTGGATACATTAGCTACCTGTGGATTCCTCACCTAATGAATACCCCCATTGCGCCAGCATTAGACGGAAATCTTCTTCCTAGCTTCTGCACGTCGACGAGGACGTCACAATTGCCCACGCGACGCCATCTGACGTCATTCAGACAATAAGAGGTCCTCGCCGACGTGCCGACGTCAGTACCAACATTTTTTACGTGCCTGAGAATAATAGGCCATTGAGATAAATGTACAAACAGCAATATTTAAAGAAATTCCAAATAAATGCATCATTCTAAGAACTTAATTCTTTTTTTTTTTTAACAAGTAAATGAATATACGAACAATTATATATATACATATGAACATTATACCAGTTTAACACTAAGGTTAAAAATGCCGCACTCACAGGATTGTGATGAATCCACTTTTATTTTCAATAACGAAACATCCCACCACCTAACACCCACGCGTTTCGACCTTCACGGTCTTGGTCACGGTCATACATATGAACATATATACAGAATATGTGCAAGTCCTCAAAACCAAGAGGAGCACACTCAAGAATAACTTGGTTAGACCAGACAGGCAACGGGGAGACGGGTGGGACCGTGAGGAATCCACAGGTAGCTAATGTATCCACCAGAAAAGTCGTTATCGAAGGTAAGTAACTCGTTCTTCTGATGGATACAATTACCTGTGGATTCCTCACCTAATGAATAGAGTCCCAAAGCAGTACCGCACTCGGTGGTGGGTGCCTGAATGGTCAAACCAAGAAATCATGCAGCACTGACCGTGCAAAATGGCCATCCCTTCTGACCTCAGAGTCCAAGCAGTAATGCTTCGCAAAAGTGTGAAGGGATGACCAAGTTGCGGCCTTGCAGATGTCAACCACAGGAACACCCCTAGCCAAGGCCGAAGAGGCCGACTTAGCTCTGGTGGAATGAGCTCTTATACCATCAGGGGGTTCTTTCTTTGCTAAAGAGTAACACATTTTAATGCAAAGTACAACCCACCTGGAGAGTGGTCTCTTGTGGACTGCCTTTCCTCTCCTCTTTCCCACTTACCCGATGAAGAGCTGATCCTCCAGCCTGAAATCCTTTGTTCTATTTATATAAAAGCTTAGCGTTCTCCTTGGATCTAAGCGGTGAAGTCTCTCTTCTTCATTCGAAGGATGAGGCGGAGGATAAAACGTGGAAAGAGTAATCGTCTGGGCCATATGAAAGGGTGAAACAACCTTCGGTAGGAAAGCAGCCTTGGTCCTCAACACCACCTTATCCCCATAAAAAGATGTATAAGGGGGTTTTACAGATAGAGCTTGCAACTCACTCACTCTCCTTGCAGAAGAAATTGCAACCAGAAAAACTGTCTTTAGGACCAATAATCTTATGGGGCAAGAATGCATAGGCTCAAAAGAAAAGTTAGAATCAAGTTTAAATCCCACTGAGGCATAATGAAAGGAGTAGGAGGGAATTTATTAACAAGACATTTCAAGAATCTAAGTACTATAGGGGATTTGAATAAAGAAGGCTGGTCTGGAAGACAAAGAAAGGCTGATAGGGCAGACAAGTATCCCTTAACCGTAGCCACTGCACAACCCCACTGTGCCAGAGACAATGCGAAAGATAAAATATCTGATAAGTGAGCACGTAAGGGATCAATTTGCCTCTCTCCACACCAAACCACAAATTTAGACCACCTATTAGCGTAGATAGATTTAGTGGAGTGTCGCCTGGCCGCTAAGATAACCTCCACTACATCAGGCGGGAGAGAGAAAGAACTCAAGTTGCCCCGTTCAATCTCCAGGCATGAAGGTGCAGGCTCTGGAGGTGGGGGTGTAAAACCTGCCCCTGCGACTGCGAGAGGAGTCTGCCCTGAGAGGGAGACGGAGCGGAGGGCACAGTGAGAGTTGAAGAAGGTCCGAGTACCACACCCTCCTTGGCCAATCCGGAGCTATTAAGATGACTTGAGCCCGGTCTTTGCGAATTTTCCTCAATACACGAGGAATCAAGGGTATGGGGGGAAACGCGTAAAGCAACTGGTCGCACCAGGTCATCTGAAACGCGTCCCCCAATGCTCCTTGTCCTGGATACTGGAGGCTGCAGAATAACGGGCAGTGTGAGTTCTCCCGAGTGGCAAACAGATCTATCCGAGGAAACCCCCACATCTGGAAGATTAGACGGACTTGATCCGGATGGAGATGCCACTCGTGATCGGCAGAGAAATGGCAACTGAGACTGTCCGCACGTACGTTCAAGACTCCGGCCAGATGATTTGCTACCAAGAAAATTTGATGGTCCTTTGCCCAGGACCATAGCCGAAGAGCTTCTCTGCAGAGAAGGTACGACCCTACTCCTCCCTGTTTGTTTATATACCACATCATGGTAGTATTGTCCGTCAGGACCTGAACTGACTGACCGCGAAGGGATGGGAGGAAGGCCTTGAGAGCCAGACGTACAGCCCGTAACTCTAACAGATTTATATGAAACATCTGTTCTACTGGAGACCAAAGACCTTTGATCTCCAGGTCCCCCAGATGAGCTCCCCACCCTAGAGTGGAAGTATCTGTTATTACCGTGGCCACAGGCAGAGCTTGCGAGAACGGCCTTCCTCGGGTAAGATTGCCGTCCGCAATCCACCACTTCAAATCCGTGGCAGCATCTCTGGAGATTCTCACCGAACCTTGGAGATCTCCTTTGTGTTGAGACCACTGCTTTCGGAGGCACCACTGAAGAGCCCTCATGTGCCAGCGAGCGTGAGTGACCAACAGTATGCAAGAAGAAAACAGGCTGAGCAGGCGTAGGACCTTGAGGACCGGAATAACCGCTCCACTTTGAAACATTGGAACCAACGCCTGAATGTCCTGAATCCGCTGAAGCGAAGGAAAGGCTCGATTCAAAGTTGTATCCAGTACTATCTCTATGAACAGGAGGCGCTGAGAGGGCTCTAGGTGAGATTTGGGCACGTTCACCGAAAAACCCAGGTCGAACAACAACTGAGTAGTCGACTGAAGGTGATGCAACACGAGCTCCGGAGACTTGGCTTTGATCAACAAGTAAGGGAATACTGCTATCCCCTTTCTTCTGAGTTCCGCTGCAACCACCGACATCACCTTCGTGAAGACTCGAGGTGCTGAAGTAAGACCAAACGGGAGGACCGCAAACTGATAGTGCTGCGACCCCACCACAAACCGGAGATACTTCCTGTGCGACTTGAGTAGCAGGATATGAAAGTAAGCATCCTGCAAGTCGACAGACACCATCCAATCTCCATTGTTCAGCGCCAAAAGCACCTGAGCTAGGGTCAGCATCTTGAACTTTTCCTGTTTGAGAAACCAATTCAAGATCCTCAGGTCCAGGATTGGCCTCAACCGACCATCCTCCTTGGGAATCAGGAAGTATCTCGAATAAAAACCCTGACCCCTTTCCTGCTCAGGAACCAACTCCACTGCGCCCTTTGAAAGGAGGACTTGAACCTCCTGTTCTAGCAACAGGAGGTGTTCTTCTGAACAATAGGAAGGACGGGGCGGGATGGGGGGCGGAAACTCCTGAAAGGGTAGGGTATAGCCTTTTCTCACAATGCTGGTAACCCAGGAGTCTGATGTTCTGACTTCCCACTTGTGGAGAAAATTCAGTAACCTCCCCCCTACAGGAGTGGAGTGAGAAAGAATTGGCGGAAGCCTAAGGCTGCTTCCCATGCAGCACCCCTCCAGAGGATGAGGAAGAGGCAGAGTGCTGCTGAGTGGCTCCCCTGGTACGAACCCTACCCCTCCCTCTAAAAGATCTATAGGAGAGAGCAGAGGTGGGTTGCTGGAATTTTCCTCGAAAGGAGGAGGAGGAACCACGACCAAATCCTCGAAACCTCCTAAAAAATCTGGAGGAAGCAGAAGAAGTGGCTTGCAAGCCCAATGACTTGGCCGTGGCCCTACACTCCTTGAACCTTTCTAAGGTCGAATCCGCCTTGGCGCCAAAAAGCTTGTCACCATCAAAAGTAAGGTCCAAGAGGGTCGATTGCACATCAGAGGAAAAACCAGAGCTACGAAGCCAGGCCTGCCTCCTCGTAGCCACAGCAGTGCCCATTGCTCTAGCAACCGAGGCAGATGTATCCAACCCAGATTAAATAACCTGGGTTGCTGCTGCCTGAGCATCAGAGACCAGGCTCAATAATTCTTGAGGAACCTCTGTGTGCGTTGATTTAATCTCGTCCATCAGGGCGTAAATGTATCTCCCTAAGATGCATGTAGCATTGGTGGACTTCAAAGCCATGCTACATGACGAGAAAACCTTCTTCAATGACATGTCCATCTTTTTAGAGTCTCTATCCGAGGGCACAGCTGGAAAGGACCCAGGAGCAGACCGAGCTGAGCACGAAGCCAGGTTTTCAGGTGTTGGATGCCTGGAAAGAAAGCCTGGATTAGCCGGTGCAACCCGATACCTCCGAGCCACAGATCTATTCACGGCCGAAGAAGACACTGGCTTCTTCCAGACTTCCATAAAGGGGTCCAGCAGTGCATCATTGAAAGGCAAAAGTGGCTCTGCAGATGTAGAGGCAGGATGCAACACTTCTGTCAAGATATTTATACAGAGGTGGTTGATGCTAGTTCGTCGCACATCCAAACAGATAACTCAAAAAGTACTAAAATCCTGTGTCAAGTCCTGTGAAGGGTGCCAACCTGATTCAGAAACCCAACCACCACGGGTTTCGGTATACACAGAACATAGACTGAAACCACCTATGTCATGTGCTGTAAAGTACAAACTGCAAGAGAAAAGAGCAACCAGGGCACTCCAAAATAATCAGTCCGAGATACGTAAAATCGCAGGAAATGCTTTAATCCTTTGTACTGGAAAATTCCAATATCTGCTCAATGATAATCACGTCCACATGTTAGGAAAGGCATAACATGGCAAAGAAACAGCCAACACGTGTTTCGTCCACACGGACTTTTTCAAGGCTGGAAATAAACACAAGACAAGAATCCTTAAAAATAAAAACTCTACCATCCGGTAGGTACAAGAGACCGTGACATATCAAATTGAGATTACATTTCAAGCAAAAAGGTTGATATATGGAATTCATAGCCCTTCGGCGTGAGAAGATGTTACTTAATAGAGATACTCCCATTGTCAAAAAACTGAGCACCAAAATAGAAAGGGAAACTGTCACCCTTGTAAGAACGGTGGATAAAGGATACAGGTGAAAGGAATAAATTTAAATTGGCGAGTAAGATTGTAACATTGTGATGAACCACCACATGGAAAAAAAAAAAGGTGCAGTGAAAAAAGTGAATGCCAGAATAGTATTGAAGAAAAAAGGGAAAATGTGCACATATATATATATATATACAAGAGTGGGACAAGCATAGCCCATGGAAACGTACACCTATAGGACTAACGTCAGCCGACCAATTTCACGAGTCCTTCCAAAAAGAAACCTAGGCCGCGGTTCTTGATCTCAGAGAGGCCCAAAAGGAATGTATACTTGAAAATGTGAGACCCATATCATAAAGATGTGTGAGCGAGAGAAGAGGAACAAAGAGGGAGAAAACAGCTATTATCATACCACGTAAGAATGAGTAATCCAGCAGTATATGGAGCCGTCCCTTGCAGTGAAGGGAAAGGTGTAGTCCTTCAAATCAGTATAAACTGTAGGCATTACGTATAGCCATAGTTAGGAAAACCCTGTGTGAATGGCCACAAATTAGAGCCAACCTGTAATTATGGACAGAAAATGAAACATTTCAGGGCGACAAAATAAGGGGCAAGTCCACGTGTATATATGAAGCATATGCTTAAATGTCTTTGTCCCAATGCACCTAATAAAATTGCAAAGAATTTTAGTGCACGAGCGGGAAGTTGAGCATAAAGGCGACCCGCCATAAACGGGAAGCCGAACAAATTTGTTCATAATAGATGGGCAGTAGGCTCAGAAAAATGTAACACGCATATAATAATTGAGACAGCTGCTCGGATGAATTAAATAATTCCCAAGCCGTACAAACATTAAGGTATAAGGGGTCGTAAGCTTAACAATACGTAATAGTAAAAACATTATAGTAGAAAAAACATTATAGTAGAAAAAACATTATAGTAGAAAAAACAAGGGGAACACAGCACTTGGTATGTCCCCTCGCATGTACTCTCCATATATGAGAGTCAGAAAACATATTGTGTCTATCTAAGTGCAGCGTATAATACCGCTACCTTATAGACATGAACAGAGCCCCGGTGAAAGGTGGCCAAGAAGAAAATTATAGTTGAAGAAAATAAAAGGCAACCTCCCATTATGCGTCTCTCATTACTGAGAGATCGGCCTCTATGTGTAAAATGTAAAAAGACCTCGGCACCTGGACTGCCCCCTTACCTGTACTCTCCATGTCCGAGAGTCAGAAAGCAAAGCGTGTCTGTTACGGCGCAGCGCATGATAACGCTGCCATTATTTGCAAGAGAAATGCCCCGGTGTGTGTCAGCGTATTAAATACGTGCACTACACCTGCAAAAATAGAGGAAGGACTCCAAAGCTGTAAAAGTGAAGACGAGCAAAAAACACTCATCATTTATGGCTCTCCGAGGGCGCCATTTTAAGGTGGTAAACGCTAAAACAAGGCAATAGTGGTAACTAGCAAAATACTAAGAAAGATAGTAAAAAATATAATATAGAGCATAGAGAACAGTTGTAGGTTGTTTCTGTAAGACAAAAAGATTCACATGTGTATAGGGTGACGTGCACAAGAACCCTTTACCAAACGTTTTTAGAGAAACACCAAAGAAGGCATTGAATAAAAAATAATTCCATACATCTATAGTAAGATTAAATCAAGCAAAAAACACAGTAAATACGAAATGCAAACAGTCAGAAATATAGGAACAAACATTACTTTCTTGCTTTGCATTAAGACTGTATACAGAAAGAAACAATAACATTTGCAACCCCAATGCAAGATATTATTAGAACAGTACTTATATAATGTACACAGGAGAGAGAAAGGAGACAAAAAGTAAATATGATAACATAGGTAAACAAAACAAAATGGTATATGTATTGTCATTTTCTTCCTTTTCTTTTTTGATTATCTTTTTTTGAAACAGGGCGTTGAGATACTATAACCCATAATGTAACCAATATAGCTGCTAATGAGATTGCCACAGTATTATCACAAAGAATGTGTAACGGAGAAAGGAAGTAACAATCGCAATCAGAGATTAGAGAAATACATGAAGGTCCTTATGGATGTTAAGGCCCTGTTCTACCGCCCGTAGTTTAATGATCCATCTGCTTTCAAGGCGTCTGAGGGCCAATGTCCGGTTGCCTCCACGAGGCGTCTTGTGCAGGGAGTCGATCCCATGGATGGAAATGTCCAAGAACTCCCTGTTTCCATGTGTCTCATTATAATGGGTCGCAAAGGGATGGTTCATGTTAGATGACCGAATAGCCCTCAGGTGTTCTTGGATCCTCTCTTTCAATGGTCGGATAGTACTTCCAACATAAATGAGCCCACACATACAGACAATACAATACACTACAAAGCTTGTGTTACAATTAATGAACTGTTTAAGTTTGTGTGTAACCTGAGTATTGTACTTAAAACTCACTGTCTTGTCTTTAATGTACCCACAGATGGTACAATGGCCACATCTGTATGTGCCTGGTGGTGGTTTCGGCAACCAGGTATCCCTACCTTCCGGCGGCATGAAGCTATGACATAGCTGGTCCCGAAGGGTAATGCCCCTCTTGTAGATGATGCTGGGTTTTGAGGTGAGACCATTTTTAAGTGTGTCATCTGTTAGTAGTAATGACCAATGTTTGCGTATGGTTCTAGAAACTTGGGGGCTTAGTGCACTATGTTTGATCACTAGAGAAATGTGTTTGTGTGAGCTGTCCTTCCTAGAATTGGTAAGTAGGTTGGAACGTTTAGTTTTCATGATCTTGTTGCAGGCTTTGTAGAGAGTCTGTGGGTGATATCCTCTATGTAACGAAACGTAGTTGCATGTTATGTAGTTCTTCCCGGAACACTTGATCCTCACTACAATTGCGGCGGATCCTCGTGCTTTCCCCATACGGAATGGCATGGATTTGAGACTTCGGATGTGAGCTGGAGGCGTGCAACACAGAGTTACATGCTGTAGGTTTTCTAAACAGTTTGGTGCAGATTTTGCCCTGTTTAATGTATATGGTGAGATCCAGAAAATTGATGGAAGACTGACTGGCCTCATGGGTAAACTTAATATTAGACGTGTTGTTGTTAAGATGTTCTGTAAAGAGTATTAGAGAGGGCAGATCACCTGACCAGAAAACCAAGATGTCATCGATATACCTACCCCAATATAAAATGTGTTGTGTCAAGGATGGGGGGCAAGAGTGCCACACAAGTATTTTTTCCAGATAGCCCATATAGAGATTGGCATAAGATGGAGAGAATTTGGCCCCCATGGCCACTCCTTGTATCTGACGATACCAACACCCATTGTGCAAGAAGATGTTATTGTCCAGGACCAAACTTATCAGGTCCAAAAGCATGTTTGTGTGTTCTAGTAGGGAGGCATCCCTAGTATCCAGGTAGTGTTGAATAGCATAGAGACCCTCAACCCTTGGAATACTCGTGTATAATGAAGTGACATCCAACGTCGCTAGGTAGTGGCCCTCCGTCCAGTCAAAATCTGCAATTTTGCAAAGTAAGTCTTTAGTGTCCCTGATGTAAGAGGGTAGATTCTGGACATAAGGCTGTAAAAAAATGTCAATATATTCCGACAATTTCTCCGTAGGGGAGCCAATCCTGGAAATAATGGGTCTGCCAGGGGGAAAAACGCCCGTTTTGTGTATCTTTGGTAGAATGTATATACATGGTGAGGTAGGTGTATTGTTATATAGATATTTAAACTCCATATCAGAAATCAGATCAAGATTCAGGTAAGTTTGAAGTTTCTGTAAGATGCATCTGTTGACTCCCGACATGGGGTTAGAGGTAAGTTTAAGGTAAGCACTCCTGTCCGCTAATTGACGATCCAGTTCGGAAATGTAATCTGCTCTGTCCATAATCACAATATTCCCACCCTTATCCGCTTCCTTAATAACAATGTCCTTACAGGTTCCAAGGGAATGTAGAGCTTGCTTCTCGGCCAAGGTTATGTTATGCATGGAAACTGACTTATGTCCTGACAAGTATTGTTCCTCCATACGATAAAGATCGCTAGTGACCCTATTACAGAAAGCGTCAATAGCATAATCTCTGGGTATTACAGGTGTGAACTTAGAAGTTGTTTTCAGGCCACTGATTGTCTTAGTGTTGGAAACTATATTAAGGTCGGTAAGGATCTCCGCAAGTGATGGCATGGGACCCTGATTGTGTTCAATTGAAAGCAAAGTTTGAATGTCCTTGACATCATTAATAGTCATGGTGCTAGGGGTATGGTACAGAGCAGTGGTAACCTGGGAAGGAGTGTTTGTGTCATAGAAGAACTTATAGAGTTTACATTTCCGAATGAACTTGAAAAGACTAATATGGAGTTGTGTAAAATCAGGAAGTGTGGTGGGTACAAAGCCCTAGCCTTTTTTAAGGATGTTCATTTGGTCTGGATTTAGAGTTACGGAAGATAGATTGACAATGGAAATGGTATCGGGAGTATGTCCCGTAGAGCCGAATTTCTCCGTCATTGTTGAGCACAGCGAGTTGTCGAGCGCGTAGCCACCCCCTCTGGTCGTCTGTTTATGTTTGTGTTTATGCTTTCCCCGCCTAGTGGCCTTGTGGTTATTTCTTCTCTCCTCAAAGATTGTTTTTGACCCCTCCGAAATCTCTCCAGTTCCAATAAAAAAGGTGACCTATGTGTGGAGGAGGGTAGTGGTACCTGGTCCCTTGTATCTTCACTAGTCCCACTAGAGACACTGGAAATGTCCGTGTCACTAATAGTTAAGTTGGAAGAGGCGAAGTTTTGCTTAGTGGATAAGGATTCCCTGTTGCTGTCAAGTTTGGTATTATCATATTTTCGTGCAAATGTGAACACCCTGCCATTCTTGTAGTCATTATCATCTCTCCTGAGTTTGCGTAGTTTCTTATCCTTTATATAGAGCTGGTGTTTTTGTAGGACCTCCTTGAGAATGTTAAAGTTTTTAGTTTTAGTGTCGGGTGAGTCAATGTCATTAATCTCTTTTTCCAGTGAAGTTATGTAATGTAATAGTTTATCTCTCTTAGCCTTGGCATCACGAATAAGAATATCCATCATGCCATATGATGAAGTAATTAGTAGTTGTTCCCATTCTTTTAAAAGGTCAGGGCTAAGATCCTCAAAGGACGGGAACAATATAACCCTCAAACCCCTCGGGATTTGGTTGTTATCCATATACTTCTGTAGGATAGTGTAGTCCCACCAACGTGAGAGTTCTTGTTTTCTTAAACGTTCAAGTTTAATAAACTTAGTTCTGAGGCCCTCCTGTGTGTGATTAGGTACACGGGGAGCACTAGTTAGTGTATCAGTTTGAAATAATTATTTTAATTGGGTATCTCTATTATCATCAAAAGTATCCATTTTCACCATGTAAAGTTATTACTGTAACAAATATGCAATGCTGTGCGTAGTAGTAGAAATCATAGATAAAACAAAAATGTTGAATACAAAGTTGTGTAGTAACAGAGTGCAGACAGCATCCAATTGCAATCAGTCAAACTATTTATACAGAGGTGGTTGATGCTAGTTCGTCGCACATCCGAACAGATAACTCAAAAAGTACTAAAATCCTGTGTCAAGTCCTGTGAAGGGTGCCAACCTGATTCAGAAACCCAACCACCACAGGTTTCGGTATACACAGAACATAGGACTTGACACAGGATTTTAGTACTTTTTGAGTTATCTGTTCGGATGTGCGACGAACTAGCATCAACCACCTCTGTATAAATAGTTTGACTGATTGCAATTGGATGCTGTCTGCACTCTGTTACTACACAACTTTGTATTCAACATTTTTGTTTTATCTATGATTTCTACTACTGCGCAGAGTATTGCATATTTGTTACAGTAATAACTTTACATGGTGAAAATGGATACTTTTGATGATAATAGAGATACCCTATTAAAAGAATTATTTCAAACTGATACACTAACCAGTGCTCCCCGTGTACCTAATCACACAGAGAAGGGCCTCAGAACTAAGTTTATTAAACTTGAACGTTTAAGAAAACAAGAACTCTCACGTTGGTGGGATAATACTATCCTACAGAAGTATATGGATAACAACCAAATCCCGAGGGGTTTGAGGGTTATATTGTTCCCGTCCTTTGATGAAATTAGCCCTGACCTTTTAAAAGAATGGGAACAACTACTAATTACTTCATCATATGGCATGATGGATATTCTTATTTGTGATGCCAAGGCTAAGAGAGATAAACTATTACAGGGCATAACTTCACTGGAAAAAGAGATTAATGACATTGACTCACCCGACACTAAAACTAAAAACTTTAACATTCTCAAGGAGGTCCTACAAAAACACCAGCTCTATATAAAGGATAAGAAACTGCGCAAACTCAGGAGAGATGATAATGACTACAAGAATGGCAGGGTGTTCACATTTGCACGAAAATATGATAATACCAAACTTGACAGCAACAGGGAATCCTTAACCACTAAGCAAAACATTGCCTCTTCCAACTTTACTATTAGTGACACGGACATTTCCAGTGTCTCTGGTGGGATTAGTGGGACTAGTGAAGATATAAGGGACCAGGTACCACTACCCTCCTCCACACATAGGTCACCTTTTTTTTTTGGAACTGGAGAGATTTCGGAGGGGTCAAAAACAATCTTTGAGGAGAGAAGAAATAACCACAAGGCCACTAGGTGGGGAAAGCATAAACACAAACATAAACAGACGACCAGAGGGGGTGGCTTATGCGCTCGACAATTCACAGTGCTCAACAATGATGGAGAAATTCGGCTCTACGGGACATACTCCCGATACCATTTCCATTGTCAATCTATCTTCCGTAACTCTAAATCCAGACCAAATGAACATCCTTAAAAAAAGGCTTAGGCTTTGTACCCACCACACTTCCTGATTTTACACAACTCCATATTAGTCTTTTCAAGTTCATTCGGAAATGTAAACTCTATAAGTTCTTCTATGACACAAACACTCCTTCCCAGGTTACCACTGCTCTATACCATACCCCTAGCACCATGACTATTAATGATGTCAAGGACATTCAAACTTTGCTTTCAATTGAACACAATGAGGGTCCCATGCCATCACTCGCGGAGATCCTTACCGACCTTAATATAGTTTCCAACACTAAGACAATCAGTGGCCTGACAACAATTTCTAAGTTCACACCTTTAATACCCAGAGATTATGCTATTGACGCTTTCTGTAATAGGGTCACTAGCGATCTTTATCGTATGGAGGAACAATACTTGTCAGGACATAAGTCAGTTTCCATGCATAACATAACCTTGGCCGAGAAGCAAGCTCTACATTCCCTTGGAACCTGTAAGGACATTGTTATAAAGGAAGCGGATAAGGGTGGGAATATTGTGATTATGGACAGGGCAGATTACATTTCTGAACTGGATCGTCAATTAGCGAACAGGAGTGCTTACCTTAAACTTACCTCTAACCCCATGTCGGGAGTCAACAGATGCATCTTACGGAAACTTCAAACTTACCTGAATCTTGATCTGATTTCTGATATGGAGTTTAAATATCTATATAACAATACACCTACCTCACCATGTATATACATTCTACCAAAGATACACAAAACGAGCGTTTTTCCCCCTGGCAGACCCATTATTTCCGGGATTGGCTCCCCTACGGAGAAATTGTCGGAATATATTGACATTTTTTTACAGCCTTATGTCCAGAATCTACCCTCTTACATCAGGGACACTAAAGACTTACTTTGCAAAATTGCAGATTTTGAATGGACGGAGGGCCACTACCTAGCGACGTTGGATGTCACTTCATTACACACAAGTATTCCAAGGGTTGAGGGTCTCTATGCTATTCAACACTACCTGGATACTAGGGATGCCTCCCTACTAGAACACACAAACATGCTTTTGGACCTGATAAGTTTGGTCCTGGACAATAACATCTTCTTGCACAATGGGTGTTGGTATCGTCAGATACAAGGAGTGGCCATGGGGGCCAAATTCTCTCCATCTTATGCCAATCTCTATATGGGCTATCTGGAAAAAATACATGTGTGGCGCTCTTGCCCCCCATCCTTGACACAACACATTTTATATTGCGGTAGGTATATCAATGACATCTTGGTTTTCTGGTCAGGTGATCTGCCCTCTCTAATACTCTTTACAGAACATCTTAACCACAACACGTCTAATATTAAGTTTACCCACGAGGCCAGTCAGTCTTCCATCAATTTTCTGGATCTCACCATATACATTAAACAGGGCAAAATCTGCACCAAACTGTTTAGAAAACCTACAGCATGTAACTCTGTGTTGCACGCCTCCAGCTCACATCCGAAGTCTCAAATCCATGCCATTCCGTATGGGGAAAGCACGAGGATCCGCCGCAATTGTAGTGAGGATCAAGTGTTCCGGGAAGAACTACATAACATGCAACTACGTTTCGTACATAGAGGATATCACCCACAGACTCTCTACAAAGCCTGCAACAAGATCATGAAAACTAAACGTTCCAACCTACTTACCAATTCTAGGAAGGACAGCTCACACAAACACATTTCTCTAGTGATCAAACATAGTGCACTAAGCCCCCAAGTTTCTAGAACCATACGCAAACATTGGTCATTACTACTAACAGATGACACACTTAAAAATGGTCTCACCTCAAAACCCAGCATCATCTACAAGAGGGGCATTACCCTTCGGGACCAGCTATGTCATAGCTTCATGCCGCCGGAAGGTAGGGATACCTGGTTGCCGAAACCACCACCAGGCACATACAGATGTGGCCATTGTACCATCTGTGGGTACATTAAAGACAAGACAGTGAGTTTTAAGTACAATACTCAGGTTACACACAAACTTAAACAGTTCATTAATTGTAACACAAGCTTTGTAGTGTATTGTATTGTCTGTATGTGTGGGCTCATTTATGTTGGAAGTACTATCCGACCATTGAAAGAGAGTATCCAAGAACACCTGAGGGCTATTCGGTCATCTAACATGAACTATCCCTTTGCGACCCATTATAATGAGACACATGGACACAGGGAGGTCTTGGACATTTCCATCCATGGGATCGACTCCTTGAACAAGACGCCTCGTGGAGGCAACCGGACATTGGCCCTCAGACACCTTGAAAGCAGATGGATCATTAAACTACGGGCGGTAGAACAGGGCCTTAACATCCATAAGGACCTTCATGTATTTCTCTAATCTCTGATTGCGATTGTTACTTCCTTTCTCCGTTACACATTCTTTGTGATAATACTGTGGCAATCTCATTAGCAGCTATATTGGTTACATTATGGGTTATAGTATCTCCACGCCCTGTTTCAAAAAAGATAATCAAAAAAGAAAAGAAAGAAAATGACAATAGATATACCATTTTGTTTTGTTTACCTATGTTATCATATTTACTTTTTAT
The DNA here is from genome assembly GCF_031143425.1 of Pleurodeles waltl. NCBI lineage: Eukaryota > Metazoa > Chordata > Amphibia > Caudata > Salamandridae > Pleurodeles > Pleurodeles waltl. The sequence goes on along the minus strand of NC_090445.1, from coordinate 1,505,573,796 downwards.
CTCCTTTCTCTCTCCTGTGTACATTATATAAGTACTGTTCTAATAATATCTTGCATTAGGGTTGCAAATGTTATTGTTTCTTTCTGTATACAGTCTTAATGCAAAGCAAGAAAGTAATGTTTGTTCCTATATTTCTGACTGTTTGCATTTCGTATTTACTGTGTTGTTTGCTTGATTTAATCTTACTATAGATGTATGGAATTATTTTTTATTCAATGCCTTCTTTGGGGTTTCTCTAAAAACGTTTGGTAAAGGGTTCTTGTGCATGTCACCCTATACACATGTGAATCTTTTTGTCTTACAGAAACAACCTACAACTGTTCTCTATGCTCTATATTATATTTTTTACTATCTTTCTTAGTATTTTGCTAGTTACCACTATTGCCTTGGTTTTAGCGTTTACCACCTTAAAATGGCGCCCTCGGAGAGCCCTAAATGACGAGTGTTTTTTGCTCGTCTTCACTTTTACGGCTTTGGAGTCCTTCCTCTATTTTTGCGGGTGTAGTGCACGAATTTAATACGCTGACACACAACGGGGCATTTCTCTTGCAAATAATGGCAGCGTTATCATGCGCTGCGCCGTAACAGACACGCTTTGCTTTCTGACTCTTGGACATGGAGAGTACAGGTAAGGGGGCAGTCCAGGTGCCAAGGTCTTTTTACATTTTACGCATAGAAGCCGATCTCTCAGTAATGAGAGACGCATAATGGGAGGTTGCCTTTTATTTTCTTCAACTATAATTTTCTTCTTGGCCGTCTTTCACCGGGGCTCTGTTCATGTCTATAAGGCAGTGGTATTATACGCTGCACTTAGATAGACACAATATGTTTTCTGACTCTCATATATGGAGAGTACATGCGAGGCGACATACCAAGTGCTGTGTTCCCCTTGTTTTTTCTACTATAATGTTTTTTCTACTATAATGTTTTTACTATCACGTATTGTTAAGCTTACGACCCCTTATACCTTAATGTTTGTACGGCTTGGGAATTATTTAATTCATCCGAGCAGCTGTCTCAATTATTATATGCGTGTTACATTTTTCTGAGCCTACTGCACATCTATTATGAACAAATTTGTTCGGCTTCCCGTTTAAGGCGGGTCGCCTTTATGCTCAACTTCCCGCTCGTGCACAAAAATTATTTGCAATTTTATTAGGTGCATTGGGACAAAGACATTTAAGCATATGCTTCATATATACACGTGGCCTTGCCCCTTATTTTGTCACCCTGAAATGTTTCATTTTCTGTCCATAATTACAGGTTGGCTCTAATTTGTGGCCATTCACACAGGGTTTTCCTAACTATGGCTATACGTAATGCCTACAGTTTATACTGATTTGAAAGACTACACCTTTCCCTACACTGCAAGGGACGGCTCCATATACTGCTGGATTACTAATTCTTACGTGGTATGATAATAGCTGTTTTCTCCCTCTTTGTTCCTCTTCTCTCGCTCACACATCTTTATGATATGGGTCTCACATTTTCAAGTATACATTCCTTTTGGGCCTCTCTGAGATCAAGAACCGTGGCCTAGGGTTCTTTTTGGAAGGACTCGTGAAATTGGTCGGCTGACGTTAGTCCTATAGGTGTACGTTTCCATGGGCTATGCTTGTCCCACTCTTGTATATATATATGTGCACATTTTACCTTTTTTCTTCCATACTATTCTGGCATTCACTTTTTTCACTGCACCTTTTTTTTTTTTTCCATGTGGTGGTTCATCACACTGTTACAATCTTACTCGCCAATTTAAATTTATTCCTTTCACCTGTATCCTTTATCCACCGTTCTTACAAGGGTGACAGTTTCCCTTTCTATTTTGGTGCTCAGTTTTTTGACAATGGGAGTATCTCTATTAAGTAACATCTTCTCACGCCGAAGGGCTATGCATTCCATATATCAACTTTTTTGCTTTAAATGTAATCTCAATTTGATATGTCACGGTCTCTTGTACCTACCGGATGGTAGAGTTTTTATTTTTAAGGATTCTTGTCTTGTGTTTATTTCCGGCCTTGAAAAAGTCCGTGTGGACGAAACACGTGTTGGCTGTTTCTTTGCCATGTTATGCCTTTCCTAACATGTGGACGTGATTATCATTGAGCAGATATTGGAATTTTCCAGTACAAAGGATTAAAGCATTTCCTGCGATTTTACGTATCTCGGACTGATTATTTTGGAGTGCCCTGGTTGCTCTTTTCTCTTGCACTTCCGTCAAGATATTAGGCTTGGTCTCAGTCATTGGCAAAGGGAGGTCCAGAAAGTCAGCCGCCTTTCTAATGACTGAATGAAAAGAGGCTGCCTCCTCTGTGTACTCCCCAGGTGATGACAAGTCCCATTCAGGAGAGGTGTCCAGGCCACTAGCAGTGTCCAAGCCATGGAGACCATCACAAGAGTCCTCAATCTCCCCTTCCTCCAAAGCTTGTCTCCGGTATTCCTGTTCTTCAAGGAGGCGAAGAGCAAGCCTCCTCGAATGCAGTCTCTCCTCTATCCTCGCCGTCGACATGGCGTCAGCGGACATCGAAGCCTGACGCCGATCTTCGGATCCGTCAGACGCCGGGTCTAAAGGCACCATAGTTTTCTTTGGCGCCGAACGTGGAGCAGGACAGAGCGAAGACTGTTCCGGAGATGGAGGAGGTTGAGTCGGCATCGCTGGCTGAGACGCCCAAGCCGCAGGAGCTGAAGCCGCAGGGGCCGAAGCCACAGGAGCCGAAGCTACCGGAGCCGATACCGGCGCCGAGCCCATGTTTCCCAGGGGAAGAAAGGGCATAAAGGGTGCCGGTCGAAGTGGAGCCGGAGCACCCATGTTAAAGGCCAACGGGCCTGAAGGATCAGCCGGTCCACCACCTGGAGACATCTGTTGGAAGATGGAGAACATCGCATTCAAGAATGCGGTACTATCAGCCCCAGGGGCCTGAAAAGCCGGTACTGAGGTGCCTGGTTCGAAGGCAACATCGACGCCGGTCTCGACGTCTGCATAGACGGAGAAAACACCTGAGGCTGTGGAACCTCGAACACTGAAGGAGGATTAGCCGATGACATGGGCGAAGTCGGTGAAGCCGGAGAAGGTAACGACATCGTCGGCTGGGGAGAGACAGTGGGACTAACTTCCCAAGTCTTCCGACGTCGAGTCGAAGGTGACCTTGATCGAGACCTCTCCCTGCTCGACCGGCGCTGAGATTCTCGACGGCGCCGGGAGTCCCGACAACGCCGATGTGACTTCGGTGACGACGACTTTCGGTGACGTCTTTTCTCCTTCATCTTTGATTTTGCAAGAAAAAGTTTGGCCTCACATTCTTTCAGGGCCTTCGGATTCATGTGTTGACAAGAATCGCACTTGCCAACATCCTGGTCGGAACACAGACACCACAAACAGTCAGAATGTGGGTCCGTTACCGACATTTTGCCTCCACACTCTCGGCAGGGCTTGAATCCTGACTTTCTTTGCGACATTGTAATGTCTCAAAGTAAAAATAGCCAAAAACACACTGTAACTGTCGAACAGCAACAGTAGCTCCCTCGAAGATAACCGTTTCGAATGGCACGGAAAAAAGGGAACTGACGTCGGCACGTTGGCGAGGACCTCTTATTGCCTGAATGACATCAGACGGCGTTGCGTGGGCAATTGTGACGTCCTCATCGACGTGCAGAAGCTAGGAAGAAGATTTCCATTGAATGCTGGCGCAATGGGGGTATTCATTAGGTGAGGAATCCACAGGTAGTTGTATCCATCAGAATCACTGAAATTCAGACTAGAGGCTGTAACATCAGTATCATACCTGAATATCCTGGACTTGCCTTTCCGGAGGATAGGCCAAAACTTTCCTGTGTCCAGAATGGCTCCAATGAAAAAGAGCCCCTGAGACGGAGTCATGTGCAACTTTAGCACATTGATGGAAAACCCCAGTGAATACAGAAGGTCTGCCGTAGTCTGTGGACAGGGACATGAAAACAAGTCCAACGCCACCAGCCAGTCTCCGGGATCCAAGGCACACAGAACCTGAGCCAACTTGAGCATTTTGAGCTTCTCTTTCTGGAAGCAATAAATAAGAAGGTGCAGGTCTAAGATGGGTTGAAGATCTCCCTCTTTCTTTGGTATCAGAAGATAGTGGGAATAACAATCAAGCCCTCTTATCTGGCACAAGCACCCTCTCAATTACCCTTTTGGTCAAGATGGACTGCACTTCCTAGGGGAGTAAAGTGAGATGGTCCTCCTTCAGCTGTTCTTGGAATGGTGGCAAGTGTTGGGGGGGGTCTGAATGGTATGGCATAGCCCTTCCGCACTATCTGGAGCACCCATCGGCCTAATGGAATGCTGGACCACTGGGACAGGTGATGTCTGTTTCTCCCCCCCAACAGGGTGCATGTGCCGGTTGGAGAGCACACTAAAGAGGCTTGGAGCCTGTAGTGGCTGGTGGGGCAGCTGGGGCTGGATAGCTCCCTGGCTACGGTTCCCACACCCTCTTTGGACTCAGTGGCCCTTTCCCCTGAAAGGACTGGACCAGCTGTTGTACCAGGTAGTGCTGATACTATGGACACCCTGCCATGAAAGGGATGAGAGGATTGCTGTTGCTGCTGGGTCAAAAGGGTGAGTGATGGTCTCCAGCCTCTTGGACTGGTGGTGTGGTAGGGAATGCACTCAGGGTCCTCTCCAGTGGGGGTGTCCTCTGGGGCAGGATGATACTATTGGGCAATCATTTGGTGCACAGGTAGCAATATGTATGGTTTAGCCCAGGCCCCCAGGAAAGTGCCTTTGAGTGCTTCATTAAAGAGCAGCAGTGATTTTGGGGCACTTACCTGAAGCACCTTAGTCAAGGCGCTTGACTTGACCTAGACAGTGGGAAACTGATGGTCAAGGACCTCCACAGCCCTGCCAATCACCGTGGCCTGACTCAAGGGGTGACAACATGCCAGTGTCTGAAGAGGTGGCAAGGCGACAGGAATCTCCCAGCTCTTCAGAACGATGTTTTTCATCCGCAGGGTTCTCCTTTAAGGGACCATACACCTCCTCGTCATCGCCCCCTCAAGGGTTATAGGGTGATTCAAGTGGAAAAAAGGCCAGGGGTTGAAATCGATGGGATGGCACCTGGCATAGTGTTGGGGGCCCTGAGGAGGTGCAGTTCGAAATTTGGAATGACGAGGGGCATGCCTTCAAATGGCGCCAGGGCAGCCAAGCCAGGCACCGGAAAGGAGAGAGACAGGGTAGTTGGCATAGCCATGGGTGTCATTGTCCCAGATCCGGAAATGGATCCTGAGGGCCTGGTTGTGTCAGAGCGAACCCACCAGCAAGAACCCAGCCTGGGTACCTCTCTGCTCTGTGGGGACCAAAGGGGCACCAGATGGAGTCGGGCCCTAAAGAGTAGCATGCAAGGTGTTGTAGAATTCATATAACTGGGCAGGAGATGCCATTGAACCAGGAAACTTCAGGTAGCAAGGTGTGGACTCTAGAAGTACAAAGCTGAACAGATGAAGCTAAAGAACTTCCTTTTTTTGCTTCTTAGACTTACCTGACTTTGACAACGAGGTTTTAGAACTTGAAGACAGCTGTCTGCGGGGACGACTCCTGGACCGGCCTCAAGATCATCCACAGGAACAAGATTGGGTCTGGGAATGACATGGAGTCGTCTTCTGCTGTGCCTCCTGGAGCTTAAGCTCCCATTCGCGGATTGCCTTCAGGTGCGTGGACTTACTTTTGGTGCACGCTTTGGGGTCGTGCCCCAACTCCAGGCACCAGAGAACATGCTGAGGATCCAACATCTGATGGAGACAATCCCCACGGTGCTTGAAACCAGAGGGCTTCACAAGGGTACATGTCCCTAGCTCAATGGAAGTAATCTTAAAAATATAATTTTGACAAAAAGCTAAAACACTTAGCCCAAAAAGTGGTCAAAGGAGTTCTCTGGTTACACTCTGTTGAAGCCAAATGAAAGGAACTAATGTCAGGACACCAGTGTGGCACATATGAAGGCACCACAACGTCACTTTTGAAGTATATGGCGTTGATTGGTCCTGCACCAATCTGCACCCAGAGGTACTGCTAAAGATTTTCTGGATCCAGTTTGATGCCTGGATAATATTCTAAGGTGAGGGATCTGTGGTCAGAAGTCCTATCAGATGTATAATTTACAATTCAATGGTCTTACAACCTGCCTGCAGCATACCATTAATTGTTTTAATTGTCACTCTCATTTGTGAATCTTTAGATTGCTTAGCTCCCATAAGGGTCTCTTCCTTTCTTGTGTTAGCTTCTCCCTAGAGCATGGACCAAGTATGTGTGTTCTTCCTCTCGTTTGTTATTCCTAGGCTTTTTTGTAACACACTATTTTTTTTTTCTAAGCATTTGGCTTTATACCTGGAAGTGCCATGTGATTTTCTACTTTTAATACAGACATACGGATTCTTACTAATGTTGCTTTCACCCTATCTGCCATCTATATTGATGCTTTAGTTACTTACATTCGCAACTGTACTACTCCACTACATGCCACTCCACTCTACACCACCCCATTCCATTCCACTCTATGCAACTCCACTGTATACCACTGTACTCTATGCCACTCCGCTCTACACCAGTCCACTCTACTCTAGGCTACTCAACTCTATGCACCTCCATGTCACTCTACTCTACACCACTATACTCTATTCCACTCTACTCTACAGTACTCCACTCCGTACCACTCTACAGTACTCAACCTCACTGTACACTTCTCCACTCCATGCCACTCCACATTTATGCCACTCCACATTTATGCCAATCCACTCCACTCTATTCTACTTCACAATACTTTATGCCATGAAAACTGGACTACACTAGGACGCCATAAATTGATGATACAAGGGAAGTCTTTTACTTCAATGTAAATTTGGAAGATGAGCTTGCCTTTAGATATGCCATATGTTTCTGGATTTGAAATAAGTGCCCTGAAGAAGTCCTAGCATCTTTAGGGTGAAAAGCATTGACTGTGTCGATATATGACTTGTAACTTGTCAAGATGAAAAGAGTACAAGCTTTTAATGAAGAAGAGGATTTGTCTACCTTTGAAGACTAAAAGGATCAATGAGAGTTTATTGACACCTTCATTGTTACAATTTTTGTGATTTAAGTTACTGAGTGCTTCTCCCACCTTGTTTCAACTCTACTCCATTCCACTTTACTCCACGCCAAACCCACTCCATGCCAGTCTACTCTATGCAACTCTACTGTAAGCAACTTTATGCTACTCTACTGTATGCCACTCCATTCTGCTCTGCGCTACTCTACTTCACCCTACACTACTCTACCTCACTCTACGCCATTCTACTCTGCCACTCCACTCTATGCCACTCTATTCTATGCCTCTCCACTCAAGAGAATGCCACTTTACAGCACTCTAATCCATTTTACCCTAAGCCACTCCACTCTATGGTACTCTACACCACTCCACTCTACTCCACCCAACCCTTTGCCACTCTACTCTATGCCACTTTACTCTATGCCACTCCATGTTACTTCACTATACTCTGTCACTCTACTCCACGCAATACCAATCTATGGCACACAATGCAATTCTGTGCCACTCCACACTACTTTATGCCACTCTACTCTACTCCACCCCACTTTACGCCACTCCACTTTACTCCACGCCATTCTACCCCTTCCACCCCAATCTTTTCCACTGTACTCTATAACACTTTACGCTATGCACTTCTACTCCACTCTGTTCTGGGCTATTCTACATTATAACACTCTATGCTATGCTGCTCCCATTCCACTCCATTCCCCTCTACTCTATGCCACTCTAGGCCAATGCACACCACACAATCCCACTCTAAGCTACTCTATGATACTCTAGGCCGTTCAACTCCACACAATGCCACTATGCACCACTCCACTCTACTCTACGCTACTCTATGCTACTCCAGTTCACTCTACGCCAGCCTACTCTATGCCACTCTACTTCACACCTTTTTACTCCATGACACTCTACTCTACACAACACTCTACGCCACTCTACTTTACACCACCCCACAAATGCCACTCTACTCTACATCACCCCACTCTATGCCACTTTTGCCACTCTATATCATACCACTTTACTCCACCTTACTCTATGACGCTCTACTCTAAGCCACTGTACACCACTTCACTCTATGCCACCCCATTCCACTCTTGGCCACTTTAATCCACCCTACACCACTCTAAGACACTCTATGCTACTCCACTCTACACAACTCTATTCTACTCCTCTCCACTCTAGACAGTGCCACTCAACTGCACTCTACCTCACTTCACTCTATGCCACTCACCACGCAACACCATGCCACTCCAATCCACATCATGCACCACTACGCCATTATACGTTATGCCACTCCACTCTACACCATGCTACTCTAATCTGCACTACTCTACTCCACCCCACTCTTTTCCACCCCATGCCTCTCTGTTCTATGCCACTCTGTTCTATGCCACTCTACTCTACACCACTCTACCTCACACACTTTACTCTGCTCCACCCTATGCCACTACAGGCCACTTTGCTCTATGTCACTCTATGAAACTCATCTCCAGTCTATAACACATCACTGTATGCCACTTCACTCTATGCTACCCCATCCCACTCTATGCCACTCTACCCTATGTCATTCCACAGTATGCCAACCACTCTATACCACTTTACTTTGCTCTCCTCCACACCACTCCCCTCCATGGCACTCTACTCTACACCATGTCACTAACTTTTAACTATGCTGAACAGCAGCCAAACTACTGTACAACATTGCTAAAAGATACTGGCAAAGCCAATATTTCTCACATAGGCGAGACCAATTGGCTTTGCCAATGCTTAGTTGGAATTCCACACATGCCCATCATTCAGAAGAACCATGTAAGGATTCACCTTCATAATCTGCAGCAGATTGGAGAACCCCCTGTTTCCAAATGTCCTTTGCTTACACCTACCCAGTCACCCACACAGCTAGTTGCCCACAACTCCTTTGAGCCTTCATTATCTGATTTGCTTCGTTCAACCCCCTAAGATAATAGAACCCTACACTTTCTACCTCTCATCAGCTCAAAAGACACTTTGCCAGTCACACTGTTTGGAGCATTGCAATATGCTCATGCCAACTTACAGCATTCCTCCACTTATCTCCCTGACATAGAAATAAATCTTCCTGAAGTGTCCTGCTGTATGAATTTGTGGATAATATACAAAGGAAAGATTTGATCAACACCATACCTATTGAGAAAATCCTTCATTACCTGCAACACAAATTGGACATTGTTGTCAGTAACAATGTTCTCAGGAATACCCTCTCTTTCCCACAACTCTTCAAGTACGTCACTACTTTGGCGGTGGTTACCTAATTAGTAAACTAAACTTCTTGCCATATTGGAAAATAATCTACTACCACCATGGCACATTTGGGACCATTTTTTTCCATGGAACATCCATTTTATCTTTTTCCACAGAGGTTAATCTACTATTCTCTGCAACTTGTCACTCCAAGCACACAATATGCAATCTCTTACATGTCTCCCCACAATCCAGTCAAGACCAGGCCACCAATACTCAGTTCTGATCCTGAGCTTAGTTGCACTCATACAAGTGTGTCCCTCATGTGCCAACTTAAAAAACAACAATTTAGACTATTGAGAACTACCGAAAGCTCACCTCTCAACAACACTGCGCCATTTGTCTACAACTCTTCACTGACATTGCAATATGACTCTGCATCCACTACGACTCTGGCGACCCTCTATCATAAACTTCAATTTTTTTATTTTTTAAACCTTGTCCTCCTTTACAGCCTGCACCCACTCTTCATAAGATGGGTGCCTTTCAGTGATCTCATTGACACTAGCTACAACCCACTTTTTGTCGCTAACGTCATTGTCTCTGCATCACTTTGCTGGTAAACACAAAAGACAATTGACCAACACATTTTTCTTACCCAGAACAAATTCCATTTCACAACTATATTCCATCACTCTTAAAAAAAAAACTCATAATCCTGGCTGAAGTTTGGTTGTTACCTTTCATGGCGAAAACATACACCAAAGGTTGACTGTCAGTATGAATTACAAACTCAGTACCCCAAACAAATTTGCTAAAATGGTTTACACCTCACCAGCACACCAATGCACACTCTATTGTGGTGTAATTAACTCTTCCATCCTGTAAAGGTCTGGACACATACGCTATTGTGACTTCCTTACCATTCCTGCATTGCATAAGTACTGCACCCAACCCACACTACTGGCATTCATGCTAATTATGCTTTTGTCTCTAGTGTTAAAAGATTTCAATGCTGGAAGTGTGCCTGTGGTCTTTTTAAGCAAAACAAATTCATTGTCACGCTCAGCACACCACTCGAACCTGGCATTCTATTTTTTGCCTGAAAACATGCTAACAAAGCAAGAATAATATTCTGCCAGGCCTAGGGGTGCATGTGAATGGTCCTTGCATTAGAAGGTGGAGCAATTTCAACTGCTTTTACCAATTTCATCTAATCAATTTTCATTAGGCCAATGGCCAAGATATTCAACCTCCTTCACCCCAATCTTGCATTTGTCTTGTTTGATGGTTAATCCATTCCTATGCAAAGTAGTCAAAACAGAACTTGACTCTATCATAAGCTTCCTTGTTCTCACCGTAAACTAAAATGTCACCTTGAAAATACATCACATTCACACATCCTGAAAAAGCTGGTACAGTACCCTTTGGAAGATAGCGGAAGCTAATGCTAACCAAAAAGGCATACACACTAACTATACGTTCCTTCTGGTATAATGAAGGCGACTGTGGCTTAGAATCTGGGTGCAGGGAAATCTGATGACATGCTGATGACAAATCTAAAGTGCTAAACACTTAAGTCCCCTTGCGCATCGTCATCATGCCACCTATATGTGCCAAAGGATGTCAATTCACCCAAAAGCCTTGTTCAGACCTCAGAGTTTCACACACAACCATAAATCCTTATTGGCTTTCTTGGCTAAGACTACAGGGGCTAGTAATTATGATGCCTCGATCTCCTGAATCATCTTTTGATTGGTCAATCACAGTAGTTCTTTCCATAGACGTCCTCTCGTCTTTAAGGGTATACAGCATGGTTTATAAACCTTAGGCATCGCTTGTTCTCTCAGCACTATTTTATGAGTGAATCCTTTGGGTAAACCCAACTCACCTTTGAAGACCTCAGGAACGTTTTCTTCCCAAACATCACATCCTTAGTCGTGTACCTTAGACTCTGCTCTTATTCTTGATCTGCATGACTGGGATCTAAACCTATGAATATGTCTCTTTGCTGAGGCCACCACAGTAAATAAGTAGCATCTTTGGCAATATATATCTTTGCCATTATTCTGTTGCCCCAAAACTTCAGTGGTTCTTCAAAATATCCCAACAATTCTCTTGGCTTGTTATCATAAGTCACAAATTTGATGTTAAGAGGTCTCAAAACACACTTTGGAAATTTTTCAAGATGCTCAACCCCAATTAAAACATAATAAGCACAAGAATCCGCCATAACCAGGACACCCACACCATTAATTAAGGCAGTACAAAAAGTATGGTCCTAGTCTTAGGTGATCCCACCTCAGTAATCTTCAACAAAAATGATTCTGTTACGTTATCTTTAAAATCTTCACTAATAACACTGACTGAACTGATTGACCTGCCTGAAAAATTCCTATTCTTTGCCTTGCATACCCCTATGACAGGGCAATTAGTATCAGTGGCAAAATGCCCTTTGAAACCACACTTATAACATGTCAGTCCGTATCATTTAATAAGACCACTTTTACATCAGAAAATGACTCCTTCCTGTCAATGTTAGGTTTGGTGGGTTATTTTGTTTTTTTAACAGTCTTCACTTTTATGGCTTCATTTCATGCCATTACCTTCAATCCCTCATCAGTGTTTTTGTCCCTTTTACAATGTTGATAACCTTCTGCAAAGTTATAACCTCCAACTTCAATAATTTCTCTTGGATTTTCTTATGGAACACTTTTTGCAACAACTCATCACATAGCATATGGTACAAAAACCTTTTTATAGTTACAAGTAGATTCCAGCAATCATAAAGCTGCCACGAAGTTGTCTACGAATTCCCCAGGCAATTGACTCTTTTTAATGGACTTAAAACTTTCCACAATATCATTTTTCTGTTTATCCTAATTCACATCCAGCTTTTGTAGGGCCACTTCGTGGTCATCATAATCTGTTTCATCATCATCAGTTTCAAGCAAAGGTGGAAGATGTTTAAGTGTTATCCAACCCTCAGCTCTCAGACAATATTTTAGCATGGCTAATTTTAGCAGCCAAATGTCCATGGGTGCTCAAAGGGCAATAGGTGCTGACAGTGTTCTTCTTATGCCAAGTTACCTTCCATTGCAACTAAATGCTCGTTTCGGGATGTTAAGTCAGGCGCTTAGGTTTCTCACCTGCATCTCGTGGGTATTGGAGGATTGTCTGCGCCCAACACAAAACACAGAGAAAATCAAATCCTTACTGTTGCTTTCAAAAGCAAAATAGAGCATTTCTCCTCCTACCAGCCAGTTCCCCCATATGCTGTTACCACAAACCTGCGGAATGCTGGGTGAGCAATGCACCAAAATGTCATAGCCACTGGCTTCCATAAGCTCGGGTGCTCTCCTCCCTGTAGGACTGAGGATCCACTCTCCACCAGCTAAAAGAACTCCCTCACACCACGTCTGGAGCAGGTAAGATGGGAGTTTATTGGTAGCACTGTTACAGGGAGGAAGCCAACCAGCTAACAGACCAACATCTTCCAGGAGAAAATAAATTTTCCATAGAACAAGAACTGTTAGAAATTAGGTCTCTGGTTGGCAGTCGGTTTACACCCTGTCTAAGTAGGGACCCTCTTTCTAGTCAGGGCACCTAAGACAACCCCTGCTCACCCCCTTGGTAGCTCAGTACAAGCAGTCCAGCTTATCTCAGCGGCAACATATAAAGTATTGTACATACACACACAGCAGCACAGTGAAAACCCCACAAAAGGACTCTAGACCAGTTTAGAAAACTAGCCAAAATGTATCCAATATAAACAAGACCAAAACAACAAAAATCAAATGTACACAAGTAAAGATACAAATGTTCAAATATGAAATCTTAGTATAGCGCTTAAAAAACACAATAGCTTCCACTGGGGCTATCACTACCTATTGATGGAATTGCTCTCAACAGTCCAACGCCACTCTCGAGGGAGTGCGGGCCGGTCACGGTGTAGCACAGACCCTTGGTATAGTACCTTGGAAAACGATGAGGAAACAAAGAGGTTGCATGGAGGCAGGGTGGATAGGCATTGCTGGAGCTGGTGCGGCATCGATTCCTTACTGTTACCGGGGAGATGAGGCGTTGGCTCCTTACTGCTAGGCAGGGGAGGTGAGGCATTGGTTCCTTATGATTACAGGGGAGGTGATGCGGCGTCAGCTGCAAGGCGTTGGTTCCTTACAACCAGACGGGGTTGATTAATTCAGCAGGTCAAGGTGGGAGGTGTCGACTTTGTGGTGTTGCGATCACACCACAGGTCCACAGATGCTGCGGTGTGGTTGGAGTCGGGTGTCATGGACATCGGGGACAGGTCATTTGGGACTCATGCTGTGGCAGGACTTTGGAGGCTCTGCAGCTGCATCGGGCCTGTGTTGCAGGTCGCTGTTGTTGCACTCAGAGCGGACCATGGCTCCGGTGCAGGCCGTGCTGTGGAGTCTTAGAGCAGCGCTAGTTCTGAAGTCGCTCTGGAGTCAATGTGCTTAGTTTCGTCTTGGTTGCACCAGAGCTCACTTCCAAGAGCCCAGAAACTGGAATTGGCACCACTTGACAAGTCAGGACTCTCAGCAAGCCCAGGCACTGGCAGGTGAAGTCTTTGGTGGCCCTGAGAATTCTTAACAGGAGGCAAGCTCAGTTTAAGCCCTTCGAGAACCTTGGAAAGCAGGAAGTAGAAAGCCAAGTCCAGTCCTTTCACTCCCAGTACAGAAGCAGCAAGCAGCAGGCTGGCTCAACAAAGCAACAGGAATAGTGGAAGTTCCTCCTACAGCATCCAGCTCTTCTTCCTGGAAGATATTCCTCAGTCCAGAAGTGTTCTAACTACGTGGGGTCAGAGGTCCGATCAAGTCTTTGTAGTGCATAAGACCCTGACTCTTCGTGTCCTGGCCCCAGACACACTCCAGGGGGTTGGAAACTGCTTTGTATGTGGACAGGCACAACCCTATTTAAATGTGTCAGCTCCTCCCTCCACTCTAGCCCAGGAAGACTCATCAGGATATGCAGGACACACCTCAGCTCCCTTTGTGTGACTGTCTAGAGTGAATTCACAAACAGCCCAACTGTCATCCTGACCCAGACGTAGATTCAGTAGCCAGGCTGAGTCACAGGATGGTTAAACAAGAAAATGCCCACATTCTAAAAGTGGCATTTTCAAACTTACAATCTAAAAACCACCTTCACTAAAAGATATATTTTAAAGTTGTAGGTTCAGAGACCCCAAATCCAAAATCTATATCTGTTCCAGATGGGAAACTACACTTAAAGGAAATTTTAAGACAATCCCGATGTTATCCTATAGGAGCGATAGGCCTTGCAATAGTAAAAAACAGATTTAGCAGAATTGCACTATCAGGACATTTTAAAACACACCAGTACATGTCCTACCTTTTAAATACACTACACCCTGCACATAAGGCTTCCCTGGGACTACCTCAAGGGTGACATACATGTAGAAAAGGGGAAGGTTTGGGCCCGGCAAGTGGGTGCCCTTGCAAAGTTGAACTGGCAGTTCAAAACTGCACACACAGATACTGCTGTGGCAGGTCTCAGACATGTTTACAGAGCTACACATATGGGTGGCACAATCAAGGCTGCAGGCCCACTAGTAGCATTTTATTTACAGGCCCTGAGCACCTCTAGTGCACTTTACTAGGGACTTACTAGTAAATCAAAAAGGCCAACCAGGAAGAAACCAATCACCAATACAATTTAGACAGAGAGCGTTTGCACTTTAGCCTTGGAATTCACAAACAGCCCAACTGTCATCCTGACCCAGACGCAGATTCAGTAGCCAGGCTGAGTCACAGGATGGTTAAACAAGAAAATGCCCACATTCTAAAAGTGGCATTTTCAAACTTACAATCTAAAAACCACCTTCACTAAAATATATATTTTAAAGTTGTAGGTTCAGAGACCCCAAATCCTAAATCTATATCTGCTCCCGATGGGAAACTACACTTAAAGGATATTTTAAGACAATCCAGATGTTATCCTATAGGAGCGATAGGCCTTGCAATAGTAAAAAACAAATTTAGCAGAATTGCACTATCAGGACATTTTAAAACACACCAGTACATGTCCTACCTTTTAAATACACTACACCCTGCACATAAGGCTTCCCTGGGACTACCTCAAGGGTGACATACATGTAGAAAAGGGGAAGGTTTGGGCCCGGCAAGTGGATGCCCTTGCAAAGTTGAACTGGCAGTTCAAAACTGCACACACAGATACTGCTGTGGCAGGTCTCAGACATGTTTGCAGAGCTACACATATGGGTGGCACAATCAAGGCTGCAGGCCCACTAGTAGCATTTTATTTACAGGCCCTGAGCACTTCCAGTGCACTTTACTAGGGACTTACTAGTAAATCAAAAAGGCCAACCAGGAAGAAACCAATCACCAATACAATTTAGACAGAGAGCATTTGCACTTTAGCGTTGGTTAGCAGTGGTAAAGTGCCCAGAGTCCTAAAGCCAACAAAAACAGGTCAGAAAAAATGGGAGGAAGGCGGCAAAAAGTCTGGAGATTACTCTGCAAAAAGAGCCAGGTCCAACTCAACCCCCTCCCAGCCTAAAGCCAGGGTAGGCCAATCAGTACCTTGATGGAGTTCCCTGTTTGGAATGATAGAACATGGACCCTGGCCTTCAACAGCAGGGGCACGTTCCAGTTCTATGCCTACCTGAACCCAGTTGAATTCCTCTGTCCAGAATCACGGGGCCCCACTATGCTAACCCATGGGGAATCCTTCTCCTAACCTGTGAACCCCATCTGTGAAGCACCTAACCTTACCTTGCTCACAGACTTATCCCAGTCGGCAGACAGTACCACCAAGGCCAATGTAGTTGTGTAGCCCATTCCACCCTCGGGTGTGACTTCTGTCCCCCAATCCAAGGGCAACCCTGTCCACAAGGACAGCAACCCACAGTGGCCTTTGCCAGAAGTCAGTGATGAGAACCAGGCCTCTGCCCTTCAAGGGCTCTCTAGCCTATGTGGTTTCTTAGAGGTGGGGAGCTGTAGACCCAGTTGACTCGTGCACCCTTTGTCTACTCCCCATCCCACCAGTTCAGGGGTGGTATTCTGAGACTGGCACTGCAGCACAGAGTCTGTAGCCTTAGGCTGGACAGTGGCCAGGGGTGAGTCCTTCCTCTCCCTGCCCTCCTGCTCGGGGCTCTGTATCCTCCTTTTGGGAGAGGTACCCTCACACTCCAGAACTGTCAGGGCACTGGTGTCAGCTGATCTGCACAATTCTCCCACCAGTGCAGGGCGACTACCCTGTAACTGGTCTCCAAAACCAGGGGCTGTACTCTTCAATTGAACTGGAGTGGAGGTGAATTTCTCCCTCCCCTGCTTCCAGAGTTCTGCACCCCTCCCCATCAAGGAGAGTACCCCCAAAAGATAACACGGTAAGGACACTGTTAGCAGTCGCCCCTCCCTCTGGGTCAGGGGGGACACCCTGAACCTGGCCCTCCAACCTCAGGTCGGTACCCTGAGGCTGTACCTGTGCCTGGCAAGCCAGGATTTCCTAGGGACTATTCCTACCCTTCCCAAGGGAAACACTCTCTTCAGGTGTTGGGCAGGAGTCTGTCTGGCACTGGTCTCCCGACCTCTGCCCATCTGACAGAGCATGAAGCACCCAGAACAGAAGTCGTATCACCAGGGTCATCCCTGGGGTGCCCAGTCCTCAGAGCTGACCCTGATCCTCCAGGTTCTCCACTGGGGATTCCCACCACCTCTCACCCCACCATCTGACCTCCTGCACGCTCCACTCCGGAGTGGCACTGCCAGACACCAGGACTAGGGGGGCACTGGGGACAGCTGCCCCCCCAAGTTCTCCTCACACTATGGGGTCCCCCTCAGCAGAAGGTCTCCCAGTACAGGCTAGGTTCACATGGGACCCCTCACCTATCCCACTGTACTGGGACCTACTTGTGTCACTGCAAACCTCCCCCACCTCCTTTGCTTGGGGAAAGCCTGAGCCACTCCCTTCAGGAGCACCCTCAAATGCCTCTTCAGATGCTCTGGTACTCACTCAGAGGTGTGCTTCCAGTGCAAGTTCCCTGGGGTTAGAGAATTCATATTCCACCAGGTGTTGGTTTAGCTCTGGAAAACAGGGACTGAACATATGCTCTCCAGCAGTCACATCACACACTCCCTCCACCTCACCATCCAGTGCTTTGAGAAAGTATGCCATATCACCATCCTGAGACTGGTGAGACAATATCTGACTGTCCTTGACACTCAACCCACACTCTTCTGGGGTGTCTCTATACTGCCCTACCAGGACTTCTACCAAGGGGGAACCCCTCTCCCCGTCACTCTCACCTAGAGCAAGTAGAGCATCCCTCCCACCACTATGAATGTGGGCCCCGTGCCAGTTCCCCAATTCATCTCAAGGACCATGCGCACCACTGGAGCTACCTCATAAACCTGAACCTCCTCGTGTCTCATCCCCCTCCTTCAAGGAGGGCATCAAGTCTCTGTGCATGGTCACTTCTCTCATAGTACTGGACATAACACTTTTGCTGCCACCATCTGTTCTGGACCCAGCTTTCCTAGCACTCAGATCCAGCTTCATCAGGCTGCGCTCCTGAGCTAAAAGCGCTTTCTTCTCTGCACGTGCCCGTCTCATTTTCTCCAAAGCTTTTTCTCTCTCCTAATTCAACCTGAGCTTTAGCTGCTCCAACTCAAGCTTCCTGGCTCTCTGCCAATTGTCCAGCTCCTCTGGAGACAAGCCAGGAGAGGAAATACTGCTGCCAACTCTGGAGGGAGCTCTTCCGCCATTCAGGCTAGCTCCCAGCCCCACAGGCGATGCTGGTTCCTCCAGCCATCCCAGGTGCAGACTTTGTTCCTCCTCCTCTACAACATCATTCCCCTCCTCTGTGTGCTCACCAGCCTTCCTGGTTGCCAAACAGGCCCTCAGCGCCTTTTGCATTTCCTCCTTCTTGGTGAAGCCTTTAAAAAGAACACTTGCATTCTCTGCAGAATTTTTTTAGCTGAGGCGACATATAGATTTCCAACCTCACCTGCTCAAATGCAAAAGCTGCAGCTACTGATGATGGCTCACCAGACTGAGACATGACTGTGATCCAAACTCATGAATTGTATGAAAACAGAAAGAGAAAAGCAGTATGCTGGTACATAATGGTCAACGATAAGACAGTGGTGTACACCAATCACTGTATGCAAAGTACAAATACAAGTCCTATCCTCACTGCTGATCACCAGTGTTGGAAATGGGGTCTCTAGTTGGGAGTCAGTTTACACCCTGTCCAAGTAGGGACCCTCTCATTAGTCCGGGCAAGGGAGTCACACACCTAAGACAACTACTGTTCACCCTCTAAGTAGCTTGGCATAAGCAGTCAGGCTTATCTCAGAGGCAATGTGTATAGTATTTGTATATACACTCACAGTAACAAAGTGAAAACACCACAGAAGGACTCCACACCAGTTTAGAAAAATGGCCAGTATTTACCTAAATCAAACAAGACCAAACTGACAAATGTCCAACATACACAAGAAAAGAGTTTTAATTGATAAGAGCCAATGATTACGTTGTTTTAGCACATAGTACCTGGTAAGTGTAAAAAATAAAGCCACAAGGGAGGTGATGCGTCAGAAAAGCAAGCAGTGTGTTGATTCCTTACTCGCAAGTGAGGCTGTGCGTCGAGTCTTTCCCTGCCGGGATGACAATGTGTCAATTCTTTCCCTGCATGAGACATGCAGCCTCAGGTCTGTGTGGTGATGTTTAAGATTTGACACCCAGGGACGATGCATGGAAAATCCAGACACACTGCAATGATGGAGCTGCGCTGAAGCAGGCAATGCTTGATTTTGCAGCCACGAGACAGGCGCTGTGTTGATTTTTCAGCTGCGGTGAAGGCACTGCGTCAATTTCTCTGCTGCAATGGCTCTGGTGTGTGGATTTTCACTCAGGTTACCAGCTTCCACTTCCAAGGCCCAGGGACTGGATTTGGCACCACTTGGCAAGTCAGGTCTCTCAGCAGAAGAGCCCAGGAACTGGTAGATGAAGTCTTTGATGTCCCTGAGACTTCACAACAGGAGGCGAGCTCAGTTCAAGGACTTGGCGATCCTTGAAAAGCAGGATGTTGTAATCAAAGTTCAGTCCTTTCACTCCCAGGGCAGAAGCAGCAGCAGGCTAGGATAGTAAAGCAACAGCAGAGTGGCAGGTCCTCCTCAAGCATCTAGCTCTCCTCTCTGGCAGAATTGCCTCAATCCAGAAGTGTTCTAAAATTGTGGGGTCAGCAGTGCAATACTTATACTCATTCCTGCCTTGGAATTAGGCAAACTTCAAAGGAAAGTCTTTGTAGTGCACAAGACCCTGCCTCTCCCTGTCGAGGCCTCACACACGCTCTAGGGAGATGGGGACTGCTTTGTGTAAGGGCAGGCACAGCCCTATCCAGGTGCAATTTTCAGCTCCTCCCACCACTCTAGCCCTGGAAGACTCATCAGGATATGCAGGACACACCTCAGCTCCCTTTGTGTGTCTGGCTAGAGTGAATTCACAAACAGCCCAACTGTCACTCTGACCCAGACGTGGACACAGCAGTCAGGCAGAAGCACAGAATGGCTAAGCAAGAAAATGCCTACTTTCTAAAAGTGCATTTTCAAACTTACAATCTAAAAACCACATTCACTAAAAGATGTACTTTTAAATTGTGAGTTCAGAGACCCCAAACTCCACACCTATGTCTGCTCCCAATGGGAATCTACACTAAAAGGATATTTTAAGGCAATCCCCATGTCATTCTACAAGGGAGATGGGCCCTGCAATGGTGAAAAACAAATTTAGCAGAATTTCACTTTCAGGACATGTAAAACACACCAGTATATGTACAATGCACCCTGCCCATGGGGCTGCCTTGGGCCTACATTAGGGGTGCATTAGATGTAGAAAAAGGGAAGGTTTGGGCATAGCATGTGGGTGAACTTGCCAGGTCGACTTGGCAGTTCAAAATTGCACACACAGACACTGCAGTGGGAGATCTGAGACATGTTCAAAGGGTTACTCGTGGGTGGCACAATCAGTGCTGCAGGCCCACTAGTAGCATTTGATTTACAGGCCATGGGCACCTCTGGTGTACTTTACTAGGGACTTACTTGTAAATCAAATAGGCCAACCATGGAGAAACCAATCACCAATACAATTTAGACAGAGAGCTTATGCATTTGGCAGTGGTAAAGTGCCCAGAGTCCAAAAGCCAACAAAAACAGGTCAGAAAACATAGGAGGAATAATGCAAAAGATTTGGGGATGACCCTGCAAAAAGGGCCAGGTCCAATAAGAACGCTAACCCAATGATCTGTACTAGGATAGAACACAACAGTATGGTACAAGATGTAACACAGACAGGTAAAAATGTAACACAGACACCTTCGCCTGCCGTAAACAGGCTAGCATAATCCGGGGGGCACATCCACAGGGCGCAGAGGTTGTTTCTCTATCCTCAAAACAAAATCTTTTACTTCTGCAATAAATCTTGAAATGTTGAATAGATGGGCTGAGATACACTGAACCAAAGAACTGAAAAATGTTTTAAACAACAGTCCATTTAGGTAAGAAGCACATCTTTCTTACATCATTGAAACTGACATGGCACATTACTTCCACATGTCTGAAAAATAGAAAGTGCAATTTCGCCATCTCGGGGGAATTGTTCCTTTGCTTTCCACGATGTGGTATTTACTCTAAATAACAAACAGTAGGCCCCTGGACTGGTTTAATGTCTTTCTTTCCACTAAGAAGCTTCATAACTCACCGGTGACTGCTGAAGATATTCTTTCCATGCTTTGTGGAGAGCATCGGATTTGTCAATTTCATTGTTCAAGTCATGTGGTTTAAATACACAAACATTGCTGCACTTGGTTTCCCCCCGCCCTGCTGTCTCTTCTCATGAAGCCTTTCCTTCTGATCTTGCTCTGGGCCCGGGGAACAGTCACCGATACGTTTGATGTACTGCTGGAAAAAATAAATCGAGGTGCCTCGACGTCAGATCACATGAAAATAATATTCCCGCCCACTTGACTCCTGTTGGGCTACCTCGCAGTATGGACAACGAGTACACATGTGCTGCTCACTCTGCGAGACTTGCTGGAGGCAGGTACATTCCGATTTTCGGTCACATATTTTTCAGATCATGTTTTTCACCGAGTTTGTTCCCACTAAGAGACAGTTCAGGGATTCCGAAACTAGAATGATTCGTCGGACACTGACTGAGCCGCGAGAGGACAAACTACAAGGTCCCTCGAAAGTGAGTTATACACCAGATGGTGTTTGTTAGAGGTTTCCATACTCAACAGGAGTTCACAGCCGCATGTCATCTACAGCCCACTGGATTTCACAAGTTAACTGAAATGTACACGACTCACAGAAACGAAGGTTCCAATTATAGGTTTCGGGCTTTAACAAACCCACGGTATACGTCTATAAAACACCAGACGTCCTGACTACAGGTTAACATAGTCAATGCGTAGATACATAACAGAGGACTGCAATCCCTGAAACGCATCGCCTATCGACATGTCAATGGCTGAGTTCTGCTAAATGGCTGGTGTCTGCTAACTATCCGTTGGTCTTACGTGTTAGTAGCAGAGGTCAATGATCCACACAACAAGTGTCTGTTAACACCATCAAAACCATTCAAATCAGTAACAGAACTCTGCATCCAGCAGAGGTGTCAGCTACATATTGGTATGTCTCACATGTCAATCGTAGAGGTCTATAATCCAGAACAAGTGTATGTTACACGTCCTAGGGTCCTAGGGCCCCACAAATCAACAGCAGAGCTTTGCAATCCACCAGAGGTGTCTGCTACATATTCATAGGTCCCACATGTAAATCGCAAAGGTCTATAATCCACTACCTGTCTCTGTTTCACATATCACAACCTAAGATACCCACAGCCGGGCTATGTAACCCACCAGGGTGTCCATTATAGGTTTTTAAGTTAAACATATTAATATCTGAGCTATGTGATCCACCAGAGATGTCTTTTATGAGACCCTAGACCTGACATACAAGGAGCCGAGTTCTGAAATTCACCGCAGCATTCTATTACATATTCCTAAAGCCATCATCGTACCACATGCATGCAAGAAAGAAGGACTCTTTGGATCGCCTGCTTTGCTGCTCCTCAGAAGTTCAAAATCAAGGCAGCTTTCACACAAAAACTGATCCTGTATGTAAACCACACTATTTTACACAGTTACTGCCATGTTCAGGGTGGACAGGCTACACAACTGAGAAACTTAGAGAAAATCAAATCACATCAGATATTATCATGTGTAAAAACCATCTGCAATTTTCTGAGTTTGCCCCAATCGAGCCAGTTACCTGTCACTGACCAGTGAGCCACCCAACAAACGGGCATAACAAGAGACAATGATATGCAACGAGCAAATGCACTTGTATGCCTGTCCAGAACATTTAGACTGTCGCTTTGCCACAGGTTGACAAAGGATTAGGTGATGTGACGAACCTGAAGCATGGACCTGTAATAGAACTAATAATTTTAACCAGTTGTGTACTTCTCAGCAACATCTTCCTAGAATTCAGTACCCAGGGATAAAAGCAAAAACTCATTATTAATCTTAAATATTATGAACCCACTCCTCCACTAGTTCAACCTTCATTATAATTCCCAGCATTAACTTGAAGTAAAAGTACTCTTTAAGTTTCATTAGTCGCAAAAATAAAAACAAAAATCTTCTTTTCGAATTATGTTTTAATTCCTACCAAATTACCCAATCAAGACCTCTGCCAATCTGTTTTATTTTCAATTTTTTTGAAATATTTTTTTACTTCTGCTGTCTGGCAATTGTGTGGCCTGCCTTTTATAGTTTAACCAAAACAGAGTGACATCAGAGAAGAACAGGTCCAAAGAAGAGAAAAGCAGGAAGTGCTGTCTTCAGATTTGTAACAGAAACAATGTGCAAATTAAAAGTTTGCATGTATTTTATTCTCCACTAACTAATGAATATTGTTATTTTGAACTTCTGCTACTATAATGGCTATATGAAGTACACTTTTTCTGAACACACTTGAAGCTTTCAGGGTGAAATGTAACCCACACAATGGAGGGCAGAAATAAGTAACAGAAAATATGCTTGCCTACATATTAAAATACACATACGGAAATACATTTTGGCTTAAAAAAGCTGCAACACGTAAAAAAATAATCAGAATTCACAGATTTTTAGAAGGTGCACATACCCTTTCACTAACATCTGCAGCGTGTCTCTCAAAGAACTTGCTCAGCCTGGCTTTAACCATTCCAGCTGCAGGGTCTGCATCTGTGTAGAGTCTACACCTTTCACTGTATCAAACATTGGCGAGGAGAACGAATACCACCCTACTTCCTCTGCACGAGATTCCAAAAACAAACAACAGAACTCAACACAGCTGTTTGAACTCTGTAACCTCATCATTCTACTAGACGAAGTCAACCTAAATCTCAACACCTAACCGCAGGAAATCCCCTGATACCGCCTACTCTTAGACCACTTATTACTAAACTTACACTCAACATCTAGACAAAGAGAGAGCAAACTACAAGACCAAATACTTATAAGCTATCCTTCTTCCAAATACACCACTGACCCTCACCATCTTCCAACAAAGCCATCATGTCCTCTACTATCTTGAAAAAGAAAACGTTATCCCTACTCTGTTCCTGTCTTGTTACACCACATTCACAAAGACTTTCAACATAGAAATTCATCAGGCTTTCAATACACTGAGCCCTCTGCATACATTCTCTCCAAGGACTCCAAGTCCACAACCCTTCATCACAACTGACATCCACACACTAAAAACCAAGATGACTGCACTCCTCCACAAAGCCTAGAAAACCTTTACACCTGCAGACCTGTATTGAATACACTCTGAATCCTGACAATGCCAAAGCTGCACACTTTCAAAACATCATCCGACCACTATGCCCACATCCTTAAAGTCTTTCACATACGATCAGCAACTTATCTTTCTGACTGCTCCTATTCAGTGTAGTAGGACTCTATAAATAGCCATCAAAACCTCTTCCCATGAGTGTTCCTCAAATATCAGTTCTAGGGCCTCCTTCATTCACTCCCTACACCACTTCACCTGGTGACATCACCTTCTCTTTTGGCTTGTTGAACCATTTATTTGCAGATGACACACAAACCTCTTCTTTTCCCTATCCTCCCTATCTCTCATCAAGCACCTCTGACTGTCTTACTGCAGTTCTACATAGGATGGACCTTGGTCCATTCAAGCAGTGGCCCGTAATGGGCAGCAGAGGTGGGGCTGACACACATCAATGCACACACTCTTTCACATGCAAACATACTCACACCTAGCACATTGCCATTCACAGCAAGCACGCACAAATGCACAAACACTCATACATACACACATGCACCCGACATTTAAAAAGTAACTTACTGTTATCTCCTGTAGCAGGAGAGAAGCCTCAGTGCCTCCTGGAGGATAGGAGCTGCTACTGCCTTGCATTGGCTGACCTTGGTGAGCCAATGAGAGGAGGCAGCAGTCTCTTACTCTTCACAGAGTGGGATAGGGTCAGTGACATTGTTGACCCCACCCCACTCTGAGACGAGTTTTACTGATGGACACATGGCACTAGGCACTGCAGGGCTTAAAACTGAAATGCCCAGGGCTAGTCTATTAGTGACGCTCCCTCTCAGCATGAGGGGAATGCTCACAGACAAAGTTGATGAGCTGAGGAGGTCATTTCCTCCAGGCTGTGAAATCTTCAAATTTTGGCTCAGGCAGCCTGGCGCCTGCACATTTAGCATATGTACAAAGCCTGGCTGCTGGACCCAAACGAACAAGTTACTTACCTTCGGTAACGCTTTTTCTGGTGGATACACTAGCTACCTGTGGATTCCTCACCTTATAAATTCGTCCTTGCGTCAGCATCCGACGGAAAATCTTCTTCCTAGCTGTCCACGTCGACGAGGACGTCATAATGGCACGGCTCCACGTGACTCCGTCTGACGTCAACGTGCCAATAAGAGGTCCTCGTCCGCGTACTGACATCAGTTTCACCTCATTTTTTACGTGCCTTTGAGGCGAACAGGTGAGAACCGACCCATCAAAAACCGTAAAGAAAGATATATATATATATATATATATATATATATATATACACACACAATAACATTTTCCATTGCACCCATATATTTACATAGATACATAAATATATATATATATATATATATATATATATATATATATATATATACATACACAAATAAACATATCTCCAGATAAGCAAAAATCAACCACTACAAGATAACTGTGAAATCAGGCAGGCAACGGGGAGGCGGGAGGGACTGTGAGGAATCCACAGGTAGCTAGTGTATCCACCAGAAAAAGCATTACCAAAGGTAAGTAACTTGTTCTTCTGATGGATACAACTACCTGTGGATTCCTCACCTTATGAATAGAGTCCCAAAGCTGTACCGCACTCGGTGGTGGGTGCCCGCCTGATTACACCTTGCAATACCGAATGAGCAAATTGACCGTCCCTCCTCACTTCAGAGTCCAAACAATAATGTTTTACGAAGGTATGGAGGGACGCCCAAGTTTCCGCTTTGCATATATCTACTAATGGAACTCCTCTCGCTAGGGCAGAAGAAGCAGATTTAGCCCTAGTAGAATGGGCCCTGATACCTTCAGGAGGGACTTTCTTCGCCAGAGAGTAACACATTTTTATACACAATACTCCTCCCTGCTTGTTTATATACCACATAGCGGTAGTGTTGTCTGTTAAGATATGGACTGACCGACCGCGAAGGGAAGGAAGGAACGCCTTGAGCGCCAAACATACCGCCCACAATTCCAACAGATTGATATGCAACATCTGTTCCGCTGGAGACCAATGACCCTTGATCTCCAGGTCCCCCAGATGAGCTCCCCACCCTAGAATGGAAGCATCCGATATCACTGTGGCCACCAGAGGTGGCAGTGAAAACGGTTTTCGTTGGGAAAGGTTGCTGTCCACTGTCCACCAATGAAGATACGCTACAGCGTCCTTGGAGATCTTTATTGAATCCTTGAGATCTCCCTTGTGCTGGAACCACTGCCTGCGGAGGCACCACTGAAAAGCCCTCATATGCCAGCGAGCGTGAGTGACCAACAGAATGCAAGAAGCAAACAGACCTAGCAGGCGTAAGACCTTGAGGACTGGAACTGCCGCTCCAACTCGAAACAATGGAATCAGCGCCTGAATGTCCCGAACCCGTTGAAGTGCCCTTTGCCAACATGGTTATAACCTCCTGTTGCAACAACAGAAGATGGTCTTCTGAACAAAAGGAGGGACGGGGGAAAGGGAGGAGGGAACTCCTGAAAGGGGAGAGCATAACCTTTTTCCACAATTCTTAACACTCACGAGTCTGTTGTAATCAACTTCTACTTCTGTAGAAAAAGACTCAATCTTCCCCCTACAGGAGAAGTATGGATGATAAGGTGGGGAAAACTAGGGCTGCTTCTGCTGTTGTCCACCAGAGGAGGAGGATGAAGATGACAGCTGCTGGGCCGGCCCTCTAGCTCTACCCCTACCCCGCCCTCTAAAGGCACGATCGGGCGGATTGGCAGGCTGCTGGGCGAAGGACTGCGACCTCTGAAAGGCAGAGCCACGACTGAACCCCCGAAACCTGCGAAAAGGTCTATAAGATGTTGTAGCAGAGGTCTGTAAGCCTAAGGACTTAGCTGTCGCCCGACAGTCCTTAAACCGTTCAAGGGTAGAGTCTGCCTTGTCCCCAAACAGCTTTTCCCCATCAAATGGTAGATCCATTAAGGTGGATTGAACATCCGAAGAAAAACCAGAGGACCTTAACCAGGCATGCCTCCTAGTAGCCACAGATGTTCCCATGGCCCTGGCTATCGAATCCGAAGTGTCCAGGCCTGATTGTATAATTTGCTGTGCAGCCGCCTGCGCATCCATAAAAAGGGATCCAAACGACCTTTGCATCTCCTGTGGGAGATCCTTTGCCATTTCCTTAGCAGAGTCCATAAGGGCATTGACGTATCTGCCCAGCACACAGGTAGAATTCGTAGCCTTAAGCGCCATACTGCATGATGAAAAGATCTTCTTCGAAGACTGCTCCATCCTCTTGGACTCCCTATCAGTTGGGACTCCAGGGAATGTTCCAGGAGCAGACTTCGCGGAGCAAGACACCTGGACTACTAAGCTTTCCGGAGTTGGATGTCGTGACAGAAAAACTGGATCTCCTGGTGCGCCCCTATGTCTCCTCGCCACTGCCCTGTTCACTGCAGGAGTTGTTACTGGCTTCTTCCACAAGTCCAATATAGGCATAGTTAAAGCCTCATTGAAAGGCAACAAAGGGTCAGCACTGGACGAAGAGGGATGCAGTACCTCTGTGAGCAGGTTAGTCTTCACCTCCGCCACAGACAAAGGCAAGTCCAGAAACTCTGCTGCCTTCCTTACCACTGTATGGAAGGAAGCGGCCTCTTCTGTAAACTCCCCCGGAGACGCAATGTCCCACTCCGTGGAAGTATCCAGACCACTTGCAGTGGCCAGACCCTGGAACTCATCTGAAGGCTCAATCTCTCCTTCCTCCAGCTGTCTATATTCCTCCTCCTCCAAAAGTCTTAATGCCTTCCTACGAGATCGAAGATGTGTCTCTAGGGCCGGCGTCGATAAAGAGTCCATCGACGCCGACGACTTCGAACCTCGAAAAGGCCAAGGAAGAGATGGATGACTCCTAGTCTCACCCGGCGCCGGCACCGGCGCCGACACGGAGTCCAATGAAGACCTCCGTGGAGTCAGTTGGCAGGAAGGCGATGGAGCCGGTCTGGAAGAAGACATCATCGACGTCGGATGGCGCGGTGATGGAGTCGGCTGACGCGATGGTGGATCCACCTTCACAAGTGGTGAACTCCTGCTAGGGGATACCCTCGGCGCCGAACCGACAGTCTCCGTAGGGCAAAAGGGCATGAATGGAGCCACCTTGTATGGCGCCGGAGAGCCCAAATCAAACGCCAATGGCCCTGTGGGACTTGCCGGTGCGGCAGTAGGGGCCATGGATTGAAACACGGCATACATTTCATTCAAAAATGCAGCCGATCCGTCCCTGGAGCTGGGAAAGCCGGGTATTGTTGAGCAGAGGTCTGCTGTACATCAGGCTCCCTCGACGCTGGCGAAAATTGAGGGCTATGATGAACGACCTCAAAAACATATGGCCCCGGCGACAACTCCGGACTCCTGGGGTGAGGCGTCACAGTAGGGCTCATCTCCCATGTCTTCTGGCGTCGAGAAGACCAAGACCTCGACCTCGATCGGCTCCGCTCCAATCGGCGCCGAGAGTCATGACGGCACCGAGAGTCATGATGACGCTGCTTCTTATGTTTCTTGGGTGAAGCATGGGAGGAATCCTTTTTATGGCCCTTCTTCTTCGCTTTTGCAAGGAAAAGCTTCGCCTCACGCTCTTTCAGAGCTTTTGGATTCATGCTCTGGCACGAAGAGCATCCTTCCACATCATGCTCTGAACTAAGGCACCAAATACAATCCGAATGAGGGTCGGTCACTGACATCCGACCCCCGCATTCTCTACACGGCTTTAAACCGGACTTTTTTGGAGGCGACATTGTAACCACCAAAAAGCGCTACAGTTATCAACGAGCCAGGAAGAAAAACCGTTGGCGTTGAAGGCACGGAAAAAAGGAAAACTGACGTCAGTACGCCAACGAGGACCTCTTATTGGCACGTTGACGTCAGACGGAGTCACGTGGAGCAGTGCCATTATGACATCCTCGTCGACAGCTAGGAAGAAGACTTTCCGTCAGATGCTGACGCAAGGACGAATTCATAAGGTGAGGAATCCACAGGTAGTTGTATCCATCAGAAATGAAGAGTGTCTGTCAGGCTGACCTTTGCTCAGCCTGACAGACACTCGTCTCGGATAACGGTGCAGAGGAGGGGCCCCTCCACCCTTAATAACAGGCCGTGAGTGGTCCCTTCTGCTCAAACCTTGAAATGCAGAATTCCTTTACTTTCTCCTTCTTCTCTACTCCCATCACATCTCCAACCTCTACCAATTTCCCTCCAAACAACCTGAAATTTGCCTCCTCATATAAGAAGCAAGGAATACTGTTCAACTCTTTCGGACACATGGAATTCACTACCACCACCATCACCTTTGGAGCAAGTTACTCGGTCATGTCAACATGGAAAATACGAATGTGCCTCCCAATCCATAATGGAAACACACTAATGTGTTTCCTACTACTTAGCAAACTAGACTATCCTAGCTGTCTGTTAGTTGGCCTCCATCAGCATTTCTTTAACTCACTAGGCAAAGTGCTTAGTTTCACAAACAGGACTTTTTGCTACCTTCCAGAAACACTCCCATCAGTCGCTTTCATTATAAAGTTTGGTGCCTCTCAGATGTAAGCAAGGGCTAGCTACAAATTGTTGACTATTGGACACAAAGTGGTTCATAGTATTACCCACACTACCTCGCTGACATCTTCACCTGTCACACTCTTTTCATAAATCTGAGTTCCTCACACCGAAAACGTACTCATTGCATCGAACACCGTGTGCAGGCTTCACATACTAGGCCTCAATTATCAGAATGCCCTGCATCCATGCATTCTTGCCTGCTTCACACTAAACGACCTCAAAACCAGTCTAAAGAGCCTCCTCTTGAAACTGGAGGGGAAGTTTACATAAAGAAACTCATCACATCCGCAAAAGAGCAAGTACTACGTATACTATTTGTATTATTTTTGTTTCACTGACCATTCCTCACACTTCAGCATATTTGTGCCACTGCTTTGCTCAATCTCTGATTTGTATTCCCTAACGCAACTACAATTCATATTACCTACCATTTCCTCCCCTGTGTACACCATTTCTGTTTCAAATATCAACTCACTGATGCCAAAACAATAAATAAATACATACATAAACGTAAAGCCTCTTGTGTTGCTAATGTTAATTGGCACTTGTATCACACATATTCTCGTCTTAGTACCTTATAGCAGAGCCTTTCCATAGTCATGGATCTGATATGTGCCATCCATGTAGCGTCTGTTTCCTAGAAACAACCAACCACTCAATGTAGAAACATTTGAGTTCTTCAGAGAACCCATGCATACAAATAAAATTCCAAAAGGATGCCCCAAGATCGGGGATAATTTGTTTTGTCAACCATTTATACAAATTGAAAATACATATTCTCCACTCCGGCAATCGACAATGAAGTCCAGACTCAATCAACTAATGGACTTCACAATTCCAAATGAGCAACAATGCCACTAAACTGGTGGTAAGCACAATAAAAATGTACGGAACCTAACAAAACACAGAAGTGTTTGTATGATGCATGGAATTTCTGCAGTACTGGAGCCTGACCATGCAGTGACGTGTCTTGGTCAATAATAATAGGCGCATGAGGGAGATTTTCTAACAATCACTACGGCTTACCAACTCAAAAACATGATGAGGACAGTATGACGGGCTTAGTTGGCACTGTGAAGTAAGAGAGTTGAGGACTGTAAAAATTATCTATAGGAGGAAAACTCCTTTAAAAACAAAAAACAATATTTTAAAGACTTTCAGATATATTAAAGTATTGAGGTATCTTTGTTTTGTTAAGGAAGATCTTGAGAAATTAGAATATCATTCACTGAACCTTTAGCAATGATTTTAATATGGGCAGAGTGGCGGTATCCTCCCTCTACAACCATACATCCACCTGACAACTCAGGTGGCAATTATAAGGTGGGGCAGGGAAGGAGCCAATCAGATATTGGTATTCTGGCTCTGCAACTGCCAGTGGTCCACCAAACTCCCACCATGTAAGATGATTTTTATATGGCCTGGTGGGTCAGAAGGATTATGATGGGACCCCAAACTCAGACCTGGCCGTAGCTCTCAATGCCCCCTTTAACAAGCTCAGGGTATTCCCCAGGGTGTCCCATTTCCCTGCCACAACAGCTTGACAACATTTCAGAGGATTCCTTGAGCCCTGTTCAGGTGGAACAACCTAATCTCATCCCTGAATCTGAAGGCATAGTAGTGATCGCTAGAATTACCTTTCTTGAAAGATACAATGCTGGTGATGTGAGTGCCCTTTTGTTCTTCATATTCAGAGTAAGATAATCTTCGGGCTGACATGGTGTCCAGCGACCCCCTGCTTCTGAGGAACCTGAGGATTCACTCAGTGAGTTTCCAGGATGTCATTTAGTGTTTTAAATGGAAATATAGAGGTGTAGGAAGTCACTCTTGCCAGTACCTGTTTGCTCCTGAGAAGTGTCACTGCTCGCCTATTAAATGTACTGTAACTGTGCTGAGAAGTGCAGGTACTCTCTCTTTCAAATCAAAGAAGTGCAGGTACTCAGTACCGGACAGTACCTGTCCATTTAAAGCTCTACCCAACTTTAACCCTACACTGCCATTCTTCCCAGTGACTGCCCAGGATTCAGGCAACTCTGGGCCTGATTTGGAATTTAGCGGACAGGTTACTCCGTCACAAACGTGATGGATATCCCGTCTCCTGTATTACGATTTCCATAGCATATTGTGGAATCGTAATACGGCTGATGGGATATCAGTCATGTTTGTGATGGAGTAGCCCCACCGGCCAAACTCTAAATCAGGCCCTCTGTTAGGCGCAGTTTGTACCAGGAAGAATTAGCCGCAGCAGGGGCATCACCACAGTGGTGCTGGCAGGGCTGTGCTGACCTCCGCTAGCGTCCCATTATTCACCCGGTCTCGCAGTCTCAGTAGTTGAGAGCAAGTACCACCTGTGGTCATGGTGTGGGAATGGCGGAGTGGAAACAGGTACGGGCCTAGGGGGAGGTGGCATTTCTTGCCAAATTGAAATTACAAAGCTTTGTTAGCTACAGGTTTGAGGATCACCCTCGAGTGAGATAGCTGAGGTGGTTAAGTGTCTACTGCAGTGCTCCGAGTGCAGGTGCCACGTTTCAAAGTCAGTAAAATGGAGTAATGGATTAATGTATCTGTTGAACAAGACATACCCTACCAGACCCGTCCGAGAGACCCTGGACCCAGCTACCTGTTAAATAATGCATTTATTAGGGAGTGTAACACACCACGCACGTGCCAGAACCACACCCCTGATTTCAAGAGCTGCCCTGCCCCTTGCAGATGAGCTCTCTTCTAATGACTAAATTGTGACTCAAGGAACGAGGAGTCTCAAAATATCCCAAGTACTAATCCCGTCTCACTGACCCACCTGACGACATTCTGTAATCCTGGGCAAAATACTACTTCTCCTGTGGCCTCAGTTTCATTATTAGGTATCATTAGTAAAAATTAAATATCAGTATAGAACACTCTGGCCGCTGTAATAAAATGGCACCTGCTTGCGAATTAAAAACAGTACCAGCCTCACAAATTAGAGAAAATTCAACAGATGCACTATTATTATTCTGCCCACCCGCTCCCCTCTCCCTCCCTTTCCAAGGAAGGGAAGATAAATTTATCACAGTCATCCTGGCCTCCGCTTGTGGCATTCGCAGATGGGTGGATAGCTGTGAATAAGAAAAAAACTGCCTGACACCAGAGATGAGATCGCGGAAGCTAGAAGCCCAACTCACGCTGGTTCTCTTGTTTCACTGTTTTTGTGCCCACCAAGTTTGGAGTGAGGCCTGTGAACATACGTGGTCAGTGTGCTATTCAATCGACTTGCGTTTTGAGACCAAAAATATATATTTTTGCTTCTAACCAATTGGTTTTTTTTAATTGGAGTGGGTCCGACAGCTCGCTAAACAATAAAGTTAAAAAACAGACATGACAAACGAAACAGACACTGACAGAGTTAAATGTGGTAGCCAACACCAAACCTATTATTAGCTTTGCCAATGCTTGTAATAATGGCAAGCGATGGCTAGCCTGTAATAGCATATAAGGTAGTAGCTGGAATTTTACAGACAGTTCTCAGGCTAATAATGACAATGACATAAAATCATGTTATCACCCAGGGGTGGCAGGAAGTATTACAAATGATGGACATATGCCTATCACCACTCCTAAACACCATCCATCCTTGAGCCTTAAAAACCCTTCACTAACTCTACACTATACCCATCCCTGATCCCTAAAAACCTTTCACTTCTCCAAAACAACACCAACCTCGGTACCATAAAAACCCTCATCACGTTTAATTTCCACCCATCACTCAACCCTAGAAACCACTCACAACTCCAATACTCCACCCAACCATGACCCCAACAACATCTTACCACCCATTAACTCAATCCCTCCATGACCCCTAAAGCCCCTCACCAACCTATATATCCACCTATTTTAGAACCGTAAAACCTGTTTCTACCTCTAACCTCCCCCATACCTGACAACTAAAACCCTACCACCATTGTCAAATTCACACTCATCCCTGAGCGCTAATGACCCCTCACCACCACTGAACTCCTCCCATCTCTGAACCTTAAACATCCCTCACCATTTGCAAACATCACCCATCTCTCAATCATAAATACACCCACCACCATTACACTTAACTCATCTCCAAACCAAAAAAACCCTCACTACACCTAAACGTCACTCATCCCTGGGCCTTCAAAATACCTTTCTAATACTAAACTCACTTAGCCATGAGCCCTAAAAAACCATCACCACCCCTAAACACAACCCTTCCATGAACCTGAAAAGCCCTTCACCAACACCCTTACTCACCACCGAAGCCATTACCCTTGAAATCGAGGTTAAAGTGATATCATAGTTAAGTAAAAATGTCAGTTAAAACCTACAATTTTAACCAAGTAGTTCTTCTGGGCGATATTTAGACGCACCACAATGTACCTCTCAAGTTCAAGCTGCTCTGTCGAATCCCCACTATCCTCTACCATGGTCCAAGATCTTCAAAAGGCTAAAAATATCCGCGAGGATCATACTTAGCACTCCATGAAGCTTCTGAATTAATAAAGTACGACATTTTTAGAACTCTGAGATTTCCCTGAAAAACCCAAGCTCTTAAACATACCAATTTCCATTCTATTAGAGCGTTTTCATATGTTGTATTCTGTGTGAACTGCAAAATATTGAATCTCCTTGACTAACCCACAGAAAGTTTTTTTTTTTATTTGTCACAACGAGGTGAACTCTGCAGTAAACCTTATGCATTAAGTGGATGAATCCATGCAGCACTCCGAAGGGACAGCAATATATGGCGCAACGTGGCCAGTCCAACGGGTTCACTGTGGAAGACCATTTACGTACCACCCAGTGCTTACATTGATCAAGGTCCATGAAACCTAGATGCACGAATTATAATGCCAGCCAGATTTCACACATAACCAACCGAGTCCTTCAGTGCAATCACTTCATCTCCAAGTGACATAGTTTTCCTATGTATCAAGTGTGAGAGAACTTAAAAAGGTAAACCTCCATTTTGAAGAGCGCTATTATCTATCTATAGAAATTTACATTGAACAGTACTGGCAAAGGGATTTAACTTGTATCCACCTGAATGATGTAGACATCTGAAAAAATATGTCTCCACGCAAATTAGTTTAGCATTGCTTCTCCCAAGTATTATTTCCAATCACGTGACAGCTGTGTCGCGAGCGCGGCATGCTACTGTAGCAATAAATGAATCATTTGCTGCCTAATTTAATTTGTCAGATAAACAATAAAGAAAATAGTGTCTTATCTTCTAAAACAAATCTGCGGGAGTGATTAAAAACGCATCTCGTTTGGACACAATTAATCTGTAATACTGCCTGGGACAATTATTACAAGTGATTAAACTGTCTGAGCCTTCCCTGGCGAGTAGTCCGAGCCTTTTTGTTAGCAAATATGGGTTGATACGCAAAGTCACAGGAACTTCTATGCAAGAAATCCTGCCTTACCCTTGCGCTTTGACAATTTTACACAACTAGTTCACTAGAAGGTGGTGGTGCTGTGGGGCCAGGAACGCATACAAATTGTGGGTCTTCTTAATATGACAGAAGCCAATATGAAGTTAAGAGACATAAAGCATTTGCAAGGTGACAATTGCACAAACTAAATCCATTGACGACTTTGTTTGAAAAAACAGAAAAATACGAATACAGGTGTAAACTCTAATACCAAGATTGTTTTAAAGGCTTACACTGTGGGTGAAAATAATCACTTTCTAACATTGCTTAGTGCGATTTTAGAGACCATGGGCCATACTGTACATTGGGCCCTGGGGTTCAAGGGCGTGTGCACCTGTGTGGTGCCCCCGGGGAACAATGGTGGTACAAGATGCGCTCCTGATACTTGTGCGTCCCCTTCTATAAGATGATAGCACTGGCACACATGTAGCACCAGTGCTATCATGAGAGGGTATTACCTAATTTGCATGAGGATAGGCCCCAGTGAAGGAATCTCTTTGCCTCCATGCCCACGCTCCAATATAGACGTGTGCCACAAAAAGGTGGCTCACTGTCAGTACACCTCCTAAAGGCAGCACTCTGGAGCAGGGAAAGAAGGTCCCCTGGACTGCCTTAACAGCTGCCTCTAGGGAGAAGCAGTCACTCACCTGCAGGTAAATCTCTCTCCCTTCTTTAAAGTACAGGTGGCATGCCGCCTACACTCTGAATCACGGAGCGGCTTTGAAACAGCCATTCTGTATTTCACTGAATGCGCTGTCCCCAGGGCAGATTCAAGTTCGCACCTAGCCTGAGCCCTGACGGAAGCACATTAGTTTTAATAGGGCACATATTTTCCGTTTGCACCTGGCACAACTGCTTAAACATGCGCAGAGGCACAAACAACGGCAATGCACCTTTCCATAATAATGCCCCAGCTAGCCACCAGGTAAAATCTGGTTGGAACCACAACAGAAGAGTGTTGTTATCAAAATTTCAAACTCCAAATGTATTTTCATATTGTTTGAAACCATTTTTGAGGTGCAGATTTGCACCATCAGGTGGGTGGCATGCTACAATAACAGGGATTGTTTGGTTGTAAGGGTGTTGTACTTACAATGAGATGCACATGGGAAGCAGTGTCATGCATGAGTGACCAGATGTCTGCTATTATGAAAACTGGGGAACCCAAAGCAGCCCTGGCAGAATGTTCAAACCAGCCTTGCTTCCCTCGTGTTCTTGCGCAATCTCTCTCTTTCCAACCATCTATTTTCTCTCTCTCTCCTCTCCAGCTCTCATCATTCTCTCTACCTCCATCTC
Source organism: Pleurodeles waltl (assembly GCF_031143425.1). Lineage (NCBI taxonomy): Eukaryota > Metazoa > Chordata > Amphibia > Caudata > Salamandridae > Pleurodeles > Pleurodeles waltl. Next base: position 1,505,537,342 of record NC_090445.1, on the reverse strand, counting down.
TTTTTTTTCTCTCTTAAAGCTCCCTCCTGCCTGCTGCAATTAGACTCGAGGAGCTTTAGAAAGTGATAGAGCACCAGGAGTGGCCGTGGGCTTTTGAAACCGGCCTCCAAGAGCTCCAGCCCACTAGGAAATGCCCAGTGAAATAGAAAGGCCTTTCCAGCTCTGCCTATTATCCTTTCTTGGGTAGCCACACTGAAGTGTGTGATGAGGAAAGAAGAATTAAAAGTTCAGCGCCTTCAGTTTACATTAGTCAGCTGCTATTTGTTTTCCTATAGGCTCCATGTTTTTTTTTAGTGATTATCATTCCACTTCCTGAGCTGGATAAAGAAGTTAAGAAAGGTACTAAGTAGATCTTTAGGGTCTAAAAAGTATTGGTTTTGCATCTTCAGTTCAGGAAGAAACAGGTCTTCAATTTTTTATGAATATCAGATAGTCTTATTTTTTTTTTCAGGAATCTTTTTATTGTTATTTCAAATATACAGTAACAGTTTGGTGGTATAGTAATATTCGCGCAGTAGACAGTTACATCTGTTATACATTTTGCTAATTTATGGGTATTATCAACAGGAACTAGTACATGTGTAACATTTACAGAGAGGAGAATAGATTATATACCCGAACCCATGCATCACATTTTACAGTCAGTAGAAGGTATCTAAGCCTGAGTATAAGTGCTTCATATGTAGGGTAGTTGGGCCTCTGGATGTAAGCACAGTACACCAGTCATCTTAACTCTCTTACTGCCTTTCTGTTTAAGTTTGCATGTAATTACACATTCATATATAAATGTTGATCCTGGATTAGTAACAAATAAAAACAGTAACATTCTGAAACAATGGAGTACCTTATCTTCAAACATTTAATGACAGTATTACTATGCCTTCGTGTGTGTGTGTGGAATCCCCTTGTTGCTATGAGGATGTGTCTATGCAGCTGAGCCATATTTGAACTCCGGGAGTTTAGTGTCTACGTTGTCCTGAGTTAATAGTTTGAGGTCAGAGTGCGATAATCAGTAAGCATGCCAGTAACCTTTTCATAATATCTCCAGTGTTTAACAATCACTATGTCAGTGTATATATTATGTTGTCTCCGCGGAGTCAGAGTCCTGTTCTGGAGTTTGTAAGTGTGTCATCATCGCGTCCCAGCCATCCGACAGAGGGTATTTGCGCAAACCAAGTGCATCTTCCCGCTTCAGCGCCACCCTCTCGGTTCCCGCCCAGATCATAAATTATTGTTTCCAAGCCAATACAGTGGGCGCCACAGCAGACTTCCATCTGCGAATTATCAGCTGTTTGGCTGTTATAAATCCCATGTCCAAAAACCTTGCAGTAGCCCTGTGCCACGGGCCTCTGGGGAATAAACCCAAAACGCAGGTCTCCCATGTGCGCGGTATTGTGTGTGTTGTGCATGCTGACAAACAAGCAAACACAGCCTCCCAGTAGTTGTGCAAGGAGGGGCAGGACCATAGCACATGCAGGATATTTGGAACGGGGGCAGGCTGCGTCACGCCAAAGGAAATATCTGTTGATACGAGCTGGCGTAAGGTATGCCCTATGTATAATGTAGAATTGTATGAGTCGAAATCTGGAGTTACGGGGAATAGTGGTGTGGCTAGAGAGGGCAGATTTCCACTGCGAGTCCGTGAAGGGCGAGGCCAATTCACTCTCCCAGGCAGTGCGCAGCGTGCCATGCTCCTGTACCAAGTGAACTCGAAGTGCTTCCATGAACCACCTGATCAGATGTCTACCCCGTCCTATTACCTGTATATATTGTATTAGTAAATGGGTTGGGGGGGCGGTCGTTAGGTCTCCCCACCTACTTGATAAGGATAGCAGAAGTGTGTTATACAGCAGAAATTGTCCCTCCGGGAGGCCCGTGTCCATGACCAGAGTAGAGAACGCGATCAGCATGCCATCACTATACAGATCACCCAGTGTGTGCAGATCCGCGGCATGTCACGCCCGAAGCTCAGCTCCAGACATGTTTCTGTGCTTGGCATGTACGTGGATCATTGCATGGCTCCTGGTTTTGGGTTGTTATACTAGATATCTATGAATTCCTGCTCTCATCTTATCACACTTTTCTACTCATCACTCTTATGTCATGTCTCTATCAAACTATCCTTTATTCTCACTCTGACTCATCCCAAATCCCTTCTACCACTTTCATCTCCTAAATATCTCTGCCTAAGCTCTTCCCTCCACCTCCACATCTAACTCACCAAACCTCACTCTACCTCTGTGACCTCCCACACAACCATACTAAATTCTCCTGCCTTCATCTCACCCTGCTACTATGCTCCCCCTAACCCTTCCACATACTCTTCCCCCTCTGCCCCCCTTTATTCATCCCAAGCCTTTGGGTTGAGTAAATGAAGGATATACTCCCAATTAACACTTCTGGATTTCTTTCCTCCTCCACCCCTCCATTACTCCAGTCAATCTAACTAACAAACTCTCATATCCGCGGCTCAAACTAACTCATAATAATACTAAAACTGTACTCATTATTAAACAATACTAATCCATCACTAATTCTTGTTGGGTTCCGGAGTAGCGTGCTACTCTTCGAAAAGCGCTTCGACGCCTCGTCAGGGGTAGTAAGCACTATATAAATACGATTACAATACAATACAATACAATACATGACTCCGGAGCCACGAGGCGTGCCCAATAGTGCCAAAGCAGGGGCAAACGGAACAGTCCCCTTCGTGAGCTGGAGGGACCTCCGATAACAGCTGTAGGCCACTTTGAGGAGGAGCTCCCCCGGCGGCACTAGGTGCGAGAGTGGGTGGAACAGGTGCATTACTTTCACAAGAGACCAGGGCTCTGTGGTAGTTGCTGTGTCAGAGAGATGAAGTCCCGCCAGCCATTTAGATACCCACTGGAGCTGGGATGCCAAATAATAGTGCTCCAGGTTGGGTGCTGAGAGACCGCCCTGCTCCAATGGCAAATAAAGCTTCTTAAGCGCAACCCTGCAGCGCCCTTT